>NC_086321.1:210013902-210351402 GCF_036172605.1 Pelobates fuscus
TGGCGGACGACGCTTTTCAACGAGCTGACCAGTTTGATACCAGCATGGTAAAAGAATGGGCTCATGATATAAGGGAATGGGCACAAAGGTGCTTCTGTTTTGTTGGTAACACCAACGTTGCCTTCTCCTCTGAGAGGCATAAAGCAGCATTGCTCCGCATTGACGGTAAGCTGGTGAAATTGGGCACCAAGGAGATAGGACCGCTGGCACAGGGCAAGTTGTTTGGTGAAGCTTTATTGAAAGAACTAAACAAACACGTTAACATATTCACATCCCTGAATAAAGCTCAGTCTTCAATGAAGCGTGTCTTCAGGGGCTACCCCAGTCGGGTGTTTTTGGATGGGCTGGCCGCCACAGGGGCCGTGCAGCCAGCCGCTTCTGGCCTACAGGCCCCGTTCCCACAGACCTCAGCACTTCTACCCAGAGGTGGGCTTCAGACAACCCTTCTCCTATACCAGAGGAGCCGACCGAGGCAGGGGCCCACATGGGCGTGGCAGAGCACGCTTCCCCACAGGTAAACAGCCCTTTGACTCCCGTACCTTTTTCCCCACGTACTGCAGGTCGTATCGCTCAATATTTTCAGACCTGGACCACCATCTCCGCGGATGCTTGGATCCACCAGACGGTGCAAGGCTACATCATCGATTTCGTCGACATCCCGCGCCAGACTATTCCCCCACACGCTACACGAGGCTCAGCGGAGGACCGCCGACTCATCGACGACGAACTGCAGAACCTCCAGACGAAAGGGGTGATCGAATCCGCTCCAAACGAAGGGGGTTTCTTCAGCAATATTTTCCTGGTCAAAAAGAAAACGGGAGATTTCAGACCAGTCATAAATCTAAGGAGGCTAAACGCGTACGTGATGTACCGACATTTCAAAATGGAAGGCATCCACCTTCTAAGAGACCTCCTTCAAGACGGGGACTGGTTCACGAGATTGGACCTCAAGGACGCGTACTTGTCAGTACCCGTCCACGTCTCATACCGACAATTCCTCAGGTTTCACTGGAACGGCCTACCGTGGCAGTTCACATGCCTTCCATTCGGCCTCAGCTCAGCCCCATGGTGTTTCACCAAGCTGCTGAAGCCAGTAGTTGCACATCTACGAACACAAGGCATTCGTTGCGTTATCTACCTGGACGACCTGCTACTGTTTTGCTCAGACAAGTCCAGACTGACTCAACACACGCAATATATCATCCGATTCCTGACGTCCCTAGGATTTGTGGTGAATCACCAGAAGTCGGCAATATCTCCAGCCCAGATCATACAATTCTTGGGCTTCGAGATAGACTCCACGTCCAGCACTCTGCGACTGCCAACATAAAAAATCACGGCCATCAAGAAGCAAGAAGGAACTACGCCGGGTCCTCCGTTGCCACTCCATTTCACTCCGCAACTTGGCGCGAATTGTAGGTCTACTATCCGCTTCCATCCAGGCAATCTTCCCGGGACCACTCCACTACAGAGCGATGCAGCGCTTGAAGACATCCTTCCTTCGCCGGAACCCTTCCTACGATCAGACCATCCCAGTAACGGAGGTAGTCAAACAAGAACTCAGCTGGTGGTTGGACAGCATGGAGGCATGGAACGGCCGTGCCATTTTCGGGAGTTCACCCGACACAGTCCTGGAATCGGACGCAAGCCTCTGGGGCTGGGGCGCGACTTGCAAAGGCAGGTCGACAGGCGGTGCCTGGAGTTCCCAAGACCTCAACCTCCACATAAATTGTCTGGAACTCCTGGCCGGGTCGTTCGCGATCCGCAGCCTAGCAGGAAACAAGTCGAACTGTTGCATCCTCCTCTGCGGTCCGCTACATCAACCGCTTGGGAGGTGCACGATCCCGACTCCTCTCGGAGATAACGAAGCGGATCTTCGACTTCTGCCTACCACGCAAAATCTCCCTCATAGCAGAGTATCTCCCGGGAGAGACGAACCTGACTGCGGATTGGTTCTCACGCCACTGGCAAGACAGCAGTGACTGGTGACTGGACCCACAGATCGTCCAGCGTCTCTCGTACAGGAGGGGTCCATTTCACCTGGACCTGTTTGCGTCACGCACCAACAAACAGACGACCAACTATTTCAGCTGGCTCCCGGACCCGGAGAGCATGGCAGTGGACGCATTCCTCCAACCATGGCCAACCAGAGGAGCTTACACCTTTCCCCCATTCGCCATGATAGCGAGGACGATTCAGTACCTGAAGACCCAACGAGGATCTCTTTTCCTCATCACTCCCCTATGGCAGAGCCAACCCTGGTTCCCGGACCTCCTGGCATCGTCCTTCATGGATCCGCTCCTCATACCATCCTACCCAACACTCCTCACGGACCCGAAAGACAACCCTCATCCTCTCATTCTGGAAGACCGTCTCGCCTTAGTGGCTTGGACTCTTTCAGGGGTACCTGGCAAACCAGCGAGTTATCGCAGGCAGCTAGAGATCTCATATGGGACTCATAGGCTCCAGGTACCAGGCGTTGTTACCTATCAGCTTGGACTTGCTGGTCCTCTTGGTGCAGTGAACGGAACATTGATCCCTCTACTGCCCCTGTGACGGCCGTTTTGAATTTTCTTTCCCTTCCTTTCTTTTTTCCACGGACCGTTCTTATCGCTCTCTAAACGTAGTCCGCTCCGCGATTTCGGCGGCTCACGTCCCGGTCATGGGAATCCCTGTAGGCAAAGAACCCTGGTCTGCAGACTCAGGGTCTCTTCCTCGGGGCAACTGTTAGTATCTTACGTTAGGCCTCACGTGCCAGTCTCAGTTACTACCCTCGCCAGGTGAATAAGATGGACTCTATCATTGGCGGGAGTGGACGAGACTTTCAGAGCCCACAACGTTCACGGCGGGTGCTTCTCTGACAGATATCCTACGCTCCGCGGACTGGTCGCGAGAATCTACCTTTCGGACATTTTATTTCCGCCCGAACTCGGGAGCAGCCTCATCTCTCCTACATCAGCGTTAAAAATGCAAAATACGAAGCCTCCTGTCATGTGGTAAAATTGAAGATTATGCTAGCTTTAGTGTACCTATAATCTTAATTTTAGTAATGACAGGAGGCGAGTATTTTCCCGCCCATCCCTCCCTTGGGAGATAAGGCTTACGTAAGTATGTTTGACTCTGTATGCTTCAGTCTCCATTTGTGTTTGCTCACTCGGGACATTTATTGGCAGTAGCCTTGATCGTTTCATTATACTTGGTATTCTGTTATCGTTATATTCAGTTATATGTTATTCCTGTAACTAATCATGGGCTGTTACCTTTAATTCAACCAGTTTCCAGACCGGTTCCTAACCTATTTCATGTTATCTTTCAGTGTAATTCCGTGGCTTTACAGCTCATTATCAGGACCGACTCCATTACAACTTCGCCTGTTCAACCTTCTTTTGGATTATCGCCCGTTGGCTCCTGTTATGGAACTTTGGACTCTTTGGACCTGTATTCATGATGTCGCTTTCGAAAGAGGGGGAGGAGCCTTATCTCTGTGAATACTATGCTTCCTATTGCATTTTGATTGGTTAATGTTTTCACTTTTCTTTACTGCTGTGTGAGTTAGTAAAGAGAGTTTCATGCAAAATACTCGCCTCCTGTCATTACTAAAATTAAGATTATAGGTACACTAAAGCTAGCATAATCTTCAATTATTCTCCACCCGGGTCTATTAAAAAAAAATATATATATATATATATATATATATATATATATATATATATCGTGGCAGCGGGGGCGGGGCTTAATGGCTGGCGGAGGCGGGGCTTATCACGAGGCGGAGGAGGGGCTAATACCCAAAGCCCCTGCACAGGAAGAGGGATGAAAGGACTACAACCAAGTGCATCCACTCCCCTTCCAGCCAAAATGGAAAGAGGTAAGTCTGTATGTCTGTGTGTGTGTGTGTGAGACTGTCTGTGTGACTGTCTGCCTGTGTGCCTACATGCCTGTGTGTGTGTGTGTGTATGAGAATGTCTGTGTGACTGTCTGCCTGTGCCTGTGTGTGTGACTGTATACAGGCAACATGGTGGGGAGAGGGGGCGGGGTGCCGTACGTCTTGTCGCACAGGGCGCCTAATGGCCTAAGGCCGGCCCTGACCACAGTCATGCCATTAGTTAGTTTTACTAACTTTCCCCTTTTTACTGTAAGTTGAATCCTTAAGGATGTTGTTGTTTTTTTTTTTTTTAAATCCAGTATTATCTATATGACCAGTATATATTTCAAAGTATTTAAACATGTTGAACAGGAGGTAGCTATGGTTTTCCCAGGAAACAAATACATGAGATTTCGGCTCCTTGTCAATTGTTATTGTTAGAGCAGCAGGACATGCTCTTACTTCAGTAAGTGATCAAAAGAACATTAATACCATGACACTTAACAGTATTAATGATCAACTTGATACCTGGGAGGCACATCCAATGCTGTAAGCCACTCAGCGTGACTCATCTAATTCAAGGGTAGTGTAATCCCCCGCTGCTGGAGAAACAGTGCTGTCTATTATAAAGCAGACAGAAAACTCAAATGACACATGTTAAAAAACAGGTAATTAAATAACATAATTAATATAACCCAACTAACGTATCTATTACATGACATCTGTTTTAAAATGTACTTGCATTGTTCTAGACATATTATAAAAAAAAATGACCCCAACTCCTCAAATCATAATTCCAACTGACAGCTGAACTGATCTTAAGGTGCAAAGTGGTTTCAGTGTCCTTTAAACAATCCCCCCTACTTGCTGTCAGTTTGGTTAATGTTGAGTAAACAAATAGAAGTATGTATTAGCAGTTGATGTTTTATTATGAGCATTTTGGAGAAATGATGAGAGCTGCAGTGCTTTTTGTGTAATTCACATTGTGTAGTATCATCTAACCTACAACACTCCAGTGTCAGTTCTTAAAGGCTAACTGTTATTATTGAGAAATACATTTATGTAAACCATCTTGGACACCCCCCAAACAGATGAAACCTTAAATGGATACTCCATTGCCCAAAGGGTAGAAATACATTTATAGTCAGTGTAAGCATAGGGTCGGGGTTGGTATAGAGTTAGGCGGACTTGGTATAGAGTTAGAGGTTACTACCAAAAAATAATTTAGATACTAGATGTATGGAAGAGAAATGGCCAAAAGGCAGTGGGTCCTATAGGACAGACCAGGGGTTAACCCTAAATGGTGAAGGAATAGAAAGAAAAGAACACAGTCTGTCCACATATGTATGCATACATACATCGATATCAAAGCAACAGTCGAAAAAGAATAATAATAACTTTATTAGGTAACACAAAAACTGAACTATGTACAAAGGGGAGGGGGGAGGGAGAGACAGAAGTATGTCTGATGCGGAAGCACCTAGGTAGTTAAAAATATATATATAGAGATAGACCTATATATATATACACAGAAGGTTTCTAAGATAATAGAGACCGCTAGCTCGGGCACTCCTCTAGATCTCCTCAATACCATGGGAGGTTTGCCGAGTGATACAGTAATGGTACTGTGTGACTAGGCAGGGTAAGCGGCTGTATGCAGGACCACTATGGTGAAAGGGATATTACTCCTCGGTACAATGAATTCTTGCCGAGAGAGATAGACAATCAAACACCTCTATAAGGGTAATACATACATCAAAAAGTGGAACCTGGCTGCAGATACCCTTAGAATCTCCTGGGTTGTCAGTGATTCTAACGGAGTGAAATAGTGGTAGTTTCACAGGATTATTTGTAAAAGTGGTAGTTACTGAAATATACGTTAGAGCGATGTAGCTCCAATTTTCCCCAATATTCTCCTCGGAGCAATAAAATTCTTGCCGAGAGAGACAGGAGAAAAATGATATACAGGTTGGCTGAGCGGTTAACACAGTGCCTGTGAGCTCAGTAACTGCGGTTGTCCCCACGGTTCTCCTCGGAACAATAAAGTATCTTGCCGAGGGAGAGAAGGGGGATAAGTGTAAAGGTAGACTGAGCGGATAACAAAGTAATTGTCTGTGAACTACAGGGGATACAATGTCCCAGTCTAACACTCCGTACAGTTGGACTAGTCAGTTAGATGTCAATCTTTTGACTAATTCCAAAACGCTGGCAACCTGACGAGGATCACTCAGTAGAGAAGAGTGTGCCCGTTTATACACTTCCACTTAACACCACACTAGTTTAGTAATATGATGAGCCCAGAGAAATGTAAAAATCGGGCTAGGGTATCATATGTGTGGTAGTGAATAGTGTGATCAGGGGCCAAAATCCCTCCTCGTCATGTCATGAAGTGTAAAAATCCGTAATGGAGGAAAAGGAAAGGTGCCTTCTTGGGTACCCGGTATAGTAAAGAGGAGAAATAGAAGGACACAGATAAAGTGTGTCCTAAGTTTTTAGCAATCGTGCCTATGTAGTGCTCAACAGTACTAAATGTTATGCCCTGGTCGGCAACAGAATACTGTGAGTGAGTGCTGGCTAGTATGGGATCGGGTATTGATTTATCCGATCAGAGTAGGTGTTTAAATAACACAAGCCCAACTTTTGTAGTAGTGGGGCGACAGGTCTGGATACCCAAAAGCAGGTGTCAGACAGTAACGTTTTAGGTGAGGATCTCTCCAGCGTCTTGCCCAAAAGCAGGTGTCAGACAGTAACGTTTTAGGTGAGGATCTCTCCAGCGTCTTGCCCGACGCGCGTTTCGCCTGGGAGAATGCCAGGCTCGTCAGGGGAAAAGAATTCCCGGATGAATTAGTTTTAAATAGCCCGCCAAGAGCCCTGATTGGTTCCAGGGAGTCTCAGGGGGAGAAGTTTGATTACGGTGGCCGGAAAGGCTCATACCGGTATGGAAAAAGCGTTGTTCCAACTCGGGATAGGTAGTAAGAGCCTTGTCTAGGTAGTCAGGATGAGATTCATACTCCAGCGGTTGTGGAGTGAAAATTTACAGGGTGCTATAAATGTCAGCCTAATACATGCCCATGGTTGGGAAAAAATACTTTGGTGAAAACTTTTTAATGAAAGAATAAGTATGATGGTAGACATAGGTAGGACGACATCAGTGAAGTGTGGCATGGTAAATGCCGATATGGACTCCACGATACTGTCAGTTGTCACATCAGTAAACCATGCCATTCAGAAGAGACGGAAAAAAATAAATAGATAGGTTTAACTGTGGGAGTTGTACAGGTAGTAATATAGTGGGTAGGGAAAATGTTTAATGGATAAATGGAGTATAATTGAACTCCTCATTAAGACCATAGGGGGAAAGGGTCTTGAATGAGAAGATCCATTCAGATTCTTTGCGTAGTAGCGCCTTATTGAAATCCCCTTTTCTCGGGTTAGGGAGTAGTTGTTCAATGGCTTGAAATCTTAGATTCTCAGGGTTCCCCTCATGAAAATTTTGGATATGTCTGGCCACTGGTGTGGGTGTGACCTTATTCCTTACTGAAGTAATATGTTGCAGGATTCTCCGTTTAAACTGTTGGAAGGTTTTTCCAATGTACTGTATCCTGCAACTGCAGGTGATAAGATATATTATCTTTGTGGTGCTGCAGTTGACTAAGGTGTTGGTTTCGACGGAGACCTAAGTCTGAGTGGATGTAGCGAATTTGGAGGGGAGAATGTACTGGCAGGCCTTGCAATGTCCGCATCTATATGTACCTTTGGTCTCAGTTAGCCAGTTCCTAGCTGGTGGAAGGGGTGCCAGATGACTGCGGACAAGTTGGTCTTGAAGATTACTCGGCCTCCGGGCTGTCAGTGGTGGATGTTCTGGTAGAACCTTGGAGAGCACCGGATTGTGTAGGAGTATTGGCCAGTGGTTCTTGAGAATCTTAGACATGGGAGACCACCCCTGGTCGAATGTGGCGATGCAACGAGGTGATTTCTGTTCTGCTTTTGGTCTGTTTAGTGTCAGTGTGGACTTCCTTTCCATAGCGCAGACTTTGTGAAAGGCATGTTTCAAAACTCTGTTAGGGTACCCGAGTTCTTTGAAACGAGTCCTTAGTATTCTGCATTCATTATAGAAAGTCTCATCAACTGTGCAGTTTCGTCTCGCTCGCAGATATTGACCGTAGGGGATAGAGGCCTTAAGTTTGAAGGGGTGATGACTCTCCCAATGCAATAAGCTATTTGTTGAGGTCTCCTTTCTGAACAATTCAGTTTGAATTGTACCATCCAGCTGTAACAGAATTTTAAGGTCTAAAAATACAAGTTCGTGTTCGTCAATGACACAGGTTAATTTTAGATTTATGTCATTAACGTTAAGTGCCTTCACGAACTCCTGAAATAGGCTGACAGATCCGGACCACATTAGTAGGATATCATCTATATACCTATGCCAACTTACGATGAAGTCCTGGAAGTGGCGAAACTGTGGTGTCATAACCACACATTGCTCCCACCACCCCAGGAACAAGTTGGCATAGGTGGGTGCACAGGCCGTCCCCATAGCTGTTCCGGAGACCTGTAGAAAGAATTGCCCATTGAAGATGAAATAATTATGGGTAAGTATGAACTCGAGGATGGTCAGAATAAAATCGGTCTGGCACTTGGTGTATGCTGTGTGCTCCAAGAAGTGCCTGCAAGCCCGAATGCCTTTGTCGTGGGGAATATTGGTGTACAGTGCCACGACATCCAGGCTTGCTAGCTGGGTATATGGAGGAACTATGAGGTCTTGGAGTTTCAGCAGAGTAGACTTAGTGTCTTGTAAATAGGATGGTAATGTAGTTACCAGAGGGTGGAGGATTTTTTCTACAAACTTGCTAGGTGCTTCTGTAAGGCAGTTGTTCCTGGAGACAATGGGTCTCCCTGGAGGGGGACAGGTACCCTTGTGAATTTTCGGCAGGCAATAAAAAGTCGCAATGGTAGGACTTTTATGAGGTAGAAGGAACCGTAACTCGTCTTTAGTGATGATCTGATCGTTCAGGGCATCATTGAGGAGTGTGACGAGCTCATCAGTAAATGCCTTAGTGGGATCAGATGGAAGAGCCCTGTAGTATTGTGGGTCATTGAGATGTACCATACACATCTCCACATACTCTGTCCGGTTCATGATGACGATGTTCCCACCTTTGTCGGCTGGTTTAATGACAATCGTGGGTTGTTGTTTCAGGTCTTTCAATGCCTGTCGTTCCTTTAGGTTCAGATTGTTCAGGACTGGTGCTTGGTTTGGTATGGTTTCTAACTCTTTAAGTGTCATTTGTATAAAGAGGTCCACATGGGGGGTGTCCACAAAATTAGGGGTGAAATAACTCGAGGGTTTGCAATCCGTCAGTGGTCTAGAGAGGTCATTATCGAATAAAAGTGAATCCAAAGTTTTAGAGAGTTCAAAATCCTCCAGGGTGAGGCCCATGTCATTGGCCATTGCTTGGTCTTTTTTGGCGTGAAAGATATTAAGAGCCAGCTTACGGCCAAACAGGTTGAGATCCTTAGACCAGTTAAACATGTCACAACTGGGAGTGGGCACAAAGGACAGCCCTCGATTCAGTAATGTTAAGTGGTGTTGTTCAAGATGGAAATTGGAGAGATTGATTACTTTGTTGGAACTCATTGTCTTTGGGTACGGTTCTGGGTTTTGTATGCCCAGCGATCCCTGTCTCTTAGACGTCCCCGTTGTTGGCGGGGCTGGTCCTGATCTAAAAAAGGATTCAGTGATGGATTGGTGGTTGCCTGAGAGTTTGAGGTATCTGTAGGTATCGGAATATCCAGAAAGGAAACAATTTTGTCAGTCGTTTTCAGAATACTCTTATTAGCAGTGTTTCTGTATGCGCTCGTGTCTCGTGAACGGTCAAAATTCCGATTAGATGGAGATTTCCGTCTGTTCTGGGGTTGTGGGTCCTGGTCGGACCAATCGGTTTCACCTGAGGAGGAGCCTCGTCGGTTATTTTGTCGTCTCTGATATCTGGTAGTTTGTCTAAAGATTCTACCGTCTTTGAAATCCTTGAAATCTCTCTGAAACTTGTTATGTTTTTTAAGTTTAAGATGGTTTCTGAAATTGTTAATATTCAGTTGGAGTTTACTCTCCATCTGAGTATAAAGACTGTCTGTTTTGTAGTTCTTTATCACTACAATATCTTCTTTGAGTTTTGAATTGATTGATTCAAAATTGACGGATTCCAGTTTCACCAAAAAGTCCATTAGTCTGGAGGAGCAGTCAAGGAGAATGGAGTTCCACTCGGCTAGCTGCTCCTCCGTCTGGACCTTGTCTGGTAATAGGATCTCAGGGCGGAGACCTCTGGGGACTAGTTTTTGTGCTAGATATTGTTTCAAGCAAGTCAGTTCCCAGAGGCTTCTGATCTGATCCTGATACGTTTTTTGTATACTGAAAAAAGCAGTATTGATGTTATCACTTGTCAATTCATTACTTGTCAGTGGGTTTGTTGAGAAGACATTCGTGATTTCATCGTGACCTAAGTTATGGTCACTTAATTGTTCTAGGAGGTCAGTCATTCGAGATAAGATGGCAACACCGTAGTGTCAGTGGGTGTTTAAATGACTGTTGGTAAAATAGGAATAATATCCAAAGTATTAATGATGGCCTAGTGGTATTGAAACCTTGAAATAATATGAGTATGGAAGAGAAATGGCCAAAAGGCAGTGGGTCCTATAGGACAGACCAGGGGTTAACCCTAAATGGTGAAGGAATAGAAAGAAAAGAACACAGTCTGTCCACATATGTATGCATACATACATCGATATCAAAGCAACAGTCGAAAAAGAATAATAATAACTTTATTAGGTAACACAAAAACTGAACTATGTACAAAGGGGAGGGGGGAGGGAGAGACAGAAGTATGTCTGATGCGGAAGCACCTAGGTAGTTAAAAATATATATATATAGAGATAGACCTATATATATATACACAGAAGGTTTCTAAGATAATAGAGACCGCTAGCTCGGGCACTCCTCTAGATCTCCTCAATACCATGGGAGGTTTGCCGAGTGATACAGTAATGGTACTGTGTGACTAGGCAGGGTAAGCGGCTGTATGCAGGACCACTATGGTGAAAGGGATATTACTCCTCGGTACAATGAATTCTTGCCGAGAGAGATAGACAATCAAACACCTCTATAAGGGTAATACATACATCAATAAGTGGAACCTGGCTGCAGATACCCTTAGAATCTCCTGGGTTGTCAGTGATTCTAACGGAGTGAAATAGTGGTAGTTTCACAGGATTATTTGTAAAAGTGGTAGTTACTGAAATATACGTTAGAGCGATGTAGCTCCAATTTTCCCCAATATTCTCCTCGGAGCAATAAAATTCTTGCCGAGAGAGACAGGAGAAAAATGATATACAGGTTGGCTGAGCGGTTAACACAGTGCCTGTGACAACCCAGGAGATTCTAAGGGTATCTGCAGCCAGGTTCCACTTATTGATGTATGTATTACCCTTATAGAGGTGTTTGATTGGCTATCTCTCTCGGCAAGAATTCATTGTACCGAGGAGTAATATCCCTTTCACCATAGTGGTCCTGCATACAGCCGCTTACCCTGCCTAGTCACACAGTACCATTACTGTATCACTCGGCAAACCTCCCATGGTATTGAGGAGATCTAGAGGAGTGCCCGAGCTAGCGGTCTCTATTATCTTAGAAACCTTCTGTGTATATATATATAGGTCTATCTCTATATATATATTTTTAACTACCTAGGTGCTTCCGCATCAGACATACTTCTGTCTCTCCCTCCCCCCTCCCCTTTGTACATAGTTCAGTTTTTGTGTTACCTAATAAAGTTATTATTATTCTTTTTCGACTGTTGCTTTGATATCGATGTATGTATGCATACATATGTGGACAGACTGTGTTCTTTTCTTTCTATTCCTAGATACTAGATGTATGAGGATTTAAAAATCAAGACTGATATGTGAATCTATTTTGAGTTCTTTTTCTTCAGTTGCAATTGATGTGTAAAAATTATTATAAGTAAAAAGGTAAAAAGTTTTTTTATTTCAGTTTTATTTTCACCAATTTTTTACATTTTATTAATAATGTTGTAATAGGTCAACATATCGGATATTTAAAACAAGCCTCTTTTGGATGGGTACACTTAAACATAAATTCTTAAATTATAGTGGAACAAACACATAGCACAAGTTATAGGTTTTGTTTTGGTTCAGATGTTGGACAGTTGCCAAGAGGGGTATTGGCTACAACTCACTGACAAGGCCCAAAGGTGTTGAAACAATTGTCTGGCATTGCTTAATCTCTTTTGCAGAGGAAACGTGCCAGCATGTTTAATCTAGACTGCCCTTATAGTTTGATATAGTGATGTTATATGTACATTCATCCTCACTGATGGTACCTTACAAGGTTGAAACGATCGTCTGGGGTTGCCGAATCTCTTGTGCAGAGGGTACTTGCTGGCATTCTGGATCTGGACTGCCCATACGGTTGGGACCAGTCTAAAGTGCTTCAGATATGTTCGCTCTATAATGGCACAAGTTGAGTTAAAACAAGCTTGAGATCTGATTGGGGACCCACCGAAGGGCAGGTTAATTGAGCTGTTGTCCGTAGAGATGTCCCGAATGGTTCGCTGGCGAATAGTTCCTGGCGAACATAGCATGTTCGGTCCGCCCCCTATTCATCATCATTGAGTAAACTTTGACCCTGTACCTCACAGTCAGCAGACACATTCCAGCCAATCAGCAGCAGACCCTCCCTCCCAGGCCCTCCCACCTCCTCGACAGCATACAATTTAGATTAATTCTGAAGCTGCATTCTTTTTTTTTTTTTTTATAATTTTTTTTGACAGAAGTGTGTTATATTTGAGCATGCTAGGCTGAACGTGCGGATATCATGGCTAGTTGCACTGAGGGTATGAGTATATAGCAGTACATTGTTGTGAAAGATGGCTGTCATGTTTAGGGTGTAGCTTGCACATTATCAACTGTGTATTTATATCAGCAGCTCCACCACTAGTTATAAATCAAGTGTGAGTCGCCCCATGAGATGAGACTAGTGAATAACATAATACATGAACGGTTAAGGTAAAGGCATGTAAGGAACTACGACAATAAACTCTTTAGGAGGTGAAATAATGACATGTCTAAACGCTTGCTACTTTACGATTAGTTAATGTGCAGAGAGCAGTTCATGTGATCAAAGGCATGGTGTGGAGGATCGGCTATAGTGGGACATGCTTGGCAGGCTGATGTTTACTGCTTGTGCTCATCCGATCCCTTCTGGGCGCCAGGTGCAGACCCTGGGAGTCCCTGATACCTGGAACAACAAAGGCAAGTCTCTGGCTGAGTGCCGTGTTCGCGGCTTGAGGTGGTGGAAGCTTGTTTTGTCGGGTGGTCGGATCTGTCCCGGTGGTGCTTCACGTCCGGTGCGGGATTGTGGTGGCTTAAGGTGGAGGCGAGTTCTTGATGTGGGGCAGGCTCTGCATTTCTGTTTGTGCCTCCGGTCCCATCTTCGACGCCTTTTGCGTTGGTGGATTTTAATGGGGACTGCTTCGCTTAGCTGTGGTGGAACTTGTTGGGGCTTCCTGCTTGTTATTTGCTTCCAAAATTGATTAAAGAGTCTGTCCAGCTTAGACTCAATATCCTGCCATGCTTTGCTGGTACCAGGAGGACACGCGGCTGCCGCCATATTGGGAGAGTCGCAGATGAGTATGACAGCCTGGGCGGCTGTGCTCTGTGCGTCCATTAGCTCCAGACATCCTCTCAGGGGTGGACCGGGATAACCCCCACTGGTCCGAGGGGGGGGGGGTAACGGAGCTCCTGCCGGGAAGTAGCTGCTCCTGGGCATCCCAGGATCGGGAGATTGGCCGCCTCTCCCTCCCGGTGAGCACCAGGCCACACTTGCCATGCGGAGGTAAGTAAGACTCTGTCGAGTTGCTGACCGCTATTAAGCATGTCGGGTCGGTCAGGTAGCTGCTTAAAGTGAGATATTGAGGGAGCTCACACAAAGTGCGTCTTTCCTCCATGAAAGCTAGGCCCTGCCCCCCGGAAGCTGCATTCTTAGTAAGAGGAGGGACAGTGTAGCTGCTGCTGAATTAATAGGGACATCGATAGCTAGGCTAGTGTATTCAGTGTCCACTACAGTCCTGAAGGACTCATCTGATCTCTGATGTAAGGACAGCACCCCAAAAAGCCCTTTTTAGTGCTAGAACATCAGTCTGCTTTTTTTTTTCTGTGTAATCTAATTGCAGTTGCCTGCCTGCCAGCGTGTGTGTCCGGCTCACAGCGTATACTGTGCCCACTTGCCCAGTGCCACCACTCATATCTGGTGTCACAATAGCTTGCATTTAAAAAAAAACAAAACACTTTTTTGACTGTAATATAATAGCAGTCAGTTTCCTTCACACGTGTGCGTTTCAAGGCCTGCCAGGGCACAGTGTCACACCAGTGCAACTCATATCTGGTGTAACAGTAGTGTACATTTAAAAAAAAAAAATACAGGGGGCTTGTCACCTTTCGGGGACCCTTGGTGTTGTACGTGGCTGGGTGGAGGAAGAGAGACCTTCAATGACATCAGTGAGGACAAGGAACGGGACATGGCTAGCTTGGTATCCAACCTTGTGCAAATGGGGAGTTTGCGGTTGTGCAAATGGACTGTTTGCGGTTGTTTGCGGTGCGTTAAACGGGGAGTTTGGTCTGTCACTGTGAAGCGGGCATAACCCTTACACTACCTGATCGATACAACATCATACCTGATGTTTTAAAGCACGTTATTCCAAACAATTTAGGAATGTTAGGTGATTTATGCCCTTTATGGATTAAAACCAAACTCTGCATCAACTATGTAATTTTCCATGGGAGTTTTGCCATGGATCCCCCTCCGGCATGCCACAGTCCAGGTGTTAGTCCCCTTGAAACAACTTTTACATCACTATTGTGGCCAGAAATAGTCCCTGTGGGTTTTAAAATTCGCCTGCCTATTGAAGTCTATGGCGGTTCGCCCGTTCGCGAACATTTGCAGAAGTTCGCGTTCGCCGTTTGCGAACGGAAAATTTTATGTTCGCAACATCTGTAGTTGTCCGTTCTCACCTCTCTTGCTACTTGTTTTTCATTCTGTAATGGCACAAGTGGTCAAAAACCTTTTTGAGACCTGAGCTAACCACAGGGAAAGCTTTCAAGCTTTCTTAGTTTTCTCATATTCTCTGTTTTTGTTTCAGTATTTTGCTTAGGGTCAACTTAGGTTAAAAAGGTTAATTCAGATGTGGACCATGTGTTCACTGTGCATAGAGCAGTATCAGCTACACTTCACTGGCCAAAAGCAGCAGGGAGATTATCTGGAGATGATGTATGTCTTGTGTAGAGGGAACTTTCCAATGTTTTAGACCTGAACTCCCCTTAGGGGCAGGAGCAGTCTGATATGCTAATGGCATAGGTTCAATCTGGGATGGCACAAGTGATTCATACACTTTTGGACTAACCAAAGGACAAGCTACTGAGTTGTAGTGCGTTCTCAGTTTTCTCTTGTTCTGTATGTTTCCTAATATGAAAAGGATATTTTGTCTTTACTGTAGCTTTATAATTTATTATAAAAAAAATCAGAAATAATTTGAGTCAAAGCACTTACTGTCCTTAAAAGGATGCTGACTTGATCATGTTATGACATGAAAGCAAAATAAAAATTATTAATCATCAATAATGAAAAAAATGTATGTTAGGTCACAATTTACATGAAAATCTGTTTGCATTTAAAGATATACTATAGACACCCAGACCAATTCAGCTCATTGAAGTGGTCTGGGTACAGTGTCTATATTGCCCTTAGTGGTGCAATGTTAAACAAAGTCACCAAGCACATTAAAGACAATCTTAACGGTACACTCAAACACCACAGGAAAGATTGATTGTTGCATATCTTAGGGTGCATAAGGTTTTTTCCCTGCATGACAATACTACTTCTGAGAAACCAGAGAAAAGTGCATGCTCACAAACAACAATAAGCAATTTCAGAACATGTCCTCTTATAAGCAAGCATGTCAGTAATGTGCAATGCACCGGGAGTCCTGCGTGGTGGCATTTGCCGGCCAGCCTGTCATCCTAGCATATGACAACAGGATCCTGTACCAGTAAGACAAATTGTGTAACTGGAATGCCTAAGCACCATCCCTGATAAAGATAAATGCAAAAAAAATAAAAATATATATATTTCTTGCTGTCAATATATTTCATGTTTGCATCCTGTTACTTTACATTTTTCATTTACCCAGAATGTATTCAGAATTTGGGTCAGATTTAATAGTGGTTTCAGGATATATCTTTAAATGAATGTCTAGTTTGCCCAGTGTTTGCAGATAAACTATGGTTGTCATTGATTATAATTCTAATTCATTTATCCATTGGTTATTACACCACCACTGTTGACAGTATTTTTAATACAATTGTTTACAATGAAAACATTCACTGATTTATATATGGTTTGGTGTGAATATTATACTCTATTAGTAATTAAATCACATTTAGTCATGGATTTAGTGAATGAAGAGGCATCTAAACTAAAAATCTATAAATTCACTGAAAGCAGCACTATCAACTCCCTTTGCCCTCCCCCCTCCATACAATGGGTATATAATGAAGATAGAATTTGATGAAATGCTCATCTTGACTGCGTTGGTTTCACTAAAATTCCAACCCAGTCAAGAGATATAAAGAGACAAATTAGGGACTACTTTGTCTCTGTATTTCTCCTCCGCCTGACTATCTTACAGTGACGGCTGTTGAGAACTGGCTGTGTATATGGAGGATCCCATGATCCTGCAGGATCCTTCATAGCAGTGGCGGATCCAGAGCCTGATCTCGGGAGGGGCACTTGTAGATTATTTAACCCCTTAAGGACCAAACTTCTGGAATAAAAGGGAATCATGACATGTCACACATGTCATGTGTCCTTAAGGGGTTAAATAAATAATCCAGGCACAATAACCACTACAGCTCAGTGTAGTAGCTATGGCGCCAGTAGTGCCAGGATCCCATCCCAGAGTAAGTAGTCAAACCGTTTAAGAACAGTTTGACAACTTACCTGGGGTCTGCTGGGATATAGGGCATAGGAGCAGTGGTATTTGTTAGGGGTGAAGTGTGTGTGTTAGGGGTCAGTGTATGTGTGGGGCAGTGTTTGTGTTTGTTTGTGTGTGTGTAAGCGGTGCAGTGTGTATGTGAGGGTGGCAGTGTGTGTGTGTTTGGGGCAGTGTGTGTATGGGGGCAGTGTTTGTGGGACAGTGTGTGTATGGGGGGCAGTGTTTGTGGGGCAGTGTGTGTATGGGGGCACTGTGTGTATGGGAGCAGTGTTTGTGGGGCAGTGTGTGTATGGGGGGCAGTGTTTGTTGGGCAGTGTGTGTAGTGTGTGTGTGTATGTGTGGGGCAGTGTTTGTGGGGCAGTGTGTGTAGTGTGTGTATGGGGGCAGTGTTTGTGGTGCAGTGTGTGTAGTTTGTGTATGGGGCAGTGTTTGTGGGGCAGTGTGTGTATGGGGGGCAGTGTGTATAGTGTATGTATGGGGGGGCAGTGTGTGTAGTGTGTGTATGGGGGGGAAGGAGGGCAGGGGTGTATGGGGGGGAAGGAGGTTAGGAAGGCTTTTTTCTTTTTTATTTAATTAAAATCAATATATACTTTATGCCCCCCCTCTCTTCTTACCTTTACTGGGAGGAGGGGGGACATATTTTGTTCCCTGGTGGTCCCAGTGGTAGAAATGAACTCTAGCCCGCGCTCCAGGGCTAGAGTTCACTCTCGCGAGATTTGGAGCGTTGCCGTGGTAACCGTGGCAACGCTCCATGCTCGCAAGAGGAGGACCCGGAGGAGCTGCTGGTAAGAGCTCCCGTCTCCCTGGTCCTCTCTCACTCCCTCCCTGGTCCGCAGGCACATTGCAGAGCTGGCACTTGGGCAATGCCAGCCCTGCACTAGCTGGCAGGGGAGAATCTCGAGGGGGGCAATTGCCCCGTTTCCCCCCCCCCCCGAATCCGCCAGTGCTTCATAGACCCTAATGCGCAAGAGTACAGCAATCGTGTCAGAGCAGACTGAACAAGATGGTCGCACCTATGAGGAATAGGTTCAGGTAAGTAAATATTCGGTATAGTCCCCAGAGGGTGACAGTGCCTCTATAAAGGGACACTATAATCACCAAAAAACAATTATCTTAATTTTATGGTTTTGGTGTATGGAATAAGCCCCTGCAGTCTATCTAACTGCTCAATTCTCTGCCATTTATGAATTTAATCACTTTGTTTTATTTGTTTATACAGTCCTTGTCACACCTTCCCTGCTTGTGACCTGCACATACCCCGTAAACAAAAATATAAAAACATGCATAGTATAATACTGTTACATAAATAAATTCTGATCAATTTTGGAGGTAATGGGTCACTCACAATTTGCAGAGCCACATACACATACAATATTGTATCAGTATTTGTTACATTGACTGCTTTATTGCTAAAAAATTTTTTTAGGAAAAGTCTCTTATTTAAAGTGCAGCTGGGTGCAAATTTAAAACCTTTGTTAAGAATCTGAGTATGTGCAGAATTTAAAACTTTTTTAGATAGATTGAAAATTCTTATCTCCTCGTCATTTTTCCTTTTCGGTATTTCCAGTTTCTTCCCTCCTCTACTTCCCCTTCTTCTATATCTCAATACCTCCTTTTGGTTGGTATATGGGTTCTCAAAGGTGGACCCTTCCATCTCCCTCCTAAAAAAAAGTTTCTACATTATCTTCCAGGTTCCTGATGGGAACATTATCTTCCAGATTCCTGATTGGCATATCCTCCAACAGGATCAAGAAATTAGACCATTTTTAGGTAATAGACCGAGAGTGGTATTTAGGGGAGCTAGCAATTTAAGACAAATACCTCTACTTATATAGATATCCCAAATACCAATTTTTTAGAGTCATACCAAAATATCAGAAAAGGATTCTATCATTGGTGACTGTATGGGTTGTAAAAACTATAAATATGAAAATAGAAAAGTAGAACATTTTAAACCCAGGTTGGGAAACAAACCCTATAGTATTGACTCATTTATTACATGTCACTCTAAAAATGTGATTTACTTGCTCACGTGCCCTTGTGGACTACATTATATTGGTAAAACATCTAGGTGCCTTAAAACAAGGATACGTGAGCACATCTATAATATCAGAAGAGGTTTTTTAAAACATAACGTATCACTACATTTTTTGAAATGCCACGATGGGGACCCTTTGGGGCTCCAATTCTGTGGCATTCAGGTGATGGAAACTCATTGGAGAGGCGGATGTTTGGAGTCGGCGTTGAGCCGTTGTGAGATGAAGTGGATATTCAATCTTGACACTTTGTCTCCCGGCGGACTCAACGTCGACTTCGAGATGTCTGCACTCATTTAAATCACATATTTACAAAAGTTTCTTCCTATTATAAGTGTGGTTCACTTTAAGAGGATTCTCCTCCTAATATTATGGATGATAATCATTAAGTTATTGCTATTGTTGGAGATGATTCTCCTCTTTATACTGTATATGTTTTGTATGTATTAACTATGTTTTTCGTTTTCCTTTAAGAGAAAGAAAGGAACAATGTTTTCTGCAAAAAAATGTTTATTGTTATAAATTTTTATTGTAATATATATATGTCCAGCCTATTAGTTCAGATATAGATTGTCTTTTATCTGCTCAGTTTCATTCCCATTGTAAATATGGTGAAATTGGAAGTGCCAAAAGTGTTCCGGTAATCAGAGACAGAATACTAAGAAGCCGGATGTGACGTCATTACGAAAACATCAAAATCACCTGATGCGCAGCTAAGTCACATGATGCGGAAGTGCTATGAACCCGGAAGTGAAGTGACTTCCTGTTTGGACCTGTTAAAAAGGATCAACTATACACTTTGATAAAGACCCGTTGGTCGAAATGCGTCAGTGCTGTGGACTCTTATTTTATTGTGTTTTTAAAGCTTATTTTGTTTCCAGTTTTTATTTTGATTTGTATCCAGTAAAGTCTATCTTTTCTTTACCACCTCGGATATCCTGATATTTATTGGGGCTGGAAAGGAGCTATTTGGCCTGGGAATTGCTAAAGCCTGAATATTTAACTTTTAGCTCAGACGAGATGATTGATAAATGTGGAATATTTTTTTTTTTTGCTTTAAGTTGACATAGCTAGAAAATGTGTTTCTTAATATCTCAGGGTTATTTACCAAAGTGAGAATTGTTAATCGAAAAGAAAATGTAAAATTTTAGACCAGTTTGTCCAAACTGGAAGCATAACTGACTAACCTTTTTTTTTTCACAATTCAGCTATATTTGTCTTAAATGTGAAATTCACTTTGAATTCACAACAATGCTCACTTTAGTAAATAACCAAGTCTACAATTTGGAATAAAAAGTCAGAAAATCTAATTCTGTTAACATTGATTTTCTATGCGAAGATCTGCATCATGCATACTAATTACCCTCCCCCCCCCCCCGCTTAACCCCTTAAGGACACATGAAGTTTGGTCCTTAAGGGGTTAAAATAAATGAAAATCTTCCAACAGGTAACAATAAATTTTCTGAAGGATTATAATGTTCCAAAATATAGAGTATGACATGTTCACTTGAGTACCTTGGGCTCCATTTGTGTTCACCTTGGTTCCATGGTTCATCTAAATGTTGCTGTTGAAAAGGTGTGGTTAAATATACCTTTAATTAGAACTGCATCATAATAACACTGCTTTTGTAAAAGGGGCTTAGATGGTTTTAGGATTATGGCTATTTATTGCTGTTGGAATCCAGATTTTGGGCTTTAGAGCCAAGCCTTTCATTCCTGTCCAAGTTCGATGGAATAGATATTGATAAATTGGAATTGTAAAGGAAGTGGGCAATGGGCGCAGAGGAGAGTTCCAGTTATATCAAAAGTGTTCCAAATGGTGTGACACAAAACTGAAAGATAGGCACTGTAGTGGCTATGGTGCTTAGAGAGCACTTTAATCTCATTTTATCTGTGCAATTTCAAGGTATTATAGCAGGGCTACTTAAAATATATGTATTGTCAAACACATGAATACTTTTATTGTTTATTCTTATTTAATTTAATATTCTTGGTTAGAACTAGTATTGAAGAATCCTAAGAAATACGAGGAATTATAACCTGAACTGATTTTATGTTACCAGTAGTAGATCAAAGGGAGGGCATAGGTTGACCACTATATGCCATTTAGCAATAATTGTATTGTTAGATTGAATTTTCGATTTGCATTTACAATAAATATTTGATACATGCTGTAACTTGTAAATCAATGTAATATGTTATGATAATTGCATTAATTTGAACTCTTCCCATTACTTGAATTTGTGGTTGCATTTTTTAGATTAATTTAGTTTGATGAGATTATTTAGTTTGTTCTGTTAAGTAAAGTACTTTGGGAATTATCTCAGTTACTGAATAATTTATTGACCATCAGCATTACATGACTAAAACTATCAGTATGGGAATATAAATGTGTAACCCAGTCTTTGAATTTGCAGTAAATTCTCGTGGTATAATAAGGCTGTTTAAACATGCAAAGTCAAAGTGTTAATGTATAAATCTTGCTACAAATTGTGCGCACAATGATACAATTCTAGATCAAAGAATTATTCAGAGAAACCATTATTCTTTGACAATAAGGTGCATAAACCCAAAATAACCAACAAAGGGGTCGTTTCTGTAGGTTATTTACTTTATACCTAGGATTGGTGATATAAAACTCTGCCCCTGCTGGAAAATGAGTTCTAACTCAATGAGTCAACTAACTAACTAACTAACTAAATACCAATGTCCTCAGCGTTTACAAATTAGTTACTCAAATTGCAACACAATAATCAGTGGTTGGGAAATGAACTCAGCTTTTAGTAAATCTAACATTACTATTCTAACCATGCCATATTGCAATTTGTGCACTGTAGACCCGGTGGCCGAAAGGTGGTTTTGAAACAGTTGTAGCCAAAGCTTATGGGTACTGACAGTACCTCAAGCCCTTAAGGCAGGGTAACAAAGCCCAAAAGGAATAATTAACTGGACTTCCTTTTGAACAACCCTGTGTTGAATAATATTTTCAGTGACAATGACAATTAATAAGACTTAATACAAAGTGAGTCTGTGTGTTTGTTAAAAGTGCTCTGGATCTTGTCAGGATCAAAATGAAGTGATATTTTATTGGTCGACAACAGGTGATCATGATCCTGACCAATTGCTGAGCAGCTGGTATTAGACTCAGTCCTCAATCTCTATCAAATGTCCTTCTTCATACTCCATGCTATATTGTAGACTCACATTATCCTCTACAGCAACCTTTTCCTTATTTACTACTTCCAACTTCCCAATTCTTTTTTTACATGTCTCTTTGCCTCTACATCTATTTAGTAATGACTCCTCCACTCCTCTTCCAAAATGTAATACTTCCGTCTCTATTTTTTCCTTCCTCTGTCCCCTTCCTGTTTGTAAAAATAAACGTTTATAATTTCCTTTTGCTCATGCATTCCATACTCTACATTTATCTTCCTCTCTTTACACTCACCCCTTTTCTCTACCCAAGCTCTTTATTCTTTTCCCTCCCCCTCTTACTACCCATTCTTCTAAACCTCAACCCCCCTTCTTCACCTTAAAATCTTACTTCAATTACTTCAAACATTATACATATTCATGGCTTCCTCAATGTTTGTCCTCTGACACTTGCTCCATTGTCCTTGGAGAATCTAACATGTCTATAAATACACCAACTACCTCTGAGGTCTCTAAAGTCCTCTCTCTCTATGATCACCTACATCAGACTCACACAGTGCTCCAATTCCCCTACCCATCAACCAACAACACTTTAGACCTCATCTTCTCCAATCTCTGTTCTATTGCAAACCTAACACATCTCTCCTTCTCTCTCATCACTATCTTCAAATATGCAATCTTATCTTGCCCCCCACTGAACCATCCTCACCTGTCACACTTTGACCCTGCAGAGACATGAAATCCCTTGACTACAATATGTCCTTTTATGAAATCAGCGTCTATAACGCTACCCTATCAACTACCCTAGATTAATCTATCACTGCCTGCACTGCCCATTAAACTAAATCCAAACTCTGGCATACACAATCCACTCTATACCTCTAAAAGTGCTTGAAGGTTGTAGTACATAACTGGAGAAAGTCTTGTAGAACAGCTGCCTTCTTGCCCTACAAATTTATGTTCTTCCTACACATGTGCTCTCACCAAACAAAAATACTTTCAAAATTTTAACTCAGTAATGCTTCCATGTTGCCTCCACCATCTACTAATCTCACGACTGCCAATTTTGCATGCTACTTCAAGGAAAAGATCAACATCTAAAAAGATTTTGCCTTGCTTGTCTCTCCTCTACACTGACTGACCATTTGCCTGGCCTCCTCCTCTACACTTAGTATATATCCTCTGTTTCTGAAGAGGAGGTTTCTGTGGCTCTCCTTTCTTCCTGCCCTACCTTCTGCCTCCTTGATCCCATTCTTTAGCACCTTAGTCTTTCTCATATGTTGCAGTCCCATCTTTGACTAAAAGACTAAAATCTTCAAAATCTCTCTCTCTCTCTCTCTCTCTCTCTTTTTTTTCTGGCATTTTCCAGTCATCATTTTAACACATGATGATCACACCCATAATAAAAAATCAAAACATTTGCCAAGCTTTCGTCCAACCTCTCTCTTTCTAAAGGCTAATACTTGTCATTTTTAAAAATCTTTCTGCCACTTTTAACACTGTTGACCACCCACTTCTCATTCTAACCCATTTGCAACCTTGGCCTTGAATACTAATCATTCCTGGTTCTATTCCAACCTCTCTGACCACTCCTTCTGTGTCTCATTCTCTGGTCCCTACTCCCCTCCTGGTACATTCTCTGTTCCCTTCTCCCTTCTCTCGGTTGGAGTCCCTCAATGTTCTGGGATTTCTTTTCTCAATTTACACGGCCAATCTTGGGGACCTGATATCATCCTATGGATTTCAATAACACCTGCATGCTGAAGATACCCAAATCCACCTCTCCTTACATGATCTTACTATCTGTCTTCTGGATTGTGTCACTATCTTCTATTTCTTAATCTGCATATCTTCTATTTCTGTCTGAATGACCTCACAATTACTAAAACTGAACCTGTCCTAGACTAAATTCCTTGTTTTTCCTCCCTCAAAAGCGAAGTCTGTTCGTATTTCTTTTAAGGTGAATGGAACAATCATAACCTCTACCCTGCAGGTGCATTACATTGGTGTTCCCTTTGACTTTGACCTTTCCTTCACCCCTTACATTAAATCTATCACCAAGGCCTGTCACTTTTACTTTAAAAACATCTCTCACATTTATCCCTTTTTCACTCAAGTTGCAATTAAAATGTGTGTTCATGCTCTTGTCCTTGTCAGACTGATAAGTGCCTAGCTTGCCTCTCTACAGTCTATAATGAATGCCTCTGCCTACTCATCTACCAGGAATTCTCACACTTCTCCCCTCAGTCTTTACACTGGCTTCCTGTTTCACTTAGGAATTGGTTCAAAGTTCTTGTGCTTACTTACCAATTTCTCCATACCTGGGCATTTACATTTCCTCACTCATTAGCAGATATGCTCCAGCTCGGCTCTTCACTCTATTGATGACATGTTACTATCTCATTCTCGCACATGCACCCCAAACTTTCATCAGCAGGACTTCACCAGGGCTGGAATGCATGGATGCAGGACATCCAACTCTCCCTGTCTTTCCAGTTCTTAAAAAAAATCCCTAAAAATACACCTCTTTAGAGAAGTCTATAAGCTCTCCTCTTACCTCTTCAACCCCTTCATTCTTCCCAGGCCATCTCTTATCTACTGTGCTCCCTCCTCTCAGACACCAGATCACTTGATTCCCTAACTTCCATTTATATATTTGTCCCTTATCCCTTTAGTTTGTGAGGTTTTTCTTGTTTTCTTTTGTACAGCACTGTGGAATATGTTGGCACTATTTAGATAATTGTAATTGTAATTATATAACATAATATAAAAGGATATATACAGATAATATTAAAATATTTTTGCCTTTTTTTGTATGAAGATTAAAGAATCCTTTTTTCATTGTGACTTCAAGCATTAAATTGTTTATAGATTTATTTATAAATTATTTTATTTAGTGTGACGGTGGTATGTATAGATATACTTGAGGAATGGGCATTGTCCAGGGACTTGGGGACCTTTAGCCACTAATTCTGCAGCAAGTGGGTTAAATGTTGAAGAGATTAACTCTATATGGCCAAGAAGACTGGCCATCTCCTGGACCCTCTTGGCCATATATTTTTCATAGAGCCCAGGAGACTATGCCTCTGAGTGTCATATAAAGATGCCTAATCACTTGGATCCATTTAAACTCATTATAGGTGACTGGGCATCTCCTGGACCATTTTATTATATTACTCTCCCATGGAGTGGAAAAGAGGAAAAGCCATCTGATGGACCTCTCCTGATATTATGCAGGTCTCATAGGCCTTAGCATGTATTTTTTTAATCTTTTTAATATTTATAGCTGCAAACAGCAATCAAGAGTCTGCAATATAATTAACAGGCTTATGGTTGCTGTCATCTGAACATAACCAAATTCAGCAGCAGATGTGCTAAACTGACAGACACTCTAAACACAACCATTTAATGGTACCAGAAATTAGCACCTTAAGAGTTTACACTGTTTGGTAATACAGAATTTTATTTTCCAGCAGTAACTTAAACGTTTCTTCACTAGAGGGCATGAGAACTTTACCGAAGTGAACACATTCTTTATTAAATCCGGTAACTAACTCAATTGTATCATGACACTACAGCTGAATTATATTCCACTTAATTTATTTTTATACTATTCATAATTCTCACAGAATGAAGGGCGAGCTCAACTTACTGCAATTTATATATTCTTTAGCAAAATATCTTATTTCTCCGTGTTGTCATTGGAAATTATTCTTCCTCTCGGTGACTCGCTTCCTTTGATGAACATGAGTCTGAATTGTACAGTTTTGTGAAAAGTTCATGAATTTTCAGAATATAGCTTCATTATGCAATATAAAAACATCTCTAAAAATCTATTTTAACCTCATTCTATCTACAAGGTGCTTGCAAGCCAACAAAAGAGGGAAAGGGTAATACATGATATAAACAAAATATTATTTATATGTTCTTTTAACTAGTTTAAAATTACACGAAAACCCCAAAACTATTATCTATAATTAGGCTATATCTATGAAGATATTAATGCATTGACTTGTTTTAACCCCTTAAGGACCAAACTTCTGGAATAAAAGGGAATCATGACATGTCTTGTGTCCTTAAGGGGTTAAAGTTAGTGTTTTATTTATTTAGAAATTTTTACCAGGAAGTATGTTTTGATGGTTTTCTTAGTTGCCTAGTTGTAGTATGACCTATTCACAGTTACGGTCACATATTTAAAGGCACACAGACCACTTCATCTCAGTGAAGTGGTTTGGGTCTAGGTGTGTTGTCCTTGTCCCCTTAACCCTGCAATGTAAAACATTGCAGACAGCTACTTATTATTATTATTATTATTATTATTATTATTATTATTACCATTTATATAGCGCAATCAAATTCCATACATGAGGGGCTTCCTGCAGTTTCATGGAGTTTAACTCCGCTTTGCGTGAGGATGTCCAGCGTCTTGAAATCCCCAAAGGAAAGTTTTGTATCTCTGTGCTGAAATCAAGTAAGTGAAAAAAAGTGTTTTAACCATTCATGACTAGGGGGAGGGATTGGGGAAAGGGGCTGCACAGGCAGAGGAACACTATTGTGTTAGGAAAACAGTTTTCCATTCTTAACTCTATAGTGTTCCTTTAAACATAAAGATATAAGACTAAGGGGAAATTAAAAGGGACTTTCCAAACACCACAAGCACTACAGGTTATTGTTTCGTGTGCATAGAGGCCAAGAGTGCAGACCCTTGATTTTTTTTTTGATTTTTTTTACTTGTCTGGTTATTTTTAAGTAAAGATGTGTACAACTTGAATATGCTTGGAATGCTAAATCCATGTCATCAAAGGTTCTGAGTGTTAGAATAAAGGATGCTTTTACCACCCTCCTGCTAAAGGCTGTATTATTTATTATTTTAGCCTCAAAATTGCCCCAGTGGGCATAGGTGAGTCATGTTGTCATTGAGTAAATTGTGTGTAAGGGTATTTCTAAATACTTTGTATGTTTAAAACATAAGCACCATCACTATTGTATACCATTGTAGTGGGTATGGTACTATTTTGGTATGGGCATCACCCCTTGGTTCTCAAACAGTTTTTTTTTTTTGGTTTAACTAGATCCATATCTGGACAACTTTGATTGGCTAAGGGCCATGTGAATAGAGGTTTGTTTTTGTGTTGAGTGCTAAAGAATGCAGTGGTGTATGGGTAAAGTGTTATTGCGTATGTTGATGAAGGGTGAATATGAGTGCATGAATGCATGAGCTTGTGAGAAGCGTAATTTTTGTGTCTCTTCTCGTGTCATTGACATGATGTGTGTATTTTTTTTTTTTACTGCCTCTGTGTTCCTAGCCCCCATCTTCATGATATGGCTATCCTCCTTTCACTAATTGTCACTGCCACTTTTCCCAATTTGTCCTTGCCCCCTTCTGCTAATTGTTCCTTCCACAGTCACTTTGTCACAGACCCCTTTCCTCTTGTCACTGTTTCCCTTCACCCTAAATGCCCCTGTGCTCTTATTGTGCCAAATTATTCCAATCACTTTACTTTTTGCCTCAACCTTCCTTGTGGATTTCACATATCAAGCAAAGTCTCCAGTCACAGACCATTCAGAACTCCAGCCAGAGTCTCTTCTTGCTGACAACCACATTTTGCACTTGGAGGCCACAGGGTTGGCTCAATTCCACTCACCATTATCGAGACAGTGAGTGGAAATGTTGAGCACTGTATAAACTATAGCAGTGGTTCTTAATCCTGTGATCTGGACACAAACAAAAATAATATGTGATATTTTAATGAGTAGACACTTCTTGGAACAGGTATAACATATTCATGAGGACACGGGCCAATGCTCACCCGAAATTGTAATGCAGATTTTTAAAAAACAGGAAGAGTCTAAAGAAGATATTTTGCAGAGATTATTTTATTATATATTAAACTACATAAACCAATAAGGTATCTTTAAATGTGTAAATGTGATAAATTTTGGGGTTGAGGAGAAGAGTATTGATGATTAAAGGAACCATGCACAATGGTATTCCTGGCAAACCAAATATTCCAGAGAACTAAACATGGCACATTTATTTTCTATATCCTTGCTGTTTTTGACACTGCTAAATGTTATTAGTACACAAACCTATTTCATCATTGTAATTCTGCTCTACAATTGGCATGTGTACAGTTGAAATGCAGAAGTATTTACAATTTAAAATTTCTGAAATGATCATTATGAAATTATTCAGCAGTTTATCATTTCTGAGAAAGTCTACATTCAATGTTTTGCTTTTAGTTAAAAAATCTATCACTTTTTATTTCTAATTTCTCCCTGATTAGTGCGGCAGCTCCTAAAATGCAGCTGCTCTCTGAGGTTATTAACTCTAATTATGGCCTATGAATAGATGTGTACATTTGCAGTACTAGGCTTTTTTGTCGCTGTGCTTTTGCCAGAAAACTTGCTGAGCTAAATTTACTTCAGCGGTCCCTATTCAATATTTTACAAGGTTAATGATCTGGTAACGACAGTTCACACGGATGGAAGTTAATACGTTGTTAATTGCACATTGTCCTTGCCCACACAAGGATACTGAAATAAATATTGTGGGTAGCACACTGCTTTATTTGCTCCAGAGAAACATTAATTTTAAAGGTTTTTCATTTTATACATTCATACTGAACTATATTGCAGGTTTTTCCAATATACCATGCTGTGGTTATCTTTACTACTGTTTTCATTTTCTATAGATTTAAGGCAAATATTCAGTACATTCACCAATCTTAAAGGGGAATGATCAATTCTCTTGAAATTCACTGAGCATGTGATGACCATTTGGAGTTTTATGGGAGATATATCAAAGTATCAACAAGTACCATTATGGAGAAAAGTGCTCAATTTGAAGCAATAACTACAGAAACCAATATAATATCTCTCAACATTTCCCCTTGAAAAATGTTCACACTATGTCCCAGAACAGCACCTGTTTTGACTTGATAAATATTCCCCAGTATACACAGTATATATGCTAAGCTTGAAAGTGCATGAGTAGTTTTAAAGTATGGAGAAATCATCACAGTTGGAAAGGCCAAGAAATTCTGAATTGGCTGGCAGCCCAGTTTAACAGGGCAGTCATCTATTACTGAGAATTTGCCTGGATTACTCTCAAAATAGTCAACAGAGCATGTGTTTAACTTGTGTTTCAAAAAAAAAAAAAAAGAACATTACAGATATAAAAGGCACATTTATCACTTACTATTTTACTACTTAAAGGAACACATGCCTATATAAGTGGTTTAAAACCACATTTTAATTTGTAGTAGTGTATGTGTCCATACTGCCCATACAATGTGTACATGAAATAACACTAATTCATCTTATATCAACTTTTTTTATCACTGCAGGAAATCACTTGCTCCAATACATCTCAAATATACTCTGTTGGACTGAGACCCGGTGACTATTTAGCCCATTTGAGTACACCAAATTAATTAAGGGTTATTCACTAAAGTGAGAATTGTAAATTCAAGGTGACTTTCAAATTTCAGGCAGAAATAGCCAAATTGGAAGCATAACTGACTTGGATATTTTTTATAATTTTGGCTCTTTTGTCCTAAATTTGTGAATATCCAAAGCAATGACCAATTTCTGAGATATTTAAACCATCATATCACACATCTACAATCACTATATGGTAAAAGTTACTTGGTTAACTCCCCTACTACTGAGAACGTATTCTTTGAATAAATATTAGCACAACATTTATTTGAATATACACTGCCCTTTATCTTGAAATATTTCACACAGGAACTGTAATGTTGACATAAACCATAACATAAGCATCCTGTAAAATGGGATGGACCAGTGACACAAAATGTGTCGCTGGTATCACTCTTTCAGTACTGTTTCCATTTTCTTAGAGCACTTAGCATATTGTGAATGTGGCTAATGATGCGCTTGTGCTATGCTTTTTTAGGGATAGTTCCCTGGTGTCCCCAAAAGTGGGACACCACGGCATTAGAGAATAAACCCAGGACAGCATCCTAAAAATGTTACTATCTTGCAAAAATCGGGACAATTGGGAGGCCTGTATAAGTATAAAAGCAAAAATTACGTTTTTTTACTTACAATAGGTGTGACAAAAATAGATAAATAAAGATGGTCAAATACCTTGCTTTTAGTTATTTACAAGTTCACTGAATGCATTAATAGCAGCTCTGCTTACTGAAAATAGCATCAGAACCTAACTGCATGGGCCACCCGATGGCTATGGATTTCCAGGGGACCCAGTCAGCGCTGCGGCGCTTTAACAGCACGACCTGTGAGCTGGGAGGAAGTGACTGCCTCAGTCATTCCTTACAGCTATCAGACAGAGCCGTGCGGGAGGAAAAGAGGAAAGAGTCAGAGTAGGAACTCTAACTCCCATCAGGCTGAGCCTCCACTGGACCCCAGGGAAGTCACCCTCCTGCATCTAAAAGGTAGGAAACAGGAGTTTGACTAACATATTTTGTATTTGTGTGTATGTTTCTGTATGTATGTTTGTGTGCCTGTATGTATGTTTGTGAAGTTACAAAGACAATTTTCATATTTGCAATTTTGGCATATAAACTTGCTGGGACCATGCCTAATTGGGGGGCATTTAAAGTCGTGCATACTGCTTGCAAAATTACAAACACCAGGGTATCTAAAAAAGTGTATTCTGTGCCATTTCCACCCACATTTCTTTAAATATTTCCTTTGCATTTTTTACATGTGCATTGCATTTTAATGCTTGCTACTATAGTAAAAATCCCTACAAATCCTTACATTGTGCTTAGGTATAGAAATAACAGCCTACATTGAAGCAGGAGATCCAAATCCTTAGCCATTCCCTTTAGAATGTTTAGACTCACCCTAACTATGTGCTAATTTGAATTATGCCATTGATCATCCAGTGTAAAAACTTTGGCACTATTGTAAGAATGCTGTCCAAATAATTTACCAATTTACCCTTCTGTTTGAGGTGTTTTAACGTGTCAGTGAAATATCAAGGTGCAAAGAAAGACAGAAAATCAATCATAATACTCCACTGATTTCCTTTGCCTTGAAATGAAAGCATTTGTTAATGAATCAATAAGGAAAGCAAGATATTTTTGTTCAGTTTTTCTGTTGATGAATCAATAAAGAAAAAAAGATAATTATTTTTTCAGATCTAATTTTGCCATCTAGTTTGTTGCCATGTATAAATCTCTTTATATTAAAAAACAGATTCACTTCACTTTGAAGTGTCTGTGTATCACACAGGTATTCTGATATGCACAGGCATTACTTGTTATATTGTATTGTCTCTCTTTTGAATTAAATATAGATTGCTCATATAACCTGGTGCAGATAGGGGAACCTCTACAATAGTGCCCTTCAGCGGCATATATTATTTCATAATTTATGATTCTCCATTTCTCCCCTTATGAATCTGAGGAATTGATCTGAGGTGATTTGTAACTATTTCATCAAAAGGTGAGCAAGTATGCACATTAATCTTCCTGGGAAAGAAGATAGATGTTGAGGATGAATACTTACTTGAGGTGCTATTTGACTTTGCACAGGCTTGTCCTCCTATAGATCTCCAGGACCTTCTCATTTGGAAGAATGAAGGAGGTACACGTTACTTTCATTCTCCTCGGGCAAAAAAAAAAAATAAAACAAAATGGAGACTTAGAACTGTCTCTGAACATCTAGATAACTTTTACTGAAAAAGCAGAGAGTTGCTATAGTTTTACAATTTTACAATAGGTGCATTTCCTGAACACCTTTGGGTCAAAGCCAACAGATCAACCTTTAACTAATTAGTGATTGCTTTCTAATCCAAATCATGTTTTTGCTTAAGGTTTCAATGATCTTGTAGAGTCTTTCAGAATCGAAACAATCAAACTAGGGTAATTTGCGTGCATTGCATTGACTGTATTATTTTAGTTCAATTTTCAAGGTATTATACACATTTTCAAAAGATGGTCTCTGTCATCCTTGTTCTACTTTTTTTCTGAAGGTTGTAATGAGGTACTTTGAAATCCAAATTTATATTTGCTTTACACATGACTCAGGTGCAGGATATGTGGGTCTTCATATTGATCCCTTAAAGACAGAACAAGGGTTTCCCTAACTGAAAAATAACACTTACCAGATATAGATTCTCAGACTGTATCGTCATCTCCTTTATTACAGATTCTGTTTAATAGGTTAAATTAACTCTTGTTTTCATCATCTTAGGGTTTTAACCAAGTACCCTACAGGAAACTCTTCTAAAGCAGAGGGACTTGAGCATTATTTGTGCCCATATGAATCAATCTGTTCCACATAAAAAAATCAGTATAGGACAGGATTACTTTTAGTCTTGGCAAGTGTGTAAATCAGAATTAACTATGAACCTGAAAATCTCTAACTTCAGAGAGGATCAGTTCCAGATGGTTCAATACAAAATCAAGTTTTTGAGCAAAAGTGTTAAACATTAGTTTCACACAACCAAGGGGAGTTACTTGGCTAAAAAAACAAACCTTGGGTTTGAGCCCATAAATAAATGGGTGACTCTCGTCCTAAAGAGTCTAAAATGTGCCTGGCTTGCATGGTTGATTTTATCAACCACATCTGTCTTGTAGCCACATTGGCTTATTTTCTGCTCTCAAAAATAATAAAAAAAAATGTGAATAAATCAATAAATAATGTGATGGTTTAACTAGTTATTAATAAATAAGCACTAATGTAACTAGATATAACTTAAACTGCTATTGTTAAATAGGTCTTGTCTAGAGTTACATTTATTTTAAAAATGCTTAAATAATATTCAAACTATGTGGAGAAAAGAGAAGGAAGCACTGATGGCTGCCTCATGAATGCCTTAAAACATGCATCAAAACTTATGCACAGTAGTATCCACGATCATCGGCACTTGTTTACCCATACAAAACATCTTTGTGAACCTTTGTGATATTCATGACAAAATAAAGAGGGCTGGTGCAAAAAAAAGGCAAGTGCAAGAACGTTGATATGAGACTGGCATATAGAAAAATACGCTGTGGAGTCTAGAAAGCGTTCCAGATTTCCCAACTGTCAGGAAAACTAAAACTGCAGATAGTGGCAAAAATTAAAAAATATAACAAAAAAAATATTTCTATGTTATTTAACCTACAGTGGAATTAGTGGTGTAAAAGGAGGTTACATTTCTAATTTTTAAACATTAAATCTGCTTCTAAAGGGATTGCAGTAAACACTGCTAAATGTTAATGTTATATTTAAAAATTTTTGAGTATGAATATGAGACAATAACAGATTTTATTAAAGATATAATTAAAACAAAATGAAAAAAAAAACCTTCTTTAATAATCTTCTCCCTCTGTCCTGTTTGTGATCCTATGCCCAGTTTCTGATACCCTTTCCTTTTGCGAGATGCTGTTTGTTATCATTCATGTCAATCTTGTTGTTTTTTGTACAGTTTTTTTGCCCATTGATCCCCTGTCTTTTCTGTAACCCCTTTCATCTATGTTCCTCCTGATGTCTTATCTGTCCCCTGTTTGTGTCTTGTGTGCACGCTCTTTGGAATGCACGTCCTGAAAACACTACAGAATGTATTCCTCTGCCCTCACCATGTACACTTGGTAGCATCAAGTATGCTGAGTGTTTGCAGGAATCATGCAATCAAGAGAAACCCTGAAATAGAAATAGAAACTTGGCCTGCATTAAGGTTTTACTTGGCACACACCTCAAATGGCTTGTACACATGTAGGGGAGATAAAGAAAGTTCACTGGCTTGTTGATTTAAAACTCCTTAAGTCACTGCATTTATTTTTACGGTGACAATATTTTTAATGCAATTTTCAGTACACACCATAGACTGTTTCATGCTCTTCACAGGTTTCTTTATAAATATATGTGTCTTGCACTTTCCCCACAATCTAAGATCTTAGATAAACTAACTCTTCAATGAAGAGTCACTTCAGAGAGAAGCGAGACGGATATACACCATCTACAAGGTGATCAAAGGCACCAGAACAGAATTTCAGATACTGCACCTGCGACTACTCTCATTCTTACATCTCATCTGTCGTTTCAAAAAAAGCAATGCATGACTTTCATCCTGGCAAACGTTGCATCAGAAGTCTTGGACTAAGTTGTTTATGTAAGCATTTGGATGCTAGAAACAAGGTGATATAGAAAAAGTCAAAACAAATATGATTAAGGAATCGTATTACTTCAGAAACAAAATGTTTATACAACATAGAGGCTTAGTGATGTTAAATGCTACAAAATATGTTTTGTTATTTACACTAGAAATGTAAAATATCTTAAATAAAAGATAAAAACCAGGAAAGACAAAGAGACAGTTAGACATTAAAGACAGTCAATCAGATCAGAAAAAATATATATGATAGGCCAAAAAGAGAAAAATAACTTAAAAAGAAAGACAAGAGAGGGAAATACAAGACAGACAGCCAAATATACAGATAATCTCAGGGCAAATCTGGAGAGAAAGAACTATATGACATGAAGACTGATGTACTCAAAAAGAAACAAGTAGATAGTTTGACAGAAAAAGATACACAATGTAGACATAGACAAGCAACAGACAGAAACTTAAAAAATAAAAAAAATAGATAGACTGAGGCAAACATGATTAAAAAACATGACAAAGACATAAAGACAAAGAAACAGAAATAAAGAACAGTAAGAGACAAAGAGAGGCAGGCTAGATCTATCTATCTATCTATCTATCTATCTAATTATCTATCTATTGAACCCACTTGTTCCCTTGAGTTCGGTACTGTGAAACTACAGAACACAGACCACTCCCCTGGCTCGTTAACTTCACAGAATACTTAACTTGAGTGTTCTCTCTGGGTGGCCGCCATTCTCATAACCGAAAAACGTGCTCCAGTGAATTGCGACCATTTTGTCTCCCGAACTCAGGCAGTGGTACCTGGTGGTCGAGTGATTGGAACTATACTTCGGAAACTTTGCCTTGCGAACCCCGGGAAAATGGCACCTCTGCCTACCCCGTCCCCAGACAAGACAGGAGGGCGCTGTTCGGGAAAAATACTTTTCCGAATTGGGAAACCATTCACTCCCTATGAGCCAGGGGGAGCCTTTGTTTACAAGCGAATAGGAACTCCCTAAAGTTGAAACTTTACCCCAGTGTCGATTCGGCTATATTACATGGATCTAAGGTCTATTTGGACAATTTGGGTGCTCAGATTTGGGCTATCTGGGGATACCATGCTTATGGGGGTTCCTATCTGTTTTATATGTGTTTTGGGTAGCGACGTTGCAAGGATTTTTGCTGCCCTAGGCAAAAAACATTTTGACATCCCATTTGCTCCACCCACTCATGCAGATTGACATACAATGACACAGCAGACTGACACATACCCATGTAGACTGATATACACATACTGACAAATGCAGACTGACACACACACACTGACCCATGCAGACTGACACACATGCACTGACACATGTAGACTAACACACACACATCTACTGACCCATGCAGACTGACACACACGTACTGACACACGCAGACTGAGCACATGTACTGACACACACAGTCTTACGCACACACACTGATCCATGCAGACTGACACACACACTGACCCATGCAAACTGACACACACTGACTTATGCAGAGTGAAGCACACACACACTGATGAATGCAGACTGACACATGCACACACAGATGAATGCAGACACACATACTGGTCCATGGAGACACATACACTATACATTGACACACACTGATACATACAGACACACACACACACACACAATGATGCATGCAGACATACACTGACCCATACAGACACACTCTGATCCATGCAGACACTCTCTGACCCATGCAGATACACACTGACCCATGCAGACACACACTGACCCATAAAGACACACACTGAATCACACAGACACACACATACAGACACACACTGACCCATACAGACACACAATGACCCATACAGACACATACATACAGTCACACACTGACCCATGCAGGCACGCACACTAACCCAAGCAGACTGACATATAAATTGTCAAATTTAGCTACTGACATTGACAAGACATTTGAATTGAATTCATCACATATATTATAGCTCAATACCTGGAGTGGAACTATACAAAAAAGGGTTTTATTATTTAAAGAATAAACAGAATTAACAACCGATTAGCAAAATGTAGCACCTAAAAGCCAAGCTATTTTTCCAGGCTTGGCTACCCTAACTCGAATTTATTTAAATTAGAAATTTAGCTATCTCTATGTGAAAAAGAGCTGCGGCACCGGCTGTTGCTGGATAGCAAATCATATTATTCAGTTCAAGGCATTGGATTGCTGAGACTTTTAAGAATTACAGTCCAGAAGCATAGATCCATTGTACAGCGCTACGGAATCTGATGGTGCTATATAAATATATAATAATAATAATAATATACGAGTTGCAGTTTGACACTTACGTTATAAATAAATAATTTAGTTTTTTCTACTTTAAATAATCTTGCCAAAAAAGTAACACATTTGTTCTTTTTGCTTTATTTGATTTATTAACATTAATTAACATCTGCATGACTATATGAACATAAGGAAAATTCAGAAAATTACAATTTGCCCTGAAATCACTGTTTGCCAATTATGAAAAGTCATTCTTTCCAGAACAGATGTTTCTATTTGCAGCATATGCGTTTTATGTGTGAAAAATTTTGAAATATTCACTGCAAAAATGGCACAAGAAACACAGATTTCTCAGATACTCTTATTAAATGAGTGTTTCTGTGTATTACCAACCATAATTTTGTCAGTTTCTTGAATAGCTTTGCTTTAACCCGTACCCTACCGTGCACTATTTTGAATGAAAAAAATCAGCATAGCATGTATTTTAATCAAGGGATGCACAGCTAGCATATAGACATAAAATAGAACAACAATTATGTGTATGTATTGATTTGCAGACAAATGTAAAAATTACAATTATGTACATTTTTAAATTTTTATTTGTCACTTACACAATGTTGATCTATAGAAAATACAGTTACATAATATATTTCTAATATAAATGTATTTAAAATCCTTGGACTGCTAATTTCTTATGACATTGAAATGACATTGAAATAGTAGAATACATCTACTATTTTGCCTGATTTTTTTTTCACCTTGTTATTGACATTAGGTTAAGTCTGGCCATTCTAGGTAATATGCTGTTATCCTCTATTCCAATTTCTCTATTATCTAAGTTCTGCACCTTGTGGTTACTTCATATCCTTGACATTACAGAAGGATCAATTAAAAGTTCCCAACACTTTATGATGGCTTTATTAAATGTAAATTAAATGTATCTGTTCTCTCTCTCTCTCTCTCTCTCTCTCTCCATTCTCAGATTGCCTGTCTAAAGTTCCTGCAATTAATCATTTTGTCTCTTTTTCTTTTTGCTGCTGCTCTCACACAGGCAAGCCCCTCCTCCCTACTGCTGCTGCTCTCACACAGGCAATCCCCTCCTCCCTACTGCTGCTGCTCTCACACAGGCAAGCCCCTCCTCCCTGTTTCCCATTGCAAGTATTGTCTTTCTTTAGACTAAAGGCAAACAGGAGAGATGCCCAGAGGAGGGTTTCCCTAATAAAAGACATGTAGATCACAGCCTTTTTTTTGCTCTGTGCCGATCAGCACAGGCTGCACTGACTAACAGAAGTGGGAAAAGGCGCTTTTTAGTATCTGACTTTACAGAATTTTAGAGATTTGTTAGCACAATATAAATATTGAATTTATCTATCATTTAACGTTAAGTTGGATTTGTCATGTCAGGTATTTTATCACTGAATAAGTGTCCCTTGCCACCCAGTTCACACTGTAGTATGGTTATATAATATGCAATCTTTGTTTTTATTGTATGTTTGTTTTGGGTTAATTGTGTGAAGGGATTGTGCTTTGCAGCACTTTGTTAAACACATTTGTATGAATTATTAAGTGCCTTTGTATTAGTACAGTTATTTGGTTTTTGGCTTTGTATTATGTTTATGATGTTCCCTGGCATCCTTGATCTTGGTGATCTCTGACTCCTCCACCTGCTTGTATGTACATTATTTTTTGTTGTCTTGTTGTAGGCTTTAAATTAAACCCAGCCATTCTAACTGATTCGTAATACAACACATCCCTATATGGGTTATCTGCTAAAGTGAAAACTGCCTTTAATTCAAAGTGAATTCTACATTTATGCCAATGTTTGTGGTGAGGGGAAAAAAATAGCATTTTTACATACATGTTTTTTTTTGCTGAGTATTTCTTACACTGTCATAAAATCCCCTAAATTATGCTCAGTTACATCTTCTGAGTAAAACAATATGCCCAATGTAAGATCTAGACACTATTTTGTGAAGTTACAGTGCTGTTGATAGAGACGTGACAAGTTCAGGTTTTTAAGTGTGAATTTTCATGCAGGGTTTTAATGCGCCTGTGTCCCACTTTGGAGCACTTTAGCAGGCTACAAATTCCAACTACACCATAAAGGCATACCATTTCTTAAAGAAGACACCCAAGGGTATTTCAAAAGGCATATTTTGAACCTTAGCATGGGATAATTTTTCCGCTAGCTTGTACCATGTGTAGTGGTAATAAGCATTTTTTCTGCCTTTTTGACACACAAAGTGAGTTTGCATTGTCTATTTTGCAAACCTTATGTGTCCTAAGGCTGTATAATACTTCATATGTTGCTCAGCTTTGTTCTGCCTTTTTGACACACAAAGTAAATTTGCATTGTATATTTTGCAAACCTTATGTGTCCTAAGGCTGTATAATACTTCATATGTTGCTCAGCTATGTCGTCTGAGTACAGCAATGTAACTTTGCCAGGTATATGTGGAAGGTGAAGGGGCACATTTGAGACCCAGCCATTCACTTTTTTTCTATCTTTGAAGTTTTACACTGTGTCCATGTTCCACTTTGGAGTAGTTTAGCTGGTTTGTTATTCAAACTACTCCACAAAAGCATACCATTTTTTAAAGAATACACCCTGGGGTATTTCAAAAGGCATATTTTGAACCTTAGCGTGGGATCATTTTTCCGCTAGTTTGTTCCAGGTGTAATGGTAATGAGCATTTTAAATTTTTTTTTTTTTTTACTCTTTTAAACTTTTTTTACTTTTTAAAACTTGTTTTTAAACTTATGTTTTACTTATTAATTTTTATTAACTTTTTAAAACTTTCTTAAAACTTCTTTTACACTTTTTATAAACTATATAACCCCCCCTCCCCAGCTAGCAAAATATATAATTTACATTTTTTTAAATTAAAATACAAATAAAAATACAAGTATAAATCTAAAAACAAAATAAAAGAAATTGCAAATGTAGCTGGATCCTCCGAGATGCGTTTCTCCTATATGGATAGGCTTTTTCAATCGGTCGTGCTGCTCGTTCAGGTTCTCCTGTTTAAAGGGTGTTTCGGGTACTCCCCTTGTGCCGCTTCTCCAGTCCCGGTGGTTCATTAATTCGTTACTTTCTACTTCATCATCCGTCTCCATTTTCATAATCATCATGTTGTGGAATCTGCCGATACGTCATTTCCGGATTTCAAACAGAACTACAGTGCCCATAGTCCTTTGCGCTTGTACATTCCGTATTTGGCATGATAATATTGCACGAAAGTCCATTCATAGATTGAAGAGAGAGATATTGTTGTTGCTCAGAATAGGTCATAGTATTTGTATTAAGGGCAAATGTGACTTTTAAGCCTTCTACTAATGTTGGAATAAGATAACTTAAGCTCATTTTATTTCTAGCCTTCTGATAATATTTAAATACAGTAACTTGTACCCATTTTGTTTTTAATGTCAGTAATGAGTGTATAAAGGACATATTCAAAATATAATCAAGTAAAATGAATGAGTAAAAATGAATATCTAACTAACAAATAAAGATAAAAAATATTTGAATTTTCAGATGTTAATGTTTACAGATTCAGTTTATATTTTATATTGAATCTAAGACCAGAATAAGTGTAGATTAAAATTATATTTTAAGAATCAATCTTTTATAATAAAATAGAAATAATGATAATTAAAACAAAACAAAAGAAAAGGGAAATCACAAAAAATGTCATAGTTCGAAATCCACATTTAGACCATGTGGCGCTAGTGTATGCATGTCAAATATCTACCGCATCTCTGTCTGACCCAAATTTTTTATTAGGTCTTCCCCTCTCCAATTTGTCGTAACTTTTTGGATTGCTAAGAAGGTTAGACATTTTGGGTCACAGTTGGGATTCTGTTTGAAATGCAACAAGACATTGTGTTGTACGAACCCTTTCTTAATATTCCTTATGTGCTCGTTAATTCTTACATACAAGGATCTTTTGGTCCTGCCTACATAATATAGATTGTACACTTTAACAAATAAATGACTTGTTTTGTGTGGCAAGTAATCAGATTTTTGATTATATATTCCTTTTGTCCATGTTTTTTTTTTGAATGCGGTTATATGTCTTTTTTTGCTCCCAGTTTGTCGGCAAGCTATACATACACCACATCCGAAAAAAAATTCCTTATGGAGAAATGTTTTATGTTCTCTTTCTTTAGTGTGATTATTAATAATTTTACTGGCTAAATTTGGAGCTCCTCTAAATATAATTGTAGGTTTATCAGATAATAGGTTATATAATAATGGGTCCCCTCTTAGAATGGGCCAAAATCTGTTTATGATCCTTTTTATTTCCCTATTCTTTAAATTAAAAAATAAATAAAAGGTATATTGGATATGGAGTTCTTGTTTTTTACTTTACACTCCAAGAGTTTTGATCTATCCTTTGTTTTAATTTCCTCTATTGTTTTTTGGAGAATATTTTCCTTCTATCCCTTCTCCAAAAAGCATTTTTTCAATCTATCTACTTGGATGTCATACTTGGCTATGTCTTTTCAGTTCCTTCGAATTTGAAGGAATTGCGATTTTGGTACATTTAATAGCCAAAGACGAGAAATGGCAACTTTGTAAATTGATGTAAAAAAGGACTGCCTGATTTATAGAAATTACAATAACAATAAAACCTTTTTATTTTTACATGTAGTTTTCCAAAGCAAATAAGTAAAGTAGTGAAGAGTATAAAATGATTGGACCACAATATGTTACAATATGCAAGTTGCTTCTGCTACATGGACATTAATAGTTCATCACCAGATCTAGGAGCAGATAATTGTGACAAAAATGGCAAAGAATAATAATTCCTTGTTCATACTACAAGCTTATTATGTTGAGAGACTCTTGACGATATTACGAATTTTCAATCTCTCAAACATAGCTACTTCAATCACAAATGACCAATTCATTAGAAACGTATCAAGTTATGTCAGCATTTTGATAACCGGTGAAGACCTCAATTTAACATTGTTGCATAAACTTTCTGAATCATTTCCTTTTTTTTTTTTTTATAATTTTTTTAAATGTTTTTTTTTTTCAACATATTAAAATATATAACATATGCTATTTCAAAAAAAGATATCAATTAATCAAAAAATATAAAAATATTACAAAATATCAAATAATTTTCATAGTGTATCCACAAATATTTCACTTGGAAAGCTTTTGCAACAATATTAAATCGAGGCCATAATGATATAATAAAAATATTTAATAATTGATAAAAATAGACATGAATGTTTTACAGAACAGTAAGAACATTTGCACATTTTAATAATTATATCATTTTATGCAATGTCAAACCAACAGGTTTATCCACTAAATGGCAAGTTCTGGCAAAATGACAACTGATTTGTAAACTATCTCCAACTCAGATAAACTGGAGATTTTTGCAAATCAATTGTCAGCTTGTTAGAACTCTCGATGGATTAACAGATTCCTAAACAGGTACTGCCAGAACTGCATTATGGATCTGTCATCTTGGGCATGAAAACACTGAGACATCAATAAAATAGTTGATTTCATCAAAGTGCATGCGTGTACTGCAGCTGCTTGAGTACGTTTATATCGTATTATTATATATATTATAATTATTCATGAAAGCTATACATTTTCTTGAAAACACTGTTGGAGCAACCTGCTGTTGACTTATTTCACTTGTTCTTGATCCTCATTTAGACATATATAAAGCTGTTTCATGTTATGCATTCAGGGCTGGCGCTACCTGCAGGGCCGGAGCTAGGATTTTTGACTACACAGGCGAAGATGCATTTTGACGCCCCCCCCCAAAAAAAATAAATAAAAATAAACAATGCATCTTCACCTCTGTGTCTCGTAGCCCCCTTTTGAATTTTTTACCCCCATTAGTGTTGCATATCCACTCTCTTGAATGTCTTACCACTTTGGCCCCTTTGTGCCTTACACCCCCCCTTTAGTGGGTCTCCTACAACCCCTCTTATGTATTTCTTACTTCTCCACCAGCCCTTTTCTGTCTCTTTCTTCCCCCCAGCCCCTATCTATCTCTCTTTTTCTCCCACATAGACATAGATACAGGCAAAAATACATACATGCACAAATACACAAACATACAGACACACAACCATACAAGCACACAGACATAATTATTCAGGCACACAGTCACAAAGATATACAGACACACAGTCATAAAAGGCACACAATCAAACAAACACAGTCATACAATCTACACATATAGGTACATTGTCGTACAAACACAAACATACATTCATACAGACACAGGCACACACAGAAATACAGACACAGACATAAAGAAACATAGAGATAGGCATATAGAGACATACATACACAATGATACAGAGACATACATACACAGACAGTCATAAAGAGGCATATAGACAAGGCATACAGAGACATACATACACAGACAAACAAAGAACCCTGCACACTGATACCGTGTAAATGCTCCGTCCATCCACAGTGGTGGATGCTCCGTGTCAGGCGGGCGTCGCTGGATCCACCAGTAAAGTCTTCAAAAGGAATAAACGCAGGCAACACTCCAATAGTAAGGATGGTATATTTATTGGTAGGTGAACCACCCCTACCAAAGTGTGACGTTTCAGCCCCTGCAATAAGGCTTTCTTTGGGGTGGTTCACCTACCAATAAATATACCATCCTTACTATTGGAGTGTTGCCTGCGTTTATTCCTTTTGAATACATACACAGACCGCCATACAGAGACATACAGACTGTATGTCTCTGTATGACAGTGTCATGCCTTAACTATGGTATCCTCTTACTTCCTGGTTCCACGGAGCCTAGCCACACCCCTTTATGACACGGTCTGCCTATTTAATCTGACTGCACCAGCTGATCAGGGCTGGATTATTGAACTACGTTCCTTACTCACAACCCGGCTACAACTTCATGGTGAAAGCCTCTGCTACCAGACCGGACTGAAAGACTCTGCAAAGTTCCCTTCACCTCTCCTCATCCACGACTAAGGATTAAACACTCTTCATACGCCTCTGAGGAGATCTCTGGAACCAGTGTTCTATGTGCCGGAAGCTAAGTAAAACCAATGTGATAAGAGTTGCATCTAAAAGCTGTTATTACCTGTCTCCAAAAGTCCTTCGGTAAAAACAATCCCGTTACAGCTAACTTCAATTCATACTTCATATCAGTTATCTGCATCTGTCTTGCTTCAGTTAAAGTATGGAACAGCTATTGTAATTACTTATCACCTAAACCGTTAACTCTACTAAGAGACTCTTTATTGATTCAGTGTCTGCAATTTACTACCGTTTACTCCTTAAAGCTACAGTGCCTGTAACTGTGGACTTCAGTTATCATTTACTACTTAAAGGTTCAGTACCTGTAAATTGGAATTAAAGTCTTTTCCTTTTACTTTCGTTAATAAAAATTCAACTATACGAAATCTGCAGTTGTGTTCCTTCATAACAAATGTTTAAACGTGACAGAATAATCCAGCCATTGTAATGGATCCAGCAGATTTCGATTCTACTATAACTACGCTGAATCAAAGAGTTGATACACTAACCCAAGGTGTGCAAGACCTGCAAGTCACTAACGAGAGACTTCTCACTTATGTCAGAGAATTACAAACTCGTACTCCTCATACTACTCTGCTCTCGGCTAGCGATCCTGCTGTATGTAACCCTGAAAAATTCTATGGTGATCGTTCCAAATATAAGGAGTTTTTTTATTCCTGCAAACTATTGATTGCTTTAAAACCTAGAGCTTATCCCACAGAAAGATCTAAGGTTTTTTCAGTTATTTCCTTTCTAAGAGGTGAACCTATGTTCTGGGCCCATACCTTTTTGGACAATGATGACCCCATCTTAGGCTCACTGGATGAATTTTTTGAAGCCATGTCTCTTCTCTATGAAGATCCTAACAAACAAGCTACAGCTGATTTAACAATCAGAACACTACAGCAAAGAAATAGACCCGTTGAAGATTATATTGCTGAATTCAAAAGATGGGCTGTTGAAACGCAATGGAATGACATCACATTGCGCAATCAATTTCGAATTGGGTTATCTGAAGCTGTAAAAGACGAACTATCTAGAACAGAACTCCCTACTACTTTGAACGCTCTAATTCACTTATCAATCAGCATTGACAGAAGATTAAGAGAAAGAAAGGCAGAAAAAGCCCTTTTTCATTCTAAAGACCGAAAACCTTTTACTCCCTCAAAAGCTCCAGCAAAAACTTCTTTACCAAGTGAACCCATGGAATTAGGGGTAATAAGAAGTCCTCTCACTCCTGCAGAAAAGAACCGAAGACGTCAATTAAACCTATGTATGTATTGTGCCTCTCAAGATCATCTGGTCTCTGATTGTCCCTTACTAAAACGGACAAAGGCCGGTCGACAAGCCTATACCTCTGCGATCTTCAGTGCACCCCCCTCAACATCGACCACTCCGTTCACACCTGTATCCCTTGTAATACAGTGGGATAAGGTGAGAATTGTGACTGAAGCTCTCATCGATTCTGGTGCACATGGAGTATTCATCGATTCAACCTTTGTAACAAAGAATAAAATTCCTTGTGTTCAAAAAGCCATTTCTGTTCCTGTTAAAGTGATTGACGGCTCCTTTATCTCCTCGGGACCGATTCTTCATGAAACCATCCCTCTAAAGGTAACCACCAATCATATTCATACTGAATTTCTAGTATTTGATGTTATTCCATCACCTCTCTATCCCGTTATAATAGGGATCAATTGGTTAAGGAACCACAACCCTCAAATTTCATGGTCTCCTTTCTCTATCACCTTTAACTCACATTATTGTAAAGAAACATGTTTACAGCAAATTCCTATTTTTCAAATCTCCAAAGAACCAACCATACCTTCTTGTTATTCAGACTTCTCAGATGTCTTCAGTAAAAAAGAAGCTGAAACGCTCCCGCCTCATCGTTCCTACGATTGTCCTATAGACCTCATACCTGGTGCCCCAGTACCTTTTGGGCACATCTACCCTCTCTCTGAGGCTGAATTACAAATTCTCAAAGAATATCTAGATGAAAACCTACGGAAAGGGTTCATTAGACCCTCTAGTTCACCTGCTGCCTCAAGTATGTTTTTCGTAAGAAACAAAGACCAGACTATACGTCCTATCATTGATTACAGAGCCTTAAACAAAATAACAGTTAAAAATCGTTATCCTCTTCCCCTCATAAATGAACTGGTTGAACGATTGAAAACTGCTACCATCTACACTAAGCTTGACCTTCGCGGGGCATATAATCTCATCAGGATAAAGGCTAATGATGAATGGAAAACTGCTTTCCGAACAAGATATGGCCTCTTCGAATATCTGGTGATGCCTTTTGGCCTCTGCAACGCCCCTGCAACTTTTCAACATTTCATAAATGATATCTTTAGAGACCTATTGGACGTCTGTGTCATCATTTATTTAGATGATATTCTCATATACTCCAACACTCCTGAGGAACATAGAAAACATGTCAGATGGGTATTATCAAGACTCAGAACTCACAAATTATTCGCTAAACCCGAAAAATGTGTTTTTCACGTCAAAGAAATAACCTTCTTAGGTTATGTCATCTCCCCTCATTCAATAGGTATGGATAATTCAAAAGTCGATTGTATCATCAACTGGCCTGTTCCCTCTACAATAAAAGAATTACAGCGATTTCTAGGGTTCGCCAACTTCTACAGAAAATTTATTAAAAACTACTCTGAAATAGCTCACCCACTCAATCAACTTAACAGTAAAAAACATCCCTTCAATTGGAACGAGAAGGCTCAAACTGCCTTCACTGAATTAAAGAGAAAATTTACAACAGCTCCTATTCTTCAACTTCCAAATCCTTCATATCTTTATGTCCTTGAAACGGATGCTTCGGAAATTGCAATTGGAGCTGTCCTTTCTCAACACAAAACTCCTCAAGAACCTCTTCATCCTGTTGCCTTCTTCTCACGATCATTATCTCCTGCCGAAAAGAATTATCCTACAGGAGAAAAAGAATTATTAAGTATCAAAGTGGCTTTAGAAACCTGGAGACACCTTCTTGAAGGTGCTCAGAACTCTTTAATCATATATACTGACCATAAAAATCTCGAATATCTTCACTCCAATAAAACACTGTCTGCTCGACAAGTGAGATGGAATCTCTTTTTTTCCCGGTTCAACTTCCAAATTGTCTTTAGACCTGGGTCTAGAAACAAAAAGGCTGATGCCCTTTCCAGGATCCATAAAGACACTCAAATTGAACCTCCTTCGCCTAAAGTCATTGGAATCTTATCTTCTCTTATTGATGACATTAAAGATCTCAGTGAAGATGCTCTCGAACTTCCTAAATCAATTCAATTATCCAAGAAAAACGGTCTTTACTACTTCAAAGACCGGATTTACGTACCTCCCTCTTTCAGAATTAAAGTACTCGAATTTATTCATGATTCTCCTCTGGCAGGTCATCCAGGTTGGTGGCCTCGTCAAGACCAAACTATTGAATCTTATGTCAAATCTTGTTCTGTATGCCAAAGATCAAAACATGCCCATCATCAACCATTGGTGGCCTCGTCAAGACCAAACTATTGAATCTTATGTCAAATCTTGTTCTGTATGCCAAAGATCAAAACATGCCCATCATCAACCATTTGGTCAATTATTGAATTTACCAATTCCTGAACGACCTTGGCAATCCATTTCTATGGATTTTCTGGTAGAATTACCTCCTTCTCATCATCATACCACCATTTTAGTGGTGGTAGACCGCTTCACGAAAATGTCTCATTTCATTCCTTTAAAGAAGTTACCCACATCCTCTGAACTTTCGAAAATATTTCTTGATAACATAGTCAAACTTCACGGACTGCCAGACGAAATCATTTCAGACCGAGGAACTCAGTTTACCTCCAAATTTTGGAATGCATTATGTGCCACTCTTCATATCCAACGTAAACTATCATCTGCATATCATCCTCAAACAGATGGACAAACTGAAAGAGTCAACCAATGCTTAGAACAATATCTACGATGTTATTGCTCTCACTTACAAGACGATTGGATAACTTGGTTACCTATGGCAGAATTTGCATACAACAACTCTTTTCATACCAGCAGTAAAATGACTCCATTTTTATCCAATTATGGATTTCATCCTTCTTCATTTCCTGCTCAGACAGTTTCTTCATCTAATCTCTCCGATTCGAATCAAATCTCTCATATGTCCTCTTTATTCAAGAAATTGCATGAGAATCTAGAATTGGCCTCCTCCAATCAAAAGAAGTTTTTTGATACAAAAAGACAACCTTCACCTTCTTATAAAATTGGTGATCTTGTCTGGCTTTCCTCAAAGAACATCTCTACAAATCGTCCATCAAAGAAGTTAAGTTCTCTTTTCCTTGGTCCTTTTCCAATAATATCGGTTATCAACCGTAATGTTGTTAAATTGAAACTTCCACCAACTTTAAAGCTACATCCTGTTTTTCATGTGTCCTTGTTGAAGCCTCATCATCCTGACCCTTTCCAAAGAAATGTCACTACTTCTCCTGATCCCATATTGGTCCAGGGTGAAGAAGAATACGAAATTCAAAGTATACTGGATTCAAGGATCCATCGTGGCTCCTTACAATACCTCATCAGATGGAAAGGATATGGAATTGATGAAGATACATGGGAAAACTCCTCTGTCGTTCATGCTGACAAATTGGTTTCCAATTTTCACAAGCGTTACCCTTCTAAACCAAGTCAATAGCACCCAGAGGTTGCTCATTAAAGAGGGGGTACTGTCATGCCTTAACTATGGTATCCTCTTACTTCCTGGTTCCACGGAGCCTAGCCACACCCCTTTATGACACGGTCTGCCTATTTAATCTGACTGCACCAGCTGATCAGGGCTGGATTATTGAACTTTGTTCCTTACTCACAACCCGGCTACAACTTCATGGTGAAAGCCTCTGCTACCAGACCGGACTGAAAGACTCTGCAAAGTTCCCTTCACCTCTCCTCATCCACGACTAAGGATTAAACACTCTTCATACGCCTCTGAGGAGATCTCTGGAACCAGTGTTCTATGTGCCGGAAGCTAAGTAAAACCAATGTGATAAGAGTTGCATCTAAAAGCTGTTATTACCTGTCTCCAAAAGTCCTTCGGTAAAAACAATCCCGTTACAGCTAACTTCAATTCATACTTCATATCAGTTATCTGCATCTGTCTTGCTTCAGTTAAAGTATGGAACAGCTATTGTAATTACTTATCACCTAAACCGTTAACTCTACTAAGAGACTCTTTATTGATTCAGTGTCTGCAATTTACTACCGTTTACTCCTTAAAGCTACAGTGCCTGTAACTGTGGACTTCAGTTATCATTTACTACTTAAAGGTTCAGTACCTGTAAATTGGAATTAAAGTATTTTCCTTTTACTTTCGTTAATAAAAATTCAACTATACGAAATCTGCAGTTGTGTTCCTTCATAACAAATGTTTAAACGTGACAGACAGTCTGTGCATGTACACAGGATGGCTAGCAACTTCAACAATGCTTTGAAAGCTGGGGCTCTACCGATTCCCCATGCTTGCAGGATTGTATTTAGCACGGAGCAGTATTTGTGTGTTTGACTGTAAGCATGTGTTTGTATGGAGTATGTTTGTATGATTGTAGGAGTGTGTTTGTATTTAGTGTTTGCGTTTGAATGCAAGCATGCATTTATGTGTAGTGTTGGTTTTTGAACGCAGGTGTGTGTTTATGTATAATTTTGGTTTCTGATACAGAGGTGTGTTTGTATGTTTTGTTGACATTTGAATGCAGGGGTGTGTCTGTATGTTGTGTTGACGTTTGCATGCAGGTGTTTATTTGTGTGTAGTGTTAGTGTTTGAATGCTGAGATATATGCACATATACATATACACATACACTGCTACACACTGTGATACACATACACAAAGATACAGACACTGACACACATGCAGATACACATATACACAAACTGATACACATTCAGACACACAGACACACAGATATACACGCACATATACAGATACACACAAACACAAACAGACATGCAGACACACTGACAGACACATAGATACACACTGACAGACATACAGATACACACATACACAATGATAGACATACACAAACACACAAAGACACAATAACAGACATACATACACACATACAGACACACCGACAGACAGACATACACACACACAGACACACAGACACACTGGCAGACAGACATATACACACACAGACAGACATATACACACAGACACACTGACAGACATACATATACACATACTGACACACTGACAGACAGACATATACACACACAGACACACAGACACACTGACAGACATACATATACACACACAGACAGACATATACAGACAGACACACTGACAGACAGACATATACACACACTGACACACTGACAGACAGACATATACACACTGACAGACAGACATATACACACACATACACACTGACAGACAGACATACACACACACAGACACACTGACAGACCGACATATACACACACTGACAGACAGACATATACACACACACAGACAAACATATACACACACAGACACACTGACAGACAGACAGACATATACACACACTGACACACTGACAGACATATACACACACACTGACACACTGACAGACAGACATATACACACACTGACACACAGACACACTGACAGACAGACATACACACACACATACACACAGACACACTGGCAGACAGACATATACACATACAGACACACTGACAGACAGACATACACACACACATACACACAGACACACTGGCAGACAGACATATACACACACAGACATACATATACACACACTGACACACTGACAGACAGACATATACACACACAGACACACAGACACACTGACAGACAGACATATACACACACAGACAGACATATACACACACTGACAGACAGACATATACACACACTGACACACTGACAGACAGACATATACACACTGACAGACAGACATAAACACACACAGGCACACTGACAGACAGACATACACACACAGACACACTGACAGACCGACATATACACACACAGACAAACATATACACACACATTAGAGATATATTTGCCAGAAGCTCAAGGAAGCAGTCTGAAGGGTCAGTGTTAGGACCCGCTTAGGGGGGTCTGCCTTGACGTTGGCAGGCGGGCATCCCTCCAATGGCCATTGGAGCAACTAAATGACCTCCATTTGTCTAAATATACATAGGGATTAAGGAAAAAGCGCAAGTAACATTTTCTTTTCTTTGGTTTTTACTATATATTGGGGCTGATGTGTGTTGTAGTCCTTGCTGCTTAAGCGCAGGACTTCTCTTTTTGTATTTGTATTTACTTTGTATCACACAGCCTGGTTACAATGCTGCTACCCATCCCATGTGTTCCCTATTAAGGGTTAATAAGTAAAGGGGTGTATATAAAAAATACCCCTTTCTGTCTCATTAGAGATATCTTTGCCAGAAGCTCAAGGAAGCAGGCTGAAGGGTCAGTGTTAGGACCCGCTTAGGGGGGTCTGCCTTGACGTTGGCAGGCGGGCATCCCTCCAATGGCCATTGGAGCAACTAAATGACCCCCATTTGTCTAAATATACATAGGGATTAAGGAAAAAGCGCAAGTAACATTTTCTTTTCTTTGGTTTTTACTATATATTGGGGCTGATGTGTGTTGTAGTCCTTGCTGCTTAAGCGCAGGACTTCTCTTTTTGTATTTGTATATACACACACAGACACACTGACAGACAGACAGACATATACACACACTGACACACTGACAGACATATACACACACAGACACACAGACAGACATATACACACACAGACACACTGACAGACATATACACACACAGACACACAGACAGACATATACACACACAGACAGATCCCTTACCTGGGATCCAAAGTGCTGCCTGAGGTAGTTTGGAGTTGGAGGAGCTGGTCCTGCCTAGCTCCCCTCCTCTCTGCCTTCTCGTGCTCCAGTCTTCTTGGGAGGAAGTCCTCCCATGCTGACTTGCATGTGGCCGGCTGTTGCTCCACCCCTGCTGGGCGCCAGCCGCACTGTGTGCTACAGAGGGAGCAGGGATATGACGTATTCATATTCCCGCCCCCTTCAGACAGTCCGCAACGCTGCAGTTGGCACTCGGCCACGCTACAAGAAGTGCCGGCAGGAGAGGGGAGCTGTGCGCTTCCCTCCTGCCGGTCACCCGGACTTTTGCGCCCCCGGGCCGGTGCGCCCTAAGGCGGACGCCTGTGCCGCCTTATGGATGCGCCGGCCCTGGCTACCTGTAAGGCGGACTAGGCAGCCGCCTAGGTCGCCCCTTGGGAAGGGGCGCCGCCAGGAGCGCCGGCCCCCCTCATGCTGCAGCCGCCCAAGCGCTCTGTAGAGAGCCTCAGGTGGCTGCAGCTTTGCCCGAGCTGGTGCGTCCATGAGGGTGCACCGCCCGGGCGCAGCCAGAGGAGAGGGGCTGACAGGAGCGAAGCGCTCATCGCTCCCTCCTGTCACTCCCTCACTGTAGCGTGGCCGAGCCCTGTATGGTCCGGCCGGGTACAGGGAGCATCTGTCTCCTGTACCCGGCCGGACTAACAGGAAGTGAACACTGAGTGTGCACTTCCTGTTAGTCCGGCCGGGTACAGGAAACAAAAGCTCCCTGTACCCGGCCGGACCATACAGAGCTCGACCACGCTACAACAGAGGTAGGGGATGGGGGAGGAAGAAAGAAACAGGGAAGGAGGGAGGGGGAAGAAAGAAACAGGGAGGGAGGGAGGGGGAAGAAACAGGGCGGGAGGGAGGGGGTTGAAAGAAACAGGGAGGGAGGGGGAAGAAAGAAACATGGAGGGAGGGAGGGAGGGGAAAGAAAGAAACAGGGAGGGAGGGAGGGGAAAGAAAGAAACAGGGAGTGAGGGAGGGAGGAGAAAGAAACAGGGAGGGAGGGAGGGAGGGGGAAGAAAGAAACAGGGAGGGAGGGAGGGGAAGAAAGAAACAGGGAGTGAGGGAGGGGAAAGAAAGAAACAGGGAGGGAGGGAGGGGAAAGAAAGAAACAGGGAGGGAGGGAGGGGGAAGAAAGAAACAGGGAGGGAGGGAGGGGGAAGAAAGAAACTGGGAGGGGGAGGGGAGGGAGAAAGAAACTGACAGGGGGAGGGGGGAGAAAGAAACTGACAGGGGCAGGGGGGAGAAAGAAACTGACAGGGGGAGGGAGGGGTAGAAAGAAGCTAACAGGGGAGGGGGAAGAAACTAACAGGGAGGTGGGGGGAAGAAACTAACGGGGGGAAACTAACAGGGGGGAGAAAGAAATTGACAGGCAGGGGGGGAAGACTTTGACAGGGAGGGGAATTGACGGGGAGAGAGAAATTGACAGGGAGGGGGGAGTGACAGGGGAGGGAGGGGGAGTGACAGGGGAGGGAGGGGGAATGAGAGTAACAAGGGAGGAGGGAGAAGAGAATGACAAGGGAGGGGGGAGAGATTGACATCCATCACACACACAATCACACACAGTGCACCCCTTACACACAAAGACAATGAACCCCTTGCACACAGAAAAACACACAATGCATTACACACACAATGCAACCCTTACACACAATGCATCCCTTACACACAGAGTAACACACCATGCATTCCTTACACACACTCAATGCACCCCTTACACACACTCAAAGCACCCCTTACAGACTCACACACTTCATCCCTTACATACACAGAAACACACCTTGCAGCCCTTACACATACAAACACAGATTCACACAATGCATTCCTTACACACAAATCAGGACATCCCTTACACACTCTGGGACCAAGACCTTGAGCTGTGTAAAGGGCCCCAAGAAAATGGAGCTGCTTCCAGTTCTCCCAGAACATTGATTTTTGTGACCACAGTTACAAACAGCCTCCAGAGATTCTGTTCTACACCAGACCGGTGGAGCCAGACTGCAGCTAGAGCCCATCATCATCCTCATCTGGTTGTTGTCAGGCCTTAAGCCTCCCGATGTCTCCTCATACTTCCGGGTTTGACGGAGCTTAGCCACACCCCCATTGCCGCGGTCTGTTATTTAATGCGACCGCACCAGCTGATAGAGGCTGGATTATTGAAACGCATACCGCGCCAAACTCACCGGCTCACATACCTCGCTGAGACGACCACTCGCTACTAGACCGGACTGGAGGAATATTCTAGTCCCCATCATCTCTCCTCATCACAGACAACTACCAGCACTCTCGGCAAGCATTCACTGAAGCAACCGTCTCTGAGGAGAGCTGGGGACACAATCCCTCTACTTCTATAAGTTAAGTAACTTACAGTCTCTGAGTTAAGCGCTAACAATGCTAAAGATTTATTTCAACTTACTAAAGTCTGCTATCAAGTTGTTCAGCAATCCTGCTACAGCTTTCCTCAAATCAAGTATTATTCAAGTTCAGCTGTACCTGTCTTGCTACAGATAATCTTATTTCTTCATACTAAAGTCTGCTGTTAAGTTGTTCAGCAAGCCTGCTACAGCATCCCTCAAAACAAGTACTATTTAAGTTTTGCTGCACCATTCTTGCTACTGATAATTCCAATGTATTTAATCTCTTATAATTTGAACTGTTAACAAGAATAACGGACTCTAATGAATTCTGAACCTTGTCAATGCTAAATGAGACAAACCGTTTATTATTTAAAGAAACAGTAATTGTAATTCTGGAACTGAAGTCTCAGTTCCATCTAAGTGTCTTAATAAAAGATCAAAGTCCTAAGAAATCTGCAGTTGTGTTCCACATCATTTACTGTGAACGTGACAGAATAATCCAGCCTTTGTAATGGAACCAGCAGATTTCGATTCTAAAGTATTGTTGCTGAATCAACGAGTCGATTCACTTAACCAAGGTGTGCAAGACCTGCAGGTTACAAATGAAAGAATTCTCACTTATGTCAAAGACTTACAGACACATACTCCTCATACTGTTCTGCACTCAATTAGCGATCCTGCTGTATGTAACCCTGAAAAATTCTATGGTGATCGTTCCAAATATAAGGAGTTTTTTTATTCCTGCAAATTATTGATTGCTTTAAAACCTAGATCTTATCCCAGAGAAAGATCTAAGGTTTTTTCAGTTATCTCATTTCTGAGAGGTGAACCTATGTCCTGGGCCCATTCCTTTTTGGACAATGATGACCCCATCTTAGATTCACTGGAGGAATTCCTTAAAGCCATGTCTCTTCTCTATGAAGATCCATACAAACAAAATACTGCTGAATTAACAATTAGAACCTTGCTACAAAAACATAGACCCGTTGAAGATTATATTGCTGAATTTAAAAGATGGGCAGTAGAAACGCAATGGAATGACATCGCATTGCGCAACCAGTTTCGAATCGGCTTATCTGAAGCTGTAAAAGATGAACTATCCAGAATAGAACTCCCTACTACTTTGAACGCTCTGATTCATCTTTCGATCAGCATTGACAGAAGGCTTAGAGAAAGGAAGGCCGAAAAGGCTCTCTCAACTTGGGAAAAAATCATTTCATCCTCCAAAGCCTTCTGACAACTCATCCTTACCAACCGAACCTATGGAAATAGGGGTAATAAGAAGTCCCCTCACTCCTGAAGAGAAAAATCGAAGACGTATATTAAACCTCTGCATGTATTGTGCCTCTCAAGTTCATTTGGTCTCTGATTGCCCTTTATTGAAACGGATAAAGGGCAGTAGGCAGATTCATGCGTCTTCCATCCTAAGTGCACTCCCCTCTACAGCAAATACTCAAATGTCCCCTATCATTCTCATATTACAGTGGGACAATAAAAGAATTATGACCAAGGCTGTCATCGATTCCGGTGCAAATGGAGTGTTCATCGACTCAGCCTTTGTAACAAAGAATAAAATTCCTTGTATTCGTAAAAGAACTTCTGTTCCTGTTAGAGTGATTGACGGGTACCTCATTTCATCGGGACCAATACTTCATGAAACCATCCCTCTAAAAGTAACCACCAATCATACTCATACTGAAAATCTTATATTTGATGTTATCCCATCACCGTTTTTTCCTATTATATTAGGGATCAACTGGTTAAGGAACCACAACCCTCAAATCTCTTGGTCCCCCTTTTCTCTTACCTTTAACTCCGATTATTGCAAGGAAACATGCTTGCAACATATTCCAATCCTTCAGCCTACTAAAGAACCAGCTATAACCTCTTGTTATTCGGACACCAAACTGGAACCTCCTCCTCATACAGTCGTTGGGACTTTATCTTCCCTTCTCGATGACATAAAAGGACTCAGTAAGGATACTCTTAATCTTCCTACATCAGTTAAACTATCGAAGAAAGACGGTCTCTACTATTTCAAGGACCGAATTTATGTACCTCCTGCTTTCAGAAACCAAGTGCTCAATTTTATTCATGATTCTAACCTAGCAGATCATCCAGGTATAAAAAAGACCCTTGAATTGTCCAAGAGATATTATTGGTGGCCTCATCAAGACAAAACCGTTAAATCACATGTTAAAACCTGTTCAATCTGCCAAAGATCCAAACAAGGACCTCAGTACCTAAGTAGTCAATTATTGAACCTTCCGATTCTCCGAAAACCTTGGCAATCCATTTCTATGCACTTTTTGGTGGATCTTCCCCCTTCTCAACAGCATACCACCATTCTAGTGGTAGTGGACCGCTTCACTAAAATGTCCCATTTTAATCCTTTAAAGATGTTACCCTCATCCTCTGAACTTTCAAAATTATTTCTTGACAATATTGTAAAACTTCATGGACTGCCTGACGAAATCATTTCAGACCGAGGGACTCAGTTTACCTCCAAATTCTGGAACGCATTATGTGCTTCTCTTCGTATCCAACGTAAACTGACATCCGCATATCATCCCCGAACTGATGGACTAACTGAAGGAGTCAACCAATGCTTAGAGCAATATCTACGATGTTATTGTTCTCACTTACAAGATGATTGGATTACCTGGTTGCCCATGGCAGAATTCGTATACAACAACTCCTATCATACTAATAACAAGATGACTCAATTTTTCTCCAACTATGGATTTCATCCCTCCTTGTTTCCTGCTCAAACAAATCTTTCGTCTAATTCTTCTGTTTCGAATCAAATCTCTCATATGTCATCCTTATTCAAATTTTTACATGAACTTTTGGAATTTGCATCATCCACTCAAAGAAAAAATGTTGATATTAAAGAAAACTCTTCCCCCGATTATGGGATTGGGGATCTTGTCTGGCTTTCCTCAAAGGACATTTTCATAAATTGGCCATCTAAGAAGTTAAGTTCCCTTTTTCATGGTCCATTTCCAATTAAGTCAATAATCAACTGTAATGTTGTTGAATTGAAGCTTCCATCTACTTTGAAACTCCATCCTATTTTTCATGTGTCCTTGCTTAAACCTCATCATCCTGACACTTTCCGTGGAGATGTAACTACTTCTCCTGATCCTGTTTTAGTCCAGGGTGAAGAAGAATACGAGATACAGAAAATTCTAGATTCAAGGATTCATCGTGGCTCTGTACAATACCTCATTAGATGGAATGGATATGGAATTGATGAAGATACTTGGGAAAACTCCTCTGGAATCAATGCTGATAAATTGATTTCTGCTTTTCATAGACGCTACCCTTCTAAACCATGTTGAAATAGCACCCTGAGGTAGCTCATTAAGGTGGGGGTACTGTCAGGCCTTAAGCCTCCCAATGTCTCCTCATACTTCCGGGTTTGACGGAGCTTAGCCACACCCCCATTGCCGCGGTCTGTTATTTAATCTCTTATAATTTGAACTGTTAACAAGAATAACGGACTCTAATGAATTCTGAACCTTGTCAATGCTAAATGAGACAAAGCGTTTATTATTTAAAGAAACAGTAATTGTAATTCTGGAACTGAAGTCTCAGTTCCATCTAAGTGTCTTAATAAAAGATCAAAGTCCTAATAAATCTGCAGTTGTGTTCCACATCATTTACTGTGAACGTGACAGTTGTAAGTAGGCAATCTAGTATATTATTCGTGGCACTAATCTCTAATTTACCTCACATTAAAGAAACACTATAGTCCCCAGAACCACTGTAGCTTAATGTAGTGGTTCTGGTGTCTATAGCCTGTCCCTGCAGGCCTTTTAATGTAAACACGGCAGCACTGCAGCACTAGCGTTAGTTAACATGGCAGGTCATATGGGTGGGGCATTGTGAAGTCACAGGGGGGGGAGGGGTGGCAAACTTTACTTTTGCCTAGGGCGGCAAAAATCCTTGCACCGGCACTGTATGCATTATATTCATGAAGAAAAAGTGCCACTCATTGTCTCTTTAAATGAACACTCAAAGTAAAGATACTTTCAAATGTGTTTATTAAACCACCCACCACTGCTATCTGCTCCACACAGGCCCCTTCCTTCTAGTCACAATAGAAAGTAATCCAGTGGGGGATTTATTAATAATAATTTTTAAGCACCAACATATTCAGCAGTGCTGTACAAAAGCTGTTCTTACAAGTAGATGTTGGATGTGTAGGAACATAAAGTGGTAAGTGCACTGTTAGCTAGTGTGAGCAGAGCACTTAGAAACATAGAAACATAGCATGTGACGGCAGATAAGAACCATTCGGCCCATCTAGTCTTACCAAATTTTCTAAATACTTACATTAGTACCTAGCCTTATCTTATACTTAGGATAGCCGTATGCCTATCCCACGAATGCTTAAACTCCCTTACTGTGTTAACCTCTACCACTTAAGCTGGAAGGCTATTCCATGCATCCACTACCCTCTCAGTAAAGTCCTGATATTATTTTTAAACCTTTGCCCCTCTAATTTAAGTCTATGTCCTCTTGTTGTGGTAGTTTTTCTTCTTTTAAATATAATCTCCTCCTTTACTGTGTTGATTCCCTTTATGTATTTAAATGTTTCTAGCTAACTTACCAATCACGCTAGCTAACAGTGTTATATGATAATACATCAGTACTGATATTTTAATGATTCATCATTACTTATCCCTTCTAGACTGCTATGTAGAATGTATAAAAATGATGCTATGTAGTGCTTGGATTTGCTCACTGTCTATGACATATGACTCTATCTTGCCTACTATATTCAATGCATTCATTCTGGATAGGATTCTTCATGTGTTCAGCACTTTAATCAGCAGCTTTGAGGACTGCATTGGTAGTGGGTTTGTGTAATTACGTAATTTATGTTATGTGTGCTCACTGTAACCCTTCTCTTTAGATAATGTATGAAAGCAGAGTACATTAAGTACAGCTATACTGCTTCAGTATTTTTTTAAGTATTTGCCAACCCTAACTTATTTGTTAAATTAGACAACACATACATGAAAATCAGCATGGCATTATAAACATGCCAAATTCATGTAAACCCCCACACATAACATATGTTTTAACAGTGCACTCAACTCTCTCTTTTTACATTCTAAATTGCTGGAACCACTGGCGTACATACCATGGTTGCAGGGGTCGCAGCTGTGACCAGGCCCGTCACTCCAGGGAGCCCGGCCACCCTGAGGACCCCTGCGACCGGGTACCCGACACCATCTTTTGCGGCCCCGGCTCTTTTGCGGCCACATTGAACATTTGGTTGAAATCATTGCTGTAAAGGATGTGCTACTGTTTAATCTAAAGGTTCTCAAATTTCTTGCAACAAATACAGTGAAGGCTGAGCCAATGTGTGGTTATTTAAAGGAAACGTAGGGATGTTTTGTATCAGTTATATAATCAAATTCTCTTTATCAGCTACAAGTACTTATAGAAAGGTTATATATCAACATAATTCAGACATACTGGTAAATTCAAAAGATCACAATCTTTACAGTATGCATAAACACACATATTGCTAATCTGATCAACATTACTGAGTCCACAGAACATAACGTATCACTCATAGGAAGAAAAAAATGTATCAGCTCTATTACAGGGACATTGTAAAATATTTTTAATGTTTTATACATCTATTTTTAAGAAGCATATAATAACTCTCTCTGGTCTGAAGAAATACAAATACTGCAACACTGTTTTAGAAAGATGTCAAGCAGACAGAGCAAATTAATAACTGTAAGATAAAAAACAATCATATTTATAGATTGCTATTCAGGCATGGCTAAAACACACTACTGATGTAAATCTGCACAATGTAATTATTTCATTTATTCTTTACAAAATTATGGAAGGGATGAAAAGTAAGAATGGTATATCCTATGTTGTTTGACAGTCCAAGACATATATGAAAATGAGATAAATCTTGGTGTATTCACAGGCTTTTATATTAGAGGAAATAGCATTTTTGTCCCACACAGTAGAGTTTGCAAAAATATAAAAAATAAACACCTGCATATGGATAATTGTCAGAAAACTACTGTAATTTCTAGGAGTACAGCTACTTAAAATGCATTTTGGCAGCATTTTAAAAAGCTACAATCCCAGTATAGTCAAATCAAGTATAGTTTTTAAAATAGTTAATGTTAGGCTGCTATTGTTGTCCTGTCTCCTTGGCTACTGGAAGATAAACAATATGTTTAAGATACAAAAGTCGCTGTATAATGTGGGAGGAAGGATAAGCCATTTGTAGCCCTACTTTCTTTGCCAAAATATTAGTTTCTTTGAAGGTGAAAATAAAAAATAATTTTTTTAAATAAATCTGTATATATACACATTTTTTTCTTTTTTGACAATCTTTAGTTTGAATTTTGAAAAACAAAGAAGATACAGAAAGAAAAAAATGACAGCGGTTATTCACATGCATTAGTGACAAGGTCAAGGATATGCTCAAAAACCATACAAAAGTCACATCTACATTTTGGTATAATTTTGAAATATGGCCCATCTCGCTACTTTTTCATTGGTGCATTCAGCCGAACAGCACTCACAAACCCCTTATATCCATTTTTTCAAGTGAATGAAAATAAAAAGAGACGGATGAAATCTGACAGCTATTGCAAGCACATATATCTTAGAAACCTCCACAACTTTCAATATTGAAATTTTGAATTCTGGATTTCTCTGCTAAAGTGCCTAAAATCTTTTTTTTTTCCGGACGGCAAGAAACAAAGTAGAGCTGTACAGCGATAACCGTCTTTGCTGCATGTCAACCTCCAGAATCTATATGTGTGTAGTGTATTTAGGAAGAATGTGTTTATTAGACCCTTGGCATGCTGGATCTACAGAAGTACTGACAAAGGAAAAAGTGAGGATACAGTATTTTCTATGCCAACCCTGAAATTTCAGTAGTTAGACAATACAGGGAGTGCAGAATTATTAGGCAAATGAGTATTTTGACCACATCATCCTCTTTATGCATGTTGTCTTACTCCAAGCTGTATAGGCTCGAAAGCCTACTACCAATTAAGCATATTAGGTGATGTGCATCTCTGTAATGAGAAGGGGTGTGGTCTAATGACATCAACACCCTATATCAGGTGTGCATAATTATTAGGCAACTTCCTTTCCTTTGGCAAAATGGGTCAAAAGAAGGACTTGACAGGCTCAGAAAAGTCAAAAATAGTGAGATATCTTGCAGAGGGATGCAGCACTCTTAAAATTGCAAAGCTTCTGAAGCGTGATCATCGAACAATCAAGCGTTTCATTCAAAATAGTCAACAGGGTCGCAAGAAGCGTGTGGAGAAACCAAGGCGCAAAATAACTGCCCATGAACTGAGAAAAGTCAAGCGTGCAGCTGCCAAGATTCCACTTGCCACCAGTTTGGCTATATTTCAGAGCTGCAACATCACTGGAGTGCCCAAAAGCACAAGGTGTGCAATACTCAGAGACATGGCCAAGGTAAGAAAGGCTGAAAGACGACCACCACTGAACAAGACACACAAGCTGAAACGTCAAGACTGGGCCAAGAAATATCTCAAGACTGATTTTTCTAAGGTTTTATGGACTGATGAAATGAGAGTGAGTCTTGATGGGCCAGATTGATGGGCCCGTGGCTGGATTGGTAAAGGACAGAGAGCTCCAGTCCGACTCAGACGCCAGCAAGGTGGAGGTGGAGTACTGGTTTGGGCTGGTATCATCAAAGATGAGCTTGTGGGGCCTTTTTGGGTTGAGGATGGAGTCAAGCTCAACTCCCAGTCCTACTGCCAGTTTCTGGAAGACACCTTCTTCAAGCAGTGGTACAGGAAGAAGTCTGCATCCTTCAAGAAAAACATGATTTTCATGCAGGACAATGCTCCATCACACGCGTCCAAGTACTCCACAGCGTGGCTGGCAAGAAAGGGTATAAAAGAAGAAAATCTAATGACATGGCCTCCTTGTTCACATGATCTGAACCCCATTGAGAACCTGTGGTCCATCATCAAATGTGAGATTTACAAGGAGGGAAAACAGTACACCTCTCTGAACAGTGTCTGGGAGGCTGTGGTTGCTGCTGCACGCAATGTTGATGGTGAACAGATCAAAACACTGACAGAATCCATGGATGGCAGGCTTTTGAGTGTCCTTGCAAAGAAAGGTGGCTATATTGGTCACTGATTTGTTTTTGTTATGTTTTTGAATGTCAGAAATGTATATTTGTGAATGTTGAGATGTTATATTGGTTTCACTGGTAAAAATAAATAATTGAAATGGGTATATATTTGTTTTTTGTTAAGTTGCCTAATAATTATGCACAGTAATAGTCACCTGCACAAACAGATATCCCCCTAAAATAGCTATAACTAAAAACAAACTAAAAACTACTTCCAAAAATATTCAGCTTTGATATTAATTAGTTTTTTGGGTTCATTGAGAACATGGTTGTTGTTCAATAATAAAATTAATCCTCAAAAATACAACTTGCCTAATAATTATGCACTCCCTGTATTAGACATGTGCAATTCGTTTCGGGAAATTTCGGGAAATTCGGGTACTTCCGAATGTCCGAATAGCTGAATTGACGAAGTGCCAAATTTACGAAGTGTCGAGGTTCCGAAGTGCCGAAGTTCCGAAGTCCTGAGTTCCAGAGTGCCGAAGTTCCGAAGTGCCAAAGTTCCGAAGTGTCAAAGTGCCGAAGCACAGTATTGCCTAAGTACTAATATACTTACCCAATGGAAGAATGAAGAATGTTACACTGTATACAAGTTCAAATAAAAAGTATATAAACATAGCCAGGATTCCACTGTAAGCATTTGCAACACTTACAACAATCAAGTAACACACATTCATATAAAATGTTAGTTACTTAGCCAGTCAATGGAATGACAGGAATGAATAAGTAGATAACTCCCTAATTCCCACGGTATTAGGGAGCTATCTACTAAAATGCTGAAAGACCTAAATTGATCGTTCAGGCACATTTACTAATACTAAGTAAAGATTACTTAGTATTAGTAAATTATGCCCCTACTCACTATACCGTGAGTAGGGGCATGTCTAGTAAACAGTGAGCAGCCTGTGGCTGCTCACTGTAAAAAAAAAAGGAAAAACATAAACCGCCCCCCTCCCGAGCCCCACCCGTGCCGCACGAGTGGGGGCTTCTAGCCTGAAGGGGGGACCTATAACGGCGGGTGGGGGCCCTAAAGTAAAATAAGATGGGGGACCTATTGTCCTCACCTCCCAGCCACCACCCCTGAGCAGCGGCTGTGGGCCCTTAGTTAGAATAAGTTGGGGACCTAATATCCTCCCCCCTGGCCCCCACCCCTGAGCGGTGGGTGGGGCTGGGGGGAGGACAATAGGTCCCCCCATTAGTTTATTTTAGGGCCCCCCATAGCCACAGGCTTCTCACTGTTTAATAGACATTCCCCTACTCGCGATATAGTGAGTAGGGGCAAAATGTACTAATACTAAGTCATTTTTACTTAGTATTAGTAAATGTGGCTGAAAGACCAATTTAGGTCTTTCAGCCTTTTGGTAGATAACTCCCTAATACCGTGGGAATTAGGGAGTTATCTACTAAGCAGCTGCAAGATAAGTCCCGAAGTGCCGAAGTTCCGAAATTCTGAAATTCCAAAGTGCTGAAGTGTCGAAGTTCCGAAGTGCAGAAGTGCCGAAGTACCGAAGTGCAGAAGTGCCGAAGTACCGAAGTGCCGAACCAAACTGAAGTGCCGAAGTCCCGAAGTTTCGAATTGCCGAAGTCCCAAATTTCGGAATTCGAACCGAACCAAAAATGTTCCCCATGCACATCCCTAGAGAATATGATCTAAAATAGATTTAGATCTGGGAAAGAAAGACCCTGTTTTTTTCTTGGGTGAAACATAACTTCAATTTGAAGGCTTGGCTTTTTATTTGAAATGCCTCTGTGAATTTTGAGAAAGTGCCTTAACTCTCCAGCAGCCATCTTATTTTGAATCAACTAGGGATGTGCATGGGCAAAAAATTTTGGTTTGGTTTGGAAATTCAGGTAAGTAAAAACATTTGACTGCATCGGCAATTTGGACCAATGGCATTTGGTTCGGTTCAGCACTTCGGCAATTTGGCAATTCGGCAATTTGGAACTTTGGCAATTCAGAACTTCAGCTATTCGGAATTCGGTAAGATCCTAACCCTAAATCTAACCCTAACCTCTAACCCTAACCACTTGTTTTGACCCTAATTCTAAACCCTAACCCCTAACCATAACCCTACCTCTAATCCTAACCCCTGGCCCCTAAACCCTAACCCTAACCTCTTGTTTTGCCACTTTTTAGAAATCCGAAGCACTTCGGCACTTTTGTAAATTTGAACTTAGAACATTCGTAAGCATCCGAATTTCCAAATGGCACAAAATTAGTCTGAATGTACAATCGGAACAAAACGAATTGCAAATGTCTATTATCAACCATGTTTGCTCTCTGTGTGACTTTGTGTGCATGAAGGGTTAAGTGTGGATGTGTGTTTTGTGGTTTTTGCTCCAAGTAGTTTTATAAAAAAACTATTTTTTTTCTATTCAAAGATCATAATGGAAACAATTTTCTTCTATTCAAAGATCATGGTGGGTTATCACCTTAGGGTGATTGATTGATTTTGAAGTAGACTGAACTGACCATAGCAGGATGAGTAGTTTTAGAGGCACTAATTATAGGGTACTGTGTTTTCATTGTATACATCAAGGTACTGATTATTTGTCACTTTGCTGTTCCTGGCACGTAAGCTGTCTTGATTAAACTGTATTTGAGGTATGTGTTTTTCATATACAGGGAGGGCAGACTTCTTTGACGCTCTCCTTGTGTCTCAAGCAATAAAGTAATCTCTGATTATTCAACTCTCATGAAGTACCTGTGTTTTACGTTATTGAGTATTCACACCTCTCTGGAGCATTCACCTGGATCAGCAAAACTTAAATAAATGTAGAGCATAATAGAAAACAACATAATTTTCAACGAGTAAGCTATATTTTACAAACTAACCACTTTATCAGGAGAGCACGTAGATCTTTAAACAAAAGCAGATAACTTTGTTTATAAAGCTCCTACCATTTTGGATATAAGTTGGCATCCAGGTATTTCATACTTACAGGATTACTATTGAATTTAAAAGAGTGGTACATAACCTAAAACCTATTTTTAAAGAATGGAAATATAAAACCCCTTGCATTTGAATTTGATTTATTTAGGATAGATATTGGTCAGTATGTTTTTGTGATATTGGGTTGAATATATCACATTAAGTATGAGGTTTTAATTTCCCCTCAGCAATTGTCATAAATTACACTTTTAGATTACTTGTTTGCACTCTTTAAAATTGTTTTTTTTGTGAAGCCCATACTAGATTAATTAATTATTAAACCAAACTCAAACCACAACCATTTATAGTTAGAGATGTCGCGAACATAAAATTTTCCGTTTGCAAACGGCGAACGCAAATTTCCGCAAATGTTCGCGAATGGGCGAACCAGGCGAACCGCCACAGACTTCAATAGGCAGGCGAATTTTAAAACCCACAGGGACTCTTTCTGGCCACAATAGTAATGGGAAAGTTTTTTTCAAGGGGACTAACACCTGGACTGTGGCATGCCGGAGGGGGATCCATGACAAAACTCCCATGGAAAATTACATAGTTGATGCAGAGTCTGGTTTTAATCCATAAAGGGCATAAATCAGCTAACATTCCTAAATTGTTTGGAATAACGTGCTTTAAAACATCAGGTATGATGTTGTATCGATCAGGTAGTGTAAGGGTTACGCCCGCTTCACAGTGACAGACCAAACTCCCCGTTTAACGCACCGCAAACAACCGCAAACAGTCCATTTGCACAACCGCAAACTCCCCATTTGCACAAGGTTGGATACCAAGCTAACCATGTCCCGTTCCTTGTCCTCACTGATGTAATTGAAGGTCTCTTCCTCCACCCAGCCACGTACAACACCAAGGGTCCCCGAAAGGTGACAACAAGCCCCCTGGGATGCCTGCTGTGTTTGGTCTTCCACCTCCTCAAAGCCACCTTCCTCCTCTGACTCCTCTTCTTCAGACTCCTCTCTCTATGTTGCCTCTCTCTGCATTATTATAAGGTGTGTTAAGTAGTACTATTTCTATCAGTTTAATCCCTGTTACGTCCCCTATCAGGGGACATGTATATGGCATCGATTTTAGGAACCGGGAGATGGAAAATGATGCTTGGTACTGCACTGCACTGGTACTGCACTGCACGTGCAATCTAATGTGCCACCAGATAGGAGTGGTGTGTTAAGTAGTACTATTCTTATCAGTTTAATCCCTGTTACGTCCCCTATCAGGGGACGTGTAGTGATGTCCCGAACGGTTCGCTGGCGAATAGTTCCTGGCGAACATCGTGTGTTCGCGTTCGCCACGGATGGCGAACATATGCGATGTTCGGTCCACCCCCTATTCATCATCATTGAGTAAACTTTGACCCTGTACCTCACAGTCAGCAGACACATTCCAGCCAATCAGCAGTAGACCCTCCCTCCCAGACCCTCCCACCTCCTAGACAGCATACAATTTAGATTAATTCTGAAGCTGCATTCATTTTTTCATTTTTTATTTTTTTTTGTGTTTATTATACATTATCCTCCATAGCCAGTAACCTGTGTTTATTATACATTATCCCCCATAGCCAGTAACCTGTGTTTATTATACATTATCCCCCATAGCCAGTAACCTGTGTTTATTATACATTATCCTCCCATAGCCAGTAACCTGTGTTTATTATACATTATCTCCCCCATAGCCAGTAACCTGTGTTTATTATACATTATCCTCCATAGCCAGTAACCTGTGTTTATTATACATTATCCACCATAGCCAGTAACCTGTGTTTATTATACATTATCCCCCATAGCCAGTAAGCTGTGTTTATTATACAGTATCCCCCCATAGCCAGTAACCTGTGTTTATTATACATTATCCTCCCACAGCCAGTAACCTGTGTTTATTATACATTATCCTCCCATAGCCAGTAACCTGTGTTTATTATACATTATCCCCCCCATAGCCAGTAACCTGTGCTTATTATAAATTATCTCCCCCATAGCCAGTAATCTGTGTTTATTATACATTATCCTCCCACAGCCAGTAACCTGTGTTTATTATACATTATCCTCCCATAGCCAGTAACCTGTGTTTATTATACATTATCTCCACCATAGCCAGTAACCTGTGTTTATTATACATTATCCCCCCACAACCAGTAACCTGTGTTTATTATACATTATCCCCCCACAACCAGTAACCTGTGTTTATTATACATTATCCCCCCATAGCCAGTAACCTGTGTTTATTATACAGTATCCTCCCCATAGCCAGTAACCTGTGTTTATTATACATTATCCCCCCATAGCCAGTAACCTGTGTTTATTATACATTATCCCCCCATAGCCAGTAACCTGTGTTTATTATACATTATCCCCCCACAACCAGTAACCTGTGTTTCTTATACATTATCCTCCCATAACCAGTAAACTGTGTTTGTTATACATTATCCCTCCATAGCCAGTAACCTGTGTTTATTATACATTATCCCCGATAGACAGTAACCTGTGTTTATTATACATTATCCTCCCATAGCCAGTAACCTGTGTTTATTATACATTATCCCCCCATAGCCATTAACCTGTGTTTATTATACATTATCCCCCATAGTAATTTATCATTGGACCTAGGCAGCCGAGTGAGTGAGTGAGTGAATACTTATCGATATCTGCAGTTAAGGCGAGGTAGTCTGCTACCTGTCGGTCGAGTCGTTCTCTGAGGGTGGACCCCAAAGGGCTGTGGCGGTGCATAGGACTTAAAAAGCTCTGCATGTCCTCCATCAACAACACATCTGTAAAGCGTCCTGTCCTTACCGTGGTCGTGGGAGGAGGAGGATTACTTTCACCTCTTCCCCTGTTAGATTCCCGTTGTGCTGTGACATCACCCTTATACGCTGTGTAAAGCATACTTTTTAATTTATTTTGAACTGCTGCATCCTTTCCGACTCGCGGTAATTCGGTAACATTTAAGGCACTTTCTGCTTATACCGGGGGGTCTAGTAGCGTGGACACCCAGTACAGGTCGTTCTCCTTCAGCCTTTTTATACGAGGGTCCCTCAACAGGCACGACAGCATGAAAGACCCCATTTGCACAAGGTTAGATGCCGAGCTACTCATGTCCCGTTCCTCGTCCTCAGTGATCTCACTGAAGGTATGTTCTTCCCCCCAGCCACGTACAACACCACGGGTACCAGATAGGTGACAACGAGCACCCTGGGATGCCTGTTGTGGTTGGTCTTCCTCCTCCTCCTCAAAGCCACATTCCTCCTCTGACTCCTCTTCCTCACAATCCTCTTCCAGCGTTGCCGCAGGTCCAGCAAGCGATGCTGATAAGGCTGTTTCTGGTGGTGATGGTGACCACAACTCTTCCTCTTCCTCTTCACGCTCATCTACGGCCTGATCCGGTCATACAAATAGTGCTTAACTGCTTTTTCTTGTTGGAGCAGGTGGTCGAACATTAGGAGTGTTGAATTCCAACGTGTCGGGCTGTCGCAAATCAAGCGCCTCACAGTGCGCCATGGCCTGAAATGGCCACACACCTTCCTGGCCTGCTTCAGGACGTCCTGTAAGCCTGGGTACTTATGCACAAAGCGTTGTACGATCAGATTACACACATGTGCCATGCACGGCACATGTGTCAACTTGCCCAAATCCAATGCGCCAACAAATTTCTTCCGTTGTCACAAACCACTTTGCCGATCTCCAGTTGGTGCGGAGTCAGCCACTGATCCACCTGTGCATTCAGGGCGGACAGGAGTGCTGGTCCGGTGTGACTCTCTGCTTTTAGGCAAGTCAACCCAAGACGGCGTGACACTGCCGTATCTGGGATGTGGAATAGTACCTGGGGAGCTGGGGGGGTGCCGTTGATGTGGAGCAAGACGCAGCAGCAGAAGAGGACTCAGCCGAGGAGGTTATGGAAGAGGATGGAGTAGGAGGTGGCAGCAGGCCTGCCTGCAAGTCGTGGCGGTGTCACCAACTCCTCGGCAGAGCCATGCATTCCATGCTTGCCAGCCGTCAGCAGGTTTACCCAATGCGCAGTGTAGGTGATATACCTGCCCTGACCATGCTTTGCAGACCAGGTATCAGTGGTCAGATGGACCCTTGCCCCAACACTGTGTACCAGACATGCCATTACTTCCTTTTGCACAATCGAGTACGGGTTGGGGATTGCCTTTTGTGCAAATAAATTTTGGCCGGGTACCTTCCACTGCGGTGTCCTAATAGCTACAAATTTTTGGAACGCATCAGACTCCACCAGCTTGTATGGTAAAAGCTGGCGGGCTAAGAGTTCAGACAAGCCAGCTGTCAGATGCCGGGCAAGGGAGTGACTTTGTGACATTGGCTTCTTACGCTCAAACATGTCCTTGACAGACACCTGACTGTGGGCAGATGAGCAGGAACTGCTCAAGGTGAGAGACGGAGTGGCGGATGGTTGAGAGGGGGAAAGGAGGACAGTAGTGGTTGACGTGGCTGAAGATGCTGCACTAGGAGGAGGATGGCGGCTTTGAGTTTGTGTGCTGCTTGTACTCATGTGTTGATCCCATAAGTGTTTGTGATGTGCGATCATGTGCCTTCGCAAAGCAGTTGTACCTAGGTGGGTGTTGGACTTCCCACGACTCCGTTTCTTTTGGCACAGGTTGGAAATGGCATCGCTGTTGTCAGAGGCAGACACACAAAAAGATGCCACAATGCTGAGCTCTGCAATGACGGCATTCTGGTGGTGGACACAGCATGCGTTGATTGGCGTGCTGTCTTGCTGACCCCGGGTGCCGATGCATGCTGTCTGACTGTGCCACTAGCTCCTTTCGACGACCTCCCCCTGCTTCCAACTCGTCTCCTCCTCCTCTCTGTCTCCCCATCTGAACTTTCCCCCTGTTCTTCTTCTCTTCTAGTAGGCACCCACGTCACATCCATGAACGCATCGTCATCATCAACCGCTTCACTTGTATCTGACAACTCAGCAAAGGAAGCAGCAGCGGGTACAACATCATCATCATCACACCGTACGTCCATGTGTGTAATAATGCCTGACTGAGATATATCCCTGTTATCTACATCCTCTGGCAATAATGGTTGCGCATCACTCATTTCTTCCAACTGATGTGTAAATAACTCCTCTGACAGATCAAGTGAAGCGGCTGTGGTGCTAGTGTTGGTGGTGGCGGCAGGCGGGCGAGTGGTAACTTGAGAGGTGCCCTAAGCTAAGCTGGAGGAGGATGGTGCGTCAAGGTTCCGAGCGGAAGCTGTAGAAGATTGGGTGTCCTGTGTTAGCCAGTCAACTATGTCCTCAGAACTTTTCGAGTTCAGGGTACGTGGCCTCTGAACACTGGGCATTATTCTAGGGCCAAAGGGAATCACAGCACCACAGCCACGGCGGCCCCTGCGGGGTGGCCTGCCTCTGCCTGTCATTTTTTTTTTTCGATTAGTGGTACTATGCGTGCAAGCTACTGTGACAACAGATATGTGGCACTGTGCACTGGCAGAAGTTGGCAGAGTAGACGCTGTAGGCCTGACACACACACTTGCAGACAACTAACTGCTATTCAATCTATTACAGTCAAAATTTTATTTATTTTTAAATGTACACTACTGTTACACCAGATATGAGTTGCACTGGTGTGACACTGTGCCCTGGCAGGCCCTGAAACGCACACGTGTGAAGGAAACTGACTGCTATTATATTACAGTCAAAAAAGTTTTGTTTTTTTTAAATGCAAGCTATTGTGACACCAGATATGAATGGTGGCACTGGGCAAGTGGGCACAGTATACGCTGTGAGCCTGACACACACGCTGGCAGGCAGGCAACTGCAATTAGATTACATAGGAAAAAAAAAAAGCAGACTGATGTTGTAGCCCTAAAAAGGGCTTTTTGGGGTGCTGTCCTTACAGCAGAGATCAGATGAGTCCTTCAGGACTGTAGTGGACACTGAATACACTAGCCTAGCTATCTATCTTCCGAATGAATCTAAAATGGATGCTGTCCAGGAGGTGGGCGGGTCTGGGAGGGAGGGTCTGCTGCTGATTGGCTGGAATGTGTCTGCTGACTGTGAGGTACAGGGTCAAAGTTTAGTCAATGATGACGAATAGGGGGCGGACCGAACATCGCAAGCTATGTTCACCCGGAACTATTCGCCAGCAAACTATTCGGGACATCTCTATTTATAGTAGCTATTCTCTTAGATCTTTTTGATTAGAATGTCTGAAAAAGCTAAATTTTAGTGATTTCCAGATCTAAACACACACCCATTACCAAGTGATCCTGAACTAATTGCAACAATTAGGGACATCTTGGGATTTGGGTTAAAAATGTATGTCATTCTGATATTCTTCAGAGTTTTTGCAGTTACACATTGCTAAGGTAGTCGTCACAAATATATAGAGTCATGGCACTGTGCAGCAGCGAAATTTCTAGTTGCCATGTCGACCTGGCACCTGGGATTTGTGGAGCCCTGTGTATGTGTGTGTGTGTGTGTATATATATAAATAGATATATGTATACAGGTTTAAGAGTGGAGCTACCATCAGCCACCTACTCTACATGGACGACACAAAGATAGCTCCCAAAGATGAACTGCCAAGGGAATGCCTGAGAGTGCAACATATAGAGGTAGCAGAAAAATAGGAGGTTCCTTGGCAAGTCAAACCTCTCCATGGGGTGTACCACCGGCAGATAGTGGATGTGGCTCACATGACAAAATCCTACCAGTGGTTGGAAAAGGCAGGACTGAAAGACAGCACTGTGGCACTAATCCTAGCAGCACAGGAACAGGCACTCAGAAAAAGATGGAGTCAACTACACCAGGCAAGACCCAAGATGCAGATTGTGTAAAGAGGTCTCTGAGACAGTTCAGCACCTAGTAGCCGGATGCAAGATGTTAGCAGCAACAGCATACATGGAGAGACACAACCAAGTTGCTGGGGTTGTGTACTGAAACATCTGCACATCTGTTGTGGAATGGACCAGCTTACTTACAGATGGGAAATACCACAAAGGGTAGTTGAGAATGATAGGGCTAAGATCCGGTGGGACTTAAAAATCCAGATAGACATGCAAGTGCTAGCCAACCAACCCGACATCGTGGTGGTAGACAAGGAACAGAAGACTGCAGTCGTGGTGGATGTTGCAATACCCAGTGACTATAACATCAGGAAGAACGAACATGAGAAGGTGGAGAAATACCAAGGACTGAAAAAATAGAACTAGAAAGGATGTGGAAAGTGAAGGCAGAAGTAGTCCCAGTTGTGATAGGAGCACTCGGGGCTGTGACTCCCAAGTTGGGGGAGTGGCTTCAACAGATTCCAAGTGGGACATCTGAGACCGCAGTCCAGAAGAGTGCTGTCCTAGGAACAGCTAAGATACTGCGCAGAACCCTCAAACTCCCAGGCGGGCATGAGTAATAAACATAACACCCAGGAGTTGTGAGAAAATCAATATATATATAAATATATAAAGCAAAAATAATCAGCACTCACAGGATTTATAAAAAAGAAAACAATACTTTACTCCATAAGTCAACGTTTCAGCTCCACTTGGGAGCTTTCATCAGGACAGCATACATCTGTCCTGATGAAAGCTCCCAAGTGGAGCTGAAACGTTGACTTATGGAGTAAAGTATTGTTTTCTTTTTTACAAATCCTGGGAGTGCTGATTATTTTTGCTTTATATTTAACAGTGCAATCGAGCACCGGGTCTCTATACATTTTTCTATTGGTAGGAGTGCAGGGCTTTTTGCTCATTATATATATATATATATTTTTTATATATATATATGTGTAAAAAACAGATAAAAATCATATCTTTATTGGACTAATATGGCTACAATCTCTACTTGAACAATATATATATATATATATATATATATATATATATATATATGCACACACACACACATATATACACGTTTTTATAACTGCACCCCTACTTTTTTCCCTGGCCCCTCATGTGCCCCCCCCTAAATATGAATCCTGGAGATGCCACTGTATGGCATGTGTTGTTGTTTAGCAGATGCTGTATTTACCTGATTTTAAGACCTGCTAAGGGACAGATGATTGTTATTATGCCCTGTATGTAAAACCATAGAATTCAAAGAGAGTGTACTTAATTTTCCCCATGAATGTATATTGTTAATTTTAAAAATTATTTGCTCTTGCAAAATATATTGGAATAGCGTCACTTTTTTGTTTTGATGAAAGTCAGATGTTATCATTATTGTTGTATCCTTGTAATAAAATAAGAACTAATATAATGCAAAACAAAAATTGTTGGAACTGAAATAATGGTTATTACCTAGAGTCCTAGACCATCTTTGACTTCAAACAAACTTAAAAACTCAATGTTTAGGTGATCAACTCCACCACCTAAACATACAAGTGTGAGTGCAGCACTAGTAATATTAAGTAACATACCCCTTTAAATTGTAGGGGAGTTGATATCATGTAAAAATAAAAAACAGAACTCTAGATAGTGCATTATTGTCTTAATTTATAAAAGTGCATGGTTATATTAGTGAGTATACATCCAACTCACATTTGTTAGAGCCTTTTGTGATAAAGGCTCTAACAATGAAGCATCCGCGAGCCTTTCAAGGTGGCCACCACTGCCTTCATTCACAGCAAGAACAGCTTCAGAATGTTTGTCTCGAGGTATATGAAAAAGATATACACAACAGCAATCTGGGCATGATATGTACATAAACAATGAGAATATAATTAAAAGCAGACTATTGCTCACCTTATTAGAAGCCATTTGGGTAACTGGCTCCCAATGTGTAGCTTGGTGTCAAGTCCCAGGGTGACACTTCCCTGCAAACCAGGATGTGAACTTAAAAGAGATGAGAGAGGAGTTACCAATAAAAGTATTTATTCTAAATTTAAAATGTCACATCGAAATTAGATTAAAAAAAATACACAATACAATTTATAAATCTAAAAGTCCCTCTTGTAGGCTCTCTCCATTTTTTTTTTTAATTTCACAATCTCACCATTGTGATTTGTGTTTACTTACTATACCATGATATTTTTATCTTTCATATTATATAGGTTTTAATTACCATTACCAGCTGTTAGTTTTTTTAACCACTGTGTGCACAATCACCGTGTTCCCTGTTTAATCTTGGCATGTATTAAGTGTGAAAGTGACATTGTACTTGGGTGATTTATTGACTGTACTGGGTTTTAATTACAGCGCCATTGATGCTTAAAGGTTTTTAGGTATTGCCATCAAAACTATGTATGCCTTTGGTCTCACTGTCCTTAGGCTGAAAACTTCTAATAGTTGTGGTACTTTTGGCGGCAGTGGTGGCACCAGTGGCAGAGGTGTCAGCAATCTCTGCATTTAAGAAAGAGGTTTTAAGACTCTGAGAACCCATGGCACTACTGCTGATGGTGGATTGGGGAACATAACCCCTTTCCCTACCCTTCCTCAATTTCTTTGTGGGATTAGCAGACTGGGTATTGATAATGGTGGATTTGTTTTTATTATTCATATAAATATTGGACATTAATTAATTAATGTATCAGTGTTTGCAGATGACACAAAACTTTGCTGCAGAGGGATTTTGATAGATTTGGGGACTGGGCACTAAAATGGCAGATGAAATTGAACGTAGAGAAATGCAAAGTTATGAAATTTGGGTTAAGAATGCACAAGCAATTTACACCCTAAATGGTAGTAAACTAGGGATAACCACACATGAGAAGAATTTGGGAATTGTTATAGACAATAACTTAAATAGCAATATGCAATGTCCATCTGCAGTTGCTAAGGCCAGTAAGGTTTTGTCATGTATACATAGGGGCATAAATTCTCGGGATGAAAATATAATTTTGCCTCTTTATAAATCGCTGGTAAGACCACACCTTGAATATGCTGTGTAATTTTGGGCACCTTTTTTCAAGAAAGATATCATGAAAAAGTGCAGAGACGAGCTTCAAAATTGATAAAAGGAATGGAGCATTTTAGTTACGAAGAAAGGTTAAAATGTAATTTAAATCTGTTTAGTTTGGAAAAACGACGCCTGAGAGGGGATATGATAACATTATACAAATATATTCGGGGCAGTACAAACCTTTATCTGGAAATCTATTCATAAACAGGGCTATACATAGGACACAAGGTCACACATTTAGGCTGGAAGAAAGGAGATTTCATCAAGGCAAAGAAAAGTTTTTTTTTACAGTAAGAACAATAAGGATATGGAATTTTATGCCTGAAGAGGTGGTTTTGTCAGAGTCTTTAGAGATGATTAAACTGCAATTGGATACATACTTGCAAAAACATAACATACAGGGATATAATTTCTAATTAGTGGGGTAATAGCTGCTTGATCCAAGGAGACATCTGACTGCTATTTTGGGGTCAAGAAGGATTTTTTTCCTAGTTTGTTGCAAAATTGGAAGCGCTTCAGACTAGGTATCTTGCCTTCTTTTGGATCAACAGCAAAAACATATGTGAGGAAGGCTGAACCTGATGGACGCAAGTCTCTTTTCAGCTATGTAACTTAATATGTATTGTGTAACATAACACAACTTTATTACTATTATTATTATTATTGTATTTACTACTGTAACATAATTGTACGTTTTACTTTAAGAAGCACTACACTTCAAACAGCACACTGCACAAGGCTTTCACAGTTGTACAAATTATTTTTAAAAACAATTAAAACAAATTGCCACACACTGTAAATTAAAGTTTGTGTAAGTGACACTGTGCCACTATCAGTGCCTGTGCACAGGAGTAACCTAACTAGTGTCACACTAGTATCAATGGCCCAATCCATCTCTCACTCACAGTTGTTCTAAGTAAAACTGGCAACAAGGTACAACAGAAACCTAAACCGAACAGTCTCACACTAAGACACTGGCTATCTCTCACTCCCACACAGGCACAACAATTGTAAGAGCAAACAATCCTTCCCTGGTGGTCGGTCAATTGCTGAAGAATCCAGTTTTTATTGCTCCTCCTTTTTTACCCTCTATTTGCCACTCCTCAATTGATCTGTGAATAAAATCAACATTTAGAGGCTGTCCTCTAACCATCACTTTTTTTTTTCCACCTCTTGATTGTGCAGGAGATGCAGCTCACACCATTAGGTATACCACTTGCCCATCATAGTTATTTGCCATCCTTAATTATTTTTTTTTTTTTTTATCAGCTTCCTCTTCATTCTGTCTCCTTTTTCTGGTGTCAATAATGGAACCGAGTCTTTAAGTAACCCAAGATGTTTGTCTATCACGCTAGTTGTTTGCTTAGTACGGCCGCATGATGCTTCTGACATACGTAATTGAACTAAACTGCAAATCCCCCACAAATTTGAAATGAAATTCGCAAGTCTAAAATTTATATATATATATATATATATATATATATATATATATGTATAGATTTATATATATATATATAGATTTAAAGAGTTGTTTATTAATCAAGGACTGAATATTTAATTTGTATTCCAGTATGTATACTGTTTAATTGCATAGAAATTTACAGACTGTTGTTTATGGTTAGTTACTTACTGATTCGTGTGAAAAGGTACAATTTTATTATAGCTAGTCGGTAATGAGCTGAGATGGTAATTAAAATACCACATACGTGGAAGTATCTCAATTAATTCTGTGTTTGTAGAGGGCTTTATTTGTGGTTGAATCAATTTTAGAAAATGTTTCTGCCTGCGCTTGTATTTGCTTTCATAACCATTATAAAATGACTGAACCACCTAGTGAGACGATAACTTTGTCTTTACTCCAAGTGATAATAATGTTTTCTCAATTTTATTACAGTCTCTTGAGAATGTGACTGATTTGCATATTCTCTAACACTTAATTAACGATGTCACCTTCCCAGTGCCTTGAAAACGCTTTGCATTTTTTTTCCTCCCTCGGCAGGACTCCAGCAATTACCTCCTACATTTTCTGCTGCCGTTCTTTTTTATTACTTTAATGACAAATAATTGGACAGATTCTAAGTAATGAGGGTGAGAGCCAAAGGACTGTTGCATAGGAGACAGCTCGGCTGCTTGTTACAAGACACTTTTAGTGGTCTCTAAATCAGACAGAAAGCAGAGTAATGATCGTCTTGCTATAATGAGGTACAATTAAGAACTGCTGCAGCAACTGGCAGAGCAAAATGCAGTTCATTGAACAATAACCTTCATTTTTTTTTTCTTCAAGAGATCGAAAGCTCACTTTGCCAGTGCCATACAAATGATTATCATATTGCTCTTCGGAAACCTCAAAAAGGTAGCCAGGTTATTAATTCATATAACATCATTATCACATTAATAAAACCTGCAATTAATTTCAGTCACCATGTTAAATATTTATGTTAAGATGTCCTTATTTAATACAATTAGTATTTTATTGAATGCAAAATGATAAGCAATAAGTTTGACCTATATGTATGAGTTCTATAAGGGCTGTAACCACAATTCTATGTCTGTTGTGCTGAATGGTACAACCATTTTTTTTTATTTTTTTTTGTCAATCTTTGTTTTAATGAGGAAATAGGAATAACATTACATGCAATAGGCAAATAAGTATAGCTTGGTAGATTGGTAACGATTAGCAGTACCTCATTTTTTGCATTAACAGGTCATAACAGTAGGTTATATACCTACTGTTACTGTTATACGGCATATATAAACCACAGAAGCCCAACACACCCTGTCCCCTCCGCAGCCTAGACTTCACAAATCAGATTATGTGTGAATAAGGCAGCTTTGGGCAGCCAAAGTAAATACTTGATGGAGCAGTAAAATATAACTTAAGAGGGTTTGGAGGCGCCCCAACACCACAGTGAAGACTAGGGGAGAGTCTAATGGTGGTAGGCGGTTTGTTCTATAGGAAGGGAGTCGCCCGTGAGAAGTCCTGCAAGCGTGAGTTGGCTGTACAAGTGTGAGTAGTGGACAGTAGTATACGCTTTAATATAATACACATTTATTAATAATACATGCATGAGTACATATACCTTGTGTATGAATATACCTGTATATATACATACACAAACATATATATGCATTTTAATATATATCACATGAATGGAATGAAACTATTTTTTAATTCATCATTTTCATCCTTTTAAGCACACACACTTACCAAGGGGTCCTAAGAGATACCCAGTATCCTGAACTCCATTACTGACCCCACATGGCATATTCATTCACTTGACTTCAGAACTGTGCATGGTAAAAAAAACATTTGGTTCATCCAAATCGATTTGTCCTATTTTTTTTTTATTCAGGTGAAGCAACTTTTGTTCATTTGTAAAAGGTGCCTTCCTCTGCTTATAGATAGACACCTATATGTAAGTGTTTCCCTGGTGTTTTGTTTTCCATGTGGTCTGTGAATTTCCTCAAAATAAAACATGTGTAGAGGTTTGTGATAAAATGCTTAAATCCTCTTAGATAGCATGGAGAATATACTTTCTACAAATATATACCTTTCTGTAGCGATTTTGGATTCTGTGATTATTATTAACGTTGTCATCTGACTATGTCAAATTTTGGTAAAGTTTAAGCTTTAAAACGTAAATACTCCTTGCAGTATTTGTTTTATATCTTCTAAAATTAATTATAATCATATGTGTGTATATATATATATATTAAGCATTTCAACAATCTGGACTAAATAGCAATCTATTTTGAGTTAGTTTTCTTTATTTGCACTTTAAATTATTAAATGTAAAATTGAGAAAAAAAACTGTCTAATCCATGCCTGTCTACACTTCCTTTTCTAGTAGATTTACTGTTCAGCAACATTTCTAGATTAGGTCATTCAAAAAGTTACGGAAGTTAAGAAATCCTCCTTACCACAGGATAGAAAATGAAAGCATCCTCAACAACCTTGGAGAGATAAAATAAGAGACTCATGCTTCTTTCATGATAGTCGATCATATGACCAGGACATGAATAGCAGATCAAGTTGGGAATATGAAAAATTTACAGAAAACTAGTTTCACAAGAATAAAGGAGCACGAAGGAGCAAGAAGCATCCAGAAGCCTTTCTGAAGGTGGGCAGGCCCAGTTCTTTCAGACCTGAAGTTCTTTCAGACCTGCGCCAATAATATCAAGGACAAAGTGAAGGAAAGGGCTATAGGAGATTGCATACACAAGTTAGGGAAAGAAGACATAATTATGGAAGTACCAGAAGAAGAACAGTCAATTATATGTATCCCACAGTTTTCCATGGCTCTGAAACTGAACAAAAGATGGCATCTAATTCTAGACTTAAAGTGCATAAATAAATACTTGAAAATAAAGTTATTCAACATGGAATCCATACATACTATTATCCCAATGATTTACAAAGGTAATTGAATATCAACAGTAAGTAAACATACGAGGTGCATATTATCACATCCCAATTCATTCATCAGACCAGAAGTACCTGAGGTTTTGTGTGATGGGTACCAATATTAATTCAGAGTTATGCTTTTTGACCTCTGTCTATCACCGAGAATGTTAATCAAAATCATTGTCTCCTTGACAGTACTCCTGATATTGCAAGGAGTCAAAATATTCCATTACTTAGATGATATTTTGATAGTCTGCACATTCAAACAAACAGTAAAGCATAACTCACTAACTCTGAAAACTCTTTAAAAGTTCGGGTGGATAATACATTTCTCAAAAGCCATCTTATTCCAGCAACACAAGCCATTTTCTTGGGATCAAGTTTAGACACAAGGAAGTGTAGATAGTAGAGAAAATATCCAGGTACTCCAATAGCTTCAGGCACATTTATTAGAACAAAAGGAGCTCTACAATGTTTCAACCCAAAATTGGGTCTGTGTCAAGCTATTGGAGTGCCTGGACATTGTTCTACTATGTACATTTCCATTTAGTGAGATTGTGCTGGCCCATGGTCTGGTTAAAGAACCCTTTGCTTTTGTGCATGCAGTGTGGTTCCTGCTTGCTACACAAGAAGGATTGGATTTTTATACACCAGGGAAGTCAACCAATCAGAGTGCTTTGACAGACAAATCTTTATCTCACGTGACTTGCCATGGTCCCCCACCTGTTTATTATATTAATAACCTCCAACCTGTCATTCATAGGGGGTGGTTGAGGGGGACACTAGGATGCCCTCACCCCTTTTTTATGTAATAGAACCTCCATCCACTGGTCACAATTAGGGCAGTGGCCTGTTAACTCCCCATTATTTGATTTAAAGTCCCCACCTGATCCCCACAGGTGGAATCAAGGGGAGGGGCCTGTGCCAGGTCCTCCCTGATTATTTTATTAGTGACTGGGCAGCAAACACAGGACTTTTTAATATTTTTTTTTAATCTTTAGAATGCTAGTGCTGCCAGTGGGCAAATAGCAAAGTCAGAATCACGAAACAAACAAAATGGCTGGTCCATTGTTGTTTGTTTTGTGATTCAGTCACATAGTGATTCAGCGTTCCAGAATCCAGAGAACCTGCAGATATCATAAACTTCATACGAATCCCAATTTGTTTAAAACCATATCTACAAGTGACGACCCCAGAAGAGGGTCTACAAAACATGGATGTCGCCCACAGAACTTCACACCGCACCGACCTGACGTGCAACCCTCCCCTGCCCCCTCCCTCCTCCTCTCTACTTTTCTTTCTTCTTTTCTATCTTTTCGTTTTTTCTCCTTGGTTCACAATATCGTGGGGGAACCGAGTCCCGAACCTAGTTTAATAGCAATAGGGAGAACCCCTGGCCGGCCCAGGGACAAACCACAAGGGACGGAAGACAGAGTTCCCTCACGACACAAACACTACCTTACTACACTATGAGCGATTTCAGATAGAATGATGTATGTTTAGTACCGTTAGATTCAGATAGAGTGTATGCTACCGACCATACGCGATTTGTTTTGTTGAGACAAGCACCGGTCCTATTAAACTGGGACATAGGGGAACGAGATTGATTTGATATGCAAAGACCCCTACTGTTTTTTGCTCCCCTATAGTGCCTCGCACAATTGCAACTGTTAGGACAAACGGAACTGACAATACCATTGTAGTTATTCTTCACCAAAAAATAAAAAACCCTTGACAAATGGCGATACGGGCCAACCCAGAGGAACGGAGATGTAATGTTTAGACGTATTATATATGTAACAATGTATATTGTTTTTGCGATCTTATGGGCTTTTGCACAAGCCATATTACCACTGTCATAATGCCATTTTTGTCAAGATGAAAAATAAAGAAACTAAAAAAAAAAAACAAAAACATATCTACAAGTCTTCTTGACATCACTCCATGGTGCAACCATGTCTGTTGTTATTTGAAGGATACATTTTTAAATTTCCATAAGTATTACATTCCTTTTCCAGACTACTATCTAAAACTTTCCAAATGCGGAACCTGAATTACACACATTTCTTTTTGACAAAGTCTTAAAGATGAAAGATCTAAAACACTTCAGTACATTTTTTATCTACTTATTAATCTTATTATCCTTTTTATTTTTTCATTCTTTTCACTGAAACTTGAAATGTTATAAGTGTATACTAAATTAAATATAAAAATCTTTTAGAGAACTATTAGAGAAGAAAAATTGTAGTTGGAAGCTAAATCACTCAAATGCAATATGAGCTCTAAATTGTCATTACCTCTATGCCTCCACCTCCAATGTTTTTAAAGATAGCGGAATTATTATTGACAATAATTATGTTTAATACTTATCTTTCATGCTTGCTTTCCCTCTGGGTTAAACAATCTCCAGAAAATCAATTACTTTGACTTGTTCTGGCATAATTTCCAAATTTGTTGCAAAAATGAACAATATTCGGTCCCTTGATTATAAGATAATTTATTTTCTGAAGATTTATTTTATTATAATTATATACTTCTGGGGAAAAAATGCAGGCTGGTGCATCTATTGTGTTATCTATTATTCAAAGTACAATTATTTTTAGTAGTCATGCAGATTCCTTTTGACATAACCTAGTGTGTTACAGTTAATCCAATAAAGATAAAATATAGCTCAGCAAAAGATGGGTCGATTCTACCTTTCTGGTAATTATTAAAGACTATTTCACACTGATTCTTTCAATCAATGCATTTCCCTTGCTTGTGGTAGCTCTCTTCTTTGAAGCTTTTAGTTCTTCCAGTGTTCGGAGAAAAAGTCAGCCAGATTTTTAGTCCCTGGGCCTTAGAGTCAGTTCAAAGAGCACCACAAGCCATCACAGGGTTACTCTCAAAGGCTGACACTTTGTGTTTGATGTATGGTGACTTAAAAAGCCATCACTAACAAAGCATGTGTTTGTTACTAGCCTATTGAATCAGCCTTTTATCAGCTTATCTGTATGCACCCAGCACCTGCTAACAGCTCAGAGGAGAGAACATACTGTCTCCTCATGGACCAACCATTGATTTAATTCCCTTCTGTAATTTCATATTGTCTTGCTGTCCAGTTGTTGGAGCATTTCTTTAGCCATATATTATGAATACTGATCCACAGGAAAAAGTATAAAGCAAACTAGGGACTGCATTTGAAATAATAATGTGTTTTTCCTGAAAATAGCATCTGCACTAGATCTAAAGAACAGCCTGTTTGCAAGAATACCACATACACGAGAGACACCTATGTCTATTTGTTTTATTGTACGTGTTATGTTTTCTATTGCATTGCTTGTTTCACCTTTTGAATTGTATTTTCTTTGTACAAAGAACTTGTCAATACTCTGATATTTTATTAAGGAGTTTATTATTGTTCACATATTAATGTGCAAGTATTTACTGAGCAACAGGGAGCCGTGGATACCATACAAATACATAATAAAGTTTGCTATAGATTTTTATTTCAATTTCTGATTTTTATTTTTATTTCAAATAAACTGAAATGTTTAGCAGCAAAAGGGAAAAACAAGGTTATTTAAAAATCTAGAGTGATAAAAGTAATATTCCAATGCTCCTCACAGGACTTCTAGTTAAGAAAATTAAAGTAAATGGCTCTGTAATGTTAAAGGAACACTGTACTCTATCAATAGATGTTTCTTTTTAATGGCCCTGTCTCAGTTTTTTTATATATATATTGAACTCCAGTTACATTCCAAAATATAATTAAATCAAACCTATATTTACTTTTATTCCAGCGCTAAAACTGCATTCCCCTCGCAGCATTTTGCTCTGTCCCTTTGCAGTTATATAGTGTGATGACATTGGTCTAATCCACAGAGAGCCACAGATAATCTCTTAGAGAGCCATTGTGGACCTAATGCTTATGAGCAGCAATTACTGCAATCCACCAATCAAATGCTTCTCTTAGATATGCATTTGTTGCAATGCTTCTGTTTGAGAAGCAGTAAACACTACACTGCACATCGTGTCCGTGTTCATGAGCAGCAAGCTGATTCATGCCACTTTTATATTCATAACCAGAAGCACAGAAGAAGCAATGCCTAAGTTCTTCAAAATCAGCACACTAATTTTATGTGGTATGATATGAAACTCTCTAAATCAAATGGTTTGGGGGCATGGCTAGAAACCATGTTTTTAAGCCCCAAAACACGAGAAAGAAAGAGAAGTTCAGGTTAGGACAAAGAAGATATATAGTTGTGTTTAAAAGTTTGCATACCATGGCAGAAATTGTTAAATTTAACATTGATTTTGAAAATATGACTGATCATGCAAAATAAATGATTTTATTGAAGGAAAGTGATCAAAGTAAGTCATTTATTATCACATAGTTGTGATAAAGGATTCTTTTAAGCAAACAAATATGTTTGAATGACTATCTGTTCCTGGCCAAATCAAAGATGATGATTAAATTGCGTATACGCAGAAGTAAATTCACACTGACACAAGTTCAGGTTTAAATGAAAGCACTTCAGAAAATTTAATGGCATCTGTTAAAAAGCAGGCTTGCAAGCCCTTTTAAAGGCAAAATTACATCATTGTAAAAATCAAGATAAAAAGCAAGAAAACATTGTCAATTGGCTAAGGTGTAAAGTGGTCAGTCAAATGCCCTCCCTGTTGGGTGTTACGTCTTATGTCATAACTAACGTCATGATTAGCTCCTACAGGTTTCGGTTCCATTTTGCTAAGCACGAGGGAGCTTTACTCGATGGGAGGGGGGCTTGGCAGCTCTCCATAAGGAGTAGCTGGTACCTTAGTCTTTTCAAGGTTAGCATCTCAAGGCTTCTTTAGCAATTATACATTCTATCAAGACTATCTGCTACAGTGTTTCATTTAATCAGAAGATTCTAGCATTTTCTGCTGACATGCTGTTTCTACGAACAAAGGAATCTTGTAAAGCTTAAACTATGAGGCCTGAGAGCTGAATATGAGAATATAGTATTAAAGGGGCCCAGTAAGGATTATATAGTTTATAAGGGGCCTAATAATGGTTATAGGTTATAAGGGGTCTAATAATTCTACAACAGTCCCCCCTATAGAGTGTTAATTGCTAAAAAGGATAAACTTTATTTGTTAATATCAGAAGATTTGTTAGCCCAAAGACACATAAAACCCCATGTCCGCTACTTTGGTGTTAGTGCAAAGTGCAAGTCTATCCCTAATCTGACCCTAGTAGGCTGCAACTCATCCGTCAGTACGGCTCTCGAACGCCTCACTCCCATGGGTATCCCACGGTGGCTTGTCCACCACTTCTCCACACGGTAGACTAACCAATTTCCAGATGAGTAAAGGTTGGTGTCGTTTGGTCTACAGTCTTCTGTAGGAATTTTCTGAGGCATGAGAGGACACAACAAACGAGAAGAGCAAAAATAAAAAGAAAAATTAGTAGAGCCACACCAATATGAACTAAAGCTTTTTGCCAACCAGTCATCCAACCAAACCATTTTTCCCAGGGATCTGTCACCCCAGAATTCCTTTTCAACTCTTCTGAGAGTTTATTTAATTTTTCTATGGCCAAAGTGACCTTACCATTAGGGCCTGTGTTTTCTGGAATGTAAGTGCAACAAGTCATGGTGTCGGGTAGTATTTTACATACACCCCCCTTTTCAGCTAAAATCATGTCTAAGGCCAGTCTGTTCTGGAAGGTCATTTGGGATGTGGCTTGTAATTGTTCGGCTAAACCCTGGAGGGCATCCCTGGTATAGTTAACAAAGCGCTGTTGGATGTAATAGATATAATTTATCCAGTTAAGGTTCTTATTGGCAGTGACTATAGTGAAGAGTGATTCAAACCCCACTGCAACTTCATCTCTAGCTTTAAATTCATTAGGTACCCCCCTAGGTACCCCAATGGCATCTATGTAAACATGTGGGTCAAAACTGCCTTTTACTGGGGTTTCACGTTTGACTCTGGCTGATGTGTGTGTTGGATCATGAGTGTTGGGATGATTATCAGAAATAATGTGGATGGGCATGATGACTTTGACTAAGGTACACTCTCCCCACCACTCAGACTCCAGTCTAGACCTTAACTGTAAATCCCCACATAACCAGTAAATATCTCCTAGTGACCTAGTATGGTGTTGTAACAGGTGCACAGGAACAGTTCTGTAGGTGGCACAATAACCCTTGGAAAAGTTACCCATAAATTTACCGATCCCATCATACATGGTGTAGCAAGTGTAATTACCTTTATAGACTGTAATTCCATCTGGGGGTTTAACACCTCCTACTAGGATAGGGTACTCTGCTGTCCATGTTTCGCAGAGGGATCTGTTAAAATCATAGCGGTAGGCGAAAAGACTCAAGAAACACTCTTCTATTTCTAAAGGGAGGATTAGGGGAACGGTGCCAAGGTGAGGTCGGGCACCACCACATACATAACATGCGGTTCTATTATGCTTGTTGGCATTATATCTCATCCACTCTAACCACAAATTAATGTCATTAAATCCAGTTTCAGCGGCCATGGTGTCTTCAAAAGTGGGGTTAGCAATGGCCATCATGTCCTTAAAGGACTGGATATGTGGTTTCAGCGGATTTGGGACCATATGTACAGCTCCTTGTCACTCTGGAGAGTGACACATATCATTGAGGTAGAAATGTCCTAGTTTATTATAGGAACCCCATCTCCAGTACATTCCCATTACATATTGGCCAGCATCCTCTGGGCCAGGATGTTCAATATTTAACATTAACTTCATAGGTGTACATCCTCCAGGATTTCTTAAAGTCATTCTTTGGAGGAGGGATCTCCCATGATCATCTACTTTTGATAAAGCACTTTCTGGTTTGTAACCCCAGGCAGGCCCGGTATTCCATCCCGCCGCCCCCCAATGGTCACAATTATGCCCCCACTGGTTATCAACTACACAAATGTAGGGGTCTTTTGCTTGCGGTATGTCTTTATAAATGGCTTGAATCTGTGATTTAGGGAATGGGCAATCTACAATATCACAGTAATCAAAGGTAAAGGTGGCCACACGGGTACATGATGAATTATACCAGAAGGTGTACCCACTAGCATCTTTAGTTATGGCCACCTGCTGGGCTTCAAGAAGGCCAATCAAGGGGATTAGGTACCAGAAGTACATGGTTGTGCGGAATCAGCTTCTTCTGGAGCAGGTGTCTTTTTGCAGTGAGAGGCGTGAATCCAGTGTGGCCTACCAGCCAGCTTGACAGAGGTAGCGGTGATCAGGAGAACTTGGAATGGTCCCTCAAATCTTGGTTCCAGAGTGTGTTTTCGCACAAATTTCTTGACCAGGACCCAATCACCGGGTAGCAGACTGTGGTTGCCTGTGTCAGAATCAGGATCTGGAATTGAAGAGAAAACTTGGGCATGGATTTTGTTTAAGGCACTTGCAAGTTCAGTCACATAATCTACTAAAACATCAGTCTGAAGCTGTAGTTGTTGGGGAAAATAGCAACCTAGCCTGGGTGCAGTACCAAATAGAATCTCATACGGGGACAATGAGGGCTTTCCCCTGGGTGTATGTCTGACACTGAACAGGGCTATTGACAAGCTTACTGGCCAGGGCATTTTTGTTTCTTGTGACATTTTTAGCATTCTAGTTTTCAAGGTACCATTCATACGCTCCACCTTACCACTACTCTGGGGGTGGTAAGGGGTGTGAAAAGCAAGAGTTACTCCTAGAGCAGTCCAAATTTCTTTGGTAACTGATGCTGTGAAGGCCGGACCTTGGTCACTTTCAATGATTTCCGGCAATCCAAATCTACACACAATTTCTGTAAGTAGACGTCGTGCTGTTGTTTTGGCGGTCATGTTAGTCACTGGGTAGGCTTCTGGCCAGCCTGAGAACATGTCCACTATCATTAGTGCATATTCATAATTGCCGCTCTTTGGCATCTGGATATGATCTATCTGGATTCTTTGGAATGGATACATGGGCTTAGCCAGGTGCTTCGAGGGGACTTTAGCTGTATTCCCAGGATTACATTTAGCACAGATGACACACGCTTTGCAGTAGTTATTGATTAGCGTGGTAATTCCAGGAGCTTCATAATACTTCTGTATGAGGGCATTCATCAGATCTTTTGATAAGTGTGCAGGGCCATGTGCCCATTGAACAACTGCTGGGTACCAACTCTTAGGGAGACAGAATCTGAGGTTGTTGTAATATACTCCATCTTTTAGGACTGCTCCTTTCTTCTTCAATTTCTGTATTTCCTCAGGGGCAATTGCAGCTTGTTGTTCCCGTAGGATTCTTAGGTCAGTAGGAAGAGTCTGCAGAGTGAATATTGGAGTTTCTTCATTTCTTGGAATTTCTTAATTTCTTGGACTTTCTTCATTTCTTGGACTTTCTTCATTTCCGGACACTCTTCTTTCCACTTCCTGTGGTCCTCTTGCAGCTTGCTTTGCAGCTTGATCAGCTAGGTGGTTGCCCTTTGCTTCATCCGAGTCCAACTTCCCATGTGCTTTTATCTTCAAAACAGCCACTTCTTCTGGAAGTAGGAGGGCATCCATCAGCTCCTTGATTGCAAAACTGTGCTTGACTGGTGTACCGGCGGTGGTAAGAAATCCTCTGGTTTTCCAAATCAGTCCGAAGTCATGAGCCACGCCCAGTGCATATCTTGAGTCTGTGTAGATATTGGCGCGTTTTCCTTCAGAGATCTTGCATGCTGAAGTTAGAGCTTGTAATTCAGCTTCTTGTGCAGACTTTGTTGATGGTAGAGATGATGATTCAATAATTTCATCTGTTGTGGTGACGGCATATCCTGTATGATATTTTCCTTCTTCATCAGCGTATCTGGAGCCGTCCACAAACAGGGTGATGTCAGGATCTGTTAGTGGATCCTCATGCACGGTTGGTAGGTGCGTTGTTTCCATTTTCATCTGTGCAAAGCAGTCATGGGGGGTTTCTGGATCATAGTCATGCTGTGTGACCAGGTCTTCAAATTCTTCTTCCAGAAAGTAACGTGGCCATGCTCTTACAGGTTCACGTTCAGTTGATGCATACTTGGCAACACCTATTTCTTGAAGTTGTAAATCGTCCATGGTGGCCCATAGTTTTGCCATGGGCGCAAGATCACCCCATGACTTAGTCTTTGACTTGGTTACAGGGACGTGTGGAATAGCTGTGTCCCAGTGATGGTACAGATGTTTAAGTTCATGTGGCAGTTGGACTAAAGTCATGCTGTTACCTTCAGTATCATAGTAAAAGTCCTGTAAGGTGAGTGTTATCTCAACCAATTGGAAAAGTTCATCTTCATAGCGAGGTTCAGGGTTGATGGTTGGTTTGTACCACATGGTGCAAAAAGCATATTCAGGCCCGTCACAGGGAGGCAAGTTGGGAAGCAGTTTTGCCAGGGTGTGTGTAAGAAGTAGGACATATCCTTCATCCATGATGAATCCATAATAGGTACCCCCCTCAGGGAGTGGCAGAAGAGTGGACGGGTTTAAAACCTGGCATCTTTGAAGGGTGACATTGTCAGGCAGTAGGAGGCGACACTGGAGTCGAAGGTGTCTGGCAGCTGTGATATGTTTAATTTGGACCTGGTTAATGATTGCAGAAATGTCATGAGGTGCCAAAACAGTAAGAGGGTGACCAAGAACCAGGTCCCCAGTACAGTCAATAAGTTCTTGAGCTGCAAAAACAGCACGAAGGCAGGAAGGGGTGCCTCTGGCCACGATATCCAGTTGACAGGAGAAGAATCCAATAGGCCTCTGACGTCCGCCAGGACCATGTGGTTGAGTGAGGACACCTGTAGCGTGGCCTTGTCTTTCTGACACAAACAATTTGAAAGGCTTGCCATAATTTGGTAGGCCAAGAGCAGGGGCAGAGGCAATTGCTCGTTGAAGAGTATAGAAGTTGTCAAGTGCCTCTGGTGACAGGCAGAAGGGGTCTGATTTGAGAGCGTCATATAAGGGTTGCATGAGCAGAGAGCCCTCAGGGATCCAGGCTCTGCAGTATGAGATGAGGCCTAGGAAAGCATGTAGGGACTTCATGCTCTTTGGAGGTGGAATGGCCAACACTGCTCTGACACGGTCACGTGTGAGGTGTCTGGTGCCATGTGACAGGCAGTGGCCTAGGAAGATCACAGTAGGCTGGCAGAATTGAAGTTTGATGAGAGACGCTTTACATCCTTGATCTGCAAGATAACAGAGAAGATCCAGAGAGCATTTTTCTGTTATGGGAACATCATCCCCACAAAGGAGCAAGTCATCTACATATTGGAGTAGGACAACCTCTGGATGGTCAGACTGCCAGGGGTCAAGGATGATACTCATTGCTTTTGCAAACTGGCTTGGGGAATTCTGTGCCCCTTGGGGCATAACTGTCCATGTATATTGTTGTTTTTCATGTGTGAAGGCAAACAGGTACTGACAGCTTGGTTCCAGGGGAACACTGAAGAATGCATTGGCCAGGTCAATTACTGTGAAGTACCTGGCAGAGGGTGGAACGTCAGAGAGGAGTGTGTGCGGATTTGGCACAATTGGGGTGTCCAGGACTGTTGCCTCATTTACTGCTCTGAGGTCCTGTGCCATTCGGTATTTCTCTGGTTCACCCTTTGGTGTCTTCTTTTTCACAGGAAATAAAGGAGTATTACATGGAGATTCACATTTAACAAGAGCCCCTTTCTCCAGCAGTGCTTGGACTTGCTTGGTAATGGCTGCCGCTTGGGCAGGTTTCAATGGATATTGAGACTTTCTTGGTAGCTTTGCCCCTGGGATGAGTTTGACCATCACTGGTGGGACTTTCAGATGGCCTATGTCCTCTGGGCCTGAGGACCATAAAGTCTTAGGGACACTGTTCATTAAGGATGCAGGAAATTTTTCTCTCATGCCTTCTGCATAACCCTGTGGTGTCTCTAGGTGAAGCATCAGAGGTAAGGAACACAAGGCTGAAGTATCGGAATCAGAGAGGGCTGAAGATAATTCCACCTGGCCATCAGGTGTGAAAGTAATTGATGCCTGTAGGCGGGAAAGTACATCAGCACCTAACAGATTAATGGGACATGTGGATGACACCACAAAACGGGCAAGCAGACTAGGGCAGCTGCCAACCCGCAAAGGAGTAGTTAATGGGCTTTGTCTTGGAAGACCATCCACTCCCACACAGGAGACATCGATATTGGACAGAAAGGAAGAATTAGGCAGGTCTTGTTCTCGCAGAACACTTCGGGCTGCACCTGTATCAACAAGGAATGTGGTGGGGTGGCCTTCAATGGGTAAAGTGACAGTGGCTAATGGCCCCCCTTGTTCCCCTGCAGAAACTGCCATAACAGGGGTTAATGATACAGGCTTGCCAATATCCTAGTCTTCTTGGGCTGAGTCAGGTGAAGGAGGTGCTGGGGCCTTAGTGGTAGATTTGGGCCTGTTAGATCTTTGGGGTTTAAGGGGTGCAGGACAATCACTCCTAAAATGGCCTTTTTCACCACAGTTGAAGCAGATTCCATCTGCAGGCTTAGTGCCTTTGGGGATGGGTGGACGTGATACCATAAGGGAAGTGGGATGGGGTCTCCTTGGAACCTGTGCAGCTTCTAAGCCCCTGGCAACTAGGAGCAGCTTATCAAGGGGAACCACTCTATACTCAGGGCGGGCAGCAATAATACCCTTACGTATAGAGTCTTTGATGCCTTGTACGAAGGCACCGGAAAGCATCTGAGCGTGTATTTTATTACTGAGCTCAAATCCCAGGTCAGTGAACACTTGGAAAAGCCTAGCATGAAATCTTTCTACAGATTCACCTTTTTCCTGAATAATGTCGTTAATGCCTGCTGCTAGATCTGCAAGCTTATCCTTAGCCCAGGTCTTAAGCTGATCACAGAACTCAATACCGGACATATAATCTGTGTCACTTACTAACCAGTTAGTACAGAGGTGACGGGCAATGCTAGGCCAGTAGGCATCCCCAGCTTTAATGGCACAAAGGCTCAGTAAGTCTCGCCAAGCGGCGGAGTAAGTTTGCTGGATCTGAACTATTGCCCTGTAAAAGGGCATGGGCTGTTTTTCAGGGTCAGGGAGTGACTTCATCAGTGTACTGGCTTGTGTTGGGTTAAAGGTGACATACATTACAGGGGCCTCACCTCCCTGAAGCCTGCGGCCAAAAGGGTCATTTAAAGAGCGCCGGGATGATTGGGGTCAAGATTCCCTGGCGTCCGGTGGCACCTGGTAGCCATGAGTGCTAAACGAGTGGCCAGAGCCAAACGAGTCGGCCGAGCTGGATTCATCTACTTGCGTCACCCGGATGCCCGGGGGACGCACTACTTGGGGTGTCAAGGCTGGGGGCAGAAGTGGCACTCCTCCGGCTGGGGCTGCCAGTGTACTAAGAGTTGATGGAAGTGGATCATTCAGAAGGACTGGCATAAGAGGTGCTGTGTTACTGGGGGACGCCATATTGGAGGCATGGAAGGAAGTGACGTTTGGGTTCAGTGAGGAAGTGGCGGCCATGTTGGATGTGGGCATGACAAGGGCAGATGTAAGAGGAGCTGGCTGCGTGACTACGGGAGGCACAGGGGAAGTGGGTGTATAGGGCGGAAGTGACGGATAAGAATATGAGAGGGGCCAAGACAGTTGGGTGGAGTAGGCGTAGGGCGGTGGTGACGGGTAGGGACTAGGAAGGGCGGAAGGATACAGAGGATATGGGCATGAGGACACGGAAGGGGAGGGATGAGAAGCGGGTGGAGTAGGAGGGGAAGAGGGTGGAGTAGGCGGGGCTGGAGGAGTAGGAGGAGGAGAAGGTGGGACAGGGGAAATAGGGGAGGCAAAAGGAGGAGGGACAGGCCAAGGGGATGGGTCAGTGGGAAGAGGAGTGGAAAGTGGGCGGGCACGAGGGCGTGTAGGTGGGGACGGGCGGAGGGATGTCATGTTGGAGGGGTGGAAGGGGCTGGAGGGAGATGGACGGGGTGAAGGGTTGGATGAGGATGATGGGAGTTGTGGGACTGATTGTGGGGAAAATATGGAGCCATCAGCATTCAGGACTGGGTAAACGGGGGCAGTGGCAGAGAGGGGACTAGGAGCGGGAGCTATGGTCAGTTGCTTTTCACTCGGGGTCACCTCGTGTGCGCCACAACTAAGCGCTGGCTGGGAGAGCTTCCCTGAAACAAAGTTTTTGTAGTACACAAACAGTTTTACACCTTTATGATCGACCTCTTCCTCAATCCATCCCTCTTGCTGAATAGCCTTTGCCACCCGGTACCAAGCCTCAGCTGTCCGGACTAAATAATGATCTGAAAGCTTTCCCTTCTTTTCTGTCAGTAATTTACGCCAGCTCTCTGGCTGCAATCAGAGAAAGAGAAACAGGAGGGGAAAGTGTAAATAGTACAGAGAGTAAGATAAAAGTAAACACAGGAATCTGTGTGACAGACAATTAAGACAACATTTCAAGTAAAATACAGTGCATGCATCACAGTTCAAATAAGTTCAAACAGGGTTAACAAAAATCCCTTTCCTTACACGTGTGGCAAAAGCCACCTAACTCAATCCCGTAGTACACCTGCAGACCCACCCGCAAGTACCACTACTACGTGGTGATGGAAACAGCAATACCAGCCTGAATCCACCTGCCACAAAAGTTAAACTGGAACACCCAGCGTCAGCGCTCGAGGCTGCAGTGTTCCACCTCTCTGCACACAACAAGCAGAGTAAAGTGATGTCCAATGAGGCTAGCAGTCAAAGTGACACTTATGGGAAACCCCCAGGAGGCAGTGAGTCTACACCCCTCCACAGATTCCCCCCCTCTTTTTCCTTACTGCCGTAGCTACTCGGCACCTAAAAGAGGAAAACAGGCAAACAGAAGATCCCCAAGAAAACTTCCACAGATCCACCCCCCTTTTTCCTTACAACCACAGCCACGTAGTTCCTAAAAGGGGTAAACAGGCAATCACTAAACCCGGGCACATACTAGAGACAAAACAAACCAAACACACTCAGGCAACAGATAGTCAACAGGTAAGGTATAGGGGTCTCTGGGCAAGATATTACCTGACTTTGATGTCCTCTTGGCAGCCGATCTCAGACGCCGGGGCAGGTCAATCACAGGGGCTGGAACATACCGGACAGGTGCACTCTACCGTGTATTCAGAGGTGATCAATCTCCTTCCTTCCCCCAGGATTAATCTACCCCACGTCTTCTCGGACGGCTGTCCTAGCAGGGCATAACCCAGCCCCCATGTTGATGCGCCAAATGATAAAGGATTCTTTTAAGCAAACAAATATGTTTGAATGACTATCTGTTCCTGGCCAAATCAAAGATGATGATTAAATTGCGTATATGCAGAAGTAAATTCACACTAACACAAGTTCAGGTTTAAATGAAAGCACTTCAGAAAATTTAATGGCATCTGTTAAAAAGCAGGCTTGCAAGCCCGTTTAAAGGCAAAATTACATCATTGTAAAAATCAAGATAAAAAGCAAGAAAACATTGTCAATTGGCTAAGGTGTAAAGTGGTCAGTCAAATGCCCTCCCTGTTGGGTGTTACGTCTTATGTCATAACTAACGTCATGATTAGCTCCTACAGGTTTCGGCTCCATTTTGCTAAGCACGAGGGAGCTTTACTCGATGGGAGGGGGGCTTGGCAGCTCTCCATAAGGAGTAGCTGGTACCTTAGTCTTTTCAAGGTTAGCATCTCAAGGCTTCTTTAGCAATTATACATTCTATCAAGACTATCTGCTACAGTGTTTCATTTAATCAGAAGATTCTAGCATTTTCTGCTGACATGCTGTTTCTACGAACAAAGGAATCTTGTAAAGCTTAAACTATGAGGCCTGAGAGCTGAATATGAGAATATAGTATTAAAGGGGCCCAGTAAGGATTATATAGTTTATAAGGGGCCTAATAATGGTTATAGGTTATAAGGGGTCTAATAATTCTACAACAGTTGTTTTGGTTTCTTTTTAATTCATAATGATAACAGAAATAACCCAAATGGTGCTGATAACAGTTTACATATCCTTGAATGTTTGGCCTTATTACAGACACATAAGGTGACACAGAAAGGTTAAAATGGAAATTAAACATAAATTTCTCACACCTGTGGCTTTTTAAATTGCAATTAGTGTCTGTGTATAAATAGTTAATGAGTTTGTTAGCTCTCACATGGATGCACTGAGCAAGCTAGATACTGAGCAAAAAAGAACTGTCAAAAGACCTGCGTAACAAGGGAATGGAATTTCATAAAGATGGAAAAGGATATAAAAAGACATCCAAAGCTTTGAAAATGCCAGTCAGTACTGTTCAATCACTTAAGAAATTAGAAATTCAGGGATCTCTTGATATCAAGCCCAGGGCAGGTAGACCAAGAAAGATTTCAGCCACAACTGCCAGAAGAATTGTTCAGGTTACAAAGAAAAACCCACAGGTAACCTCAGGAGAAATACAGGCAGCTCTGGAAAAAAAATGGTGTAGTTGTTTCAAGTAGCACAATATGACTACTTGAACAAAAATGAGCTGCATGGTCGAGTTGCCAGAAAAAAGCTTTTACTGCGCCAATGCCACAGAAAAAAGCCCAGTTACCATATGCCTGACAACATCTTGACAGGCCGCACAGCTTCTGGCACACTGTAATTTGGAGTGACGAGACCAAATTAGAGCTTTATGGTCACAGCCATAGGTGCTATGTTTGGAGAGTCCTCAACAAGGCCTATAGTGAAAAGAATACCATCCCCACTGTGAAGCATGCTGGTTGCTCACTGATGTTTTAGGTGTGTGTGAGCGCTAAAGACATGGGGAATCTTATGAAAATTGATGGCAAGATGAATGCAGCATGTTATCAGAAAATACTGGCAGACAATTTGCATTCTTATGCAGGAAGGCTGCGCATGGGGTGCTCTTGGACTTTCCATCATGACAATGACTCTTCAGTGGTTACAGCAAAAAAAGGGGAAAGTTCTGGAGTGGCAATCACAGTCTCCTGACCTTAATATCACCTAGCCAATCTGGAGAGATCTCAAACATGTGGTTAATGCAAGACTTTGCATGACCTGGAAGCCTTTTGCCAAGATGAATGGTCAACTATACCACCTGTAAGAATTGTGGGCCTCATAGACAACTATCACAAATGACCACACACTTTCATTGATGCTAAAGACTATAGAACAGGAGTCATTTCATTTTTTCTTTCTTGCCATGTTTTGTTTTACGATTGTGCCATTTTGTTATAACCTACAGTTGAATATGAATCCGAGAAACGTGTTTTGCCTGCTCAATCATGTTTTCTTTAAAAATGGTACATATATTATCACATTTCTAAGGGTATGCAAATGTTTGAGCACAACTGTATTTGTGGCACTATAATAACTTCAATATGATATTTTTGTTTTATAGTGTTACATTATCACTTTAAATATGTGTAATGAAGAATTCCAAAGAGACTGTTTTACTTTTCATTTTCTGTTTGTTTCCTTCCTTCAGTCAACAGTGGGGAAGTGTAAGTAAATTGGTAAGCTGGTTTATTATGTGTCAATGTATTGTGCTTATGCGAACATTGTTTTATGCATTATCTTTAAGGACATAAGGAGGACCAAAAGGTCAACTATGGACACTATTATGCAAAATAACCATTTGCCATTCTTCTACTTCTGAAAACCCATGATTTTTCCGCTGTACCTATCTGACATGTATGCTTAAAGATACATACACCACAGCAGGATTTACAGCAAATGTATAAGAATGAGTGTTCATTACATTCCACATCACATTCATCACATATATGCATAATTCAAAACAATGATAATGTTAATGGCATGAGAAAATGGCAATATTTCCCTTCTGCTTATTTGGAATGCCATCAATAGTTGAGGGTCTTTTTTAAATTTTAAGATATGACATCATAAAAAAATTGCTATCTTAGAGATCTGGAGATATTCACATACTACTTTACCTTTATATATAGAGGTATCTACAGCAAAACTTCTATAGTGAGACTTGTACAGCTATTTAGCTGTTTATGTTAGCTTATATGTATTAAAACATCAGTTTGTCACATTTATTTAAATCAACTGTAATGTATAGAAGTAGAAGGAACATTATATTTTAAAAATGTAGCATTTATATAAATCTCAATTGTGCTAAGACATAGCAATATGGTGTGAAGACACCAATGTGAGTTATGAAAATCTCAATATATTATAGATGCATCTCAAGTCAAAATAAAATCACCAACCCAAAGCAGCTGTGAAAGATGCCATGCAATACATACAAATGAGCACACACAGTGTTGTCACAATTTAGATTTCTGCACACATTTTGAGAGGTTCCCTTAGCAACAACCTTCTTCTTATTATATATTTGAATCTTCTGGATCAGTGCCTGGGTTAAACACTAAATAGACTAAGGTCTAGGTTTGCATAGCTGTTTCACGTTTTGCAGTTCATGAGCACAGCTGACTTAATTCATAGTTGATAATTCATCTATCAGGTTCAAGTTAGACACTTTAATCACCTTAGCCACTTCATCCTACTGAGGTGGCTATGGAAAAAGTCCCAGAAAACTTTCTTTTTAAAAGGAAGGTTTCATGCCAGAGATAAATACCTATTTTACTATGTGCAGGGCCACCTCCTTGTGCTGTCAAGTAAACCAGCTAGAATATTCTCTTTCTGGCTGGCAGTATTAGTTTTGTGTAACATTTGCCTCTGGCATTTACAGTATACTTATTGCAGATGCCTTGTAGAGGCTGCCCATGTTTGGGTGAGTTACACACACTCAAGGTTATCGACTAAAGTGATAATACAAAATGAATTAATTGAATTTTAAATGTAATGCCAGGGTAGCTGAACTGAAACCATAACTAGAATTGCAGGAATTTTGTTAGTTTGGCTATTTTGACTTTGAATTCTCACTTTAGTAAATAACCATGATGAAGTTTCTTCTGCTTTTACTCTATAACTCAGTTATAAAGAAATAAAGAAACAATATAAATTGTTTCCAGTTTTTGGCCTCTGACCTTTCTAGATGCAGAGTATAGAGGGGAAAAAAACATAAATCACGAGTTTGTGATTAAACAGTTTATCTGGAATATATGAGAATCCATTTCCTATAGTGGTTGGTTTATCCTGAAAACAATTATACTAAACAAATGCTTATTATAACCAGACACCTTTCTTATTGACACACACATTTTATTTTCACTTAAAAGAAGATTTGGACAGAGAGTTTCCATTTAAATATACTAAAATTATAATGTCATAAGGTAAATTAAAAACATTTCCCATTACAATATTCCAAACTCACAAGAAGGCAACTTTTTGCACTCCAAATGTTGTGAACTACATCTCCCATAATGCTCTTACAGCATAATGCTGGAAAAGCATTGGGTAGAATCTGGAGAATCGAAGGTTGCCTACCCCTTTACTAGGGTCTAATGTCACCATGGCCTAGAATGTATGCAACTATTTTGCCCATTAATGCAGCACTAACTTAGTCTTGATGTTGTCCAAAATGTCTACAATCAAACCACTACCATGCTAATGACTCCAAAATTCTGAATATATAAAAATCCTAATTCTCTTTAAATGTGTAAATATCCAGTTATTTCTAGTGAAACCCATGAAAATAAAAGTGTTACTCCATTCAAAAACCAGAGTTTTGATTGTAGTATCCCCTACTGTGTTGTCATAACGTTACAACATTTCCCTCACCGATGCTAATTTTTTCCTCAGTCCAATTCCCCTTGGCTGGTGTCACTCCCTGTTGCTAGAGGGGAGGGATTTCAGGCAGCACAGACTGAACAAAGGACAATGGCTATCTGGTACCAGTAGGCTGTGCATGCTGGTGTCAGATGACAATGATGAACAGAATTGACATTGACCAGCCCAATACTTTGTTCTGGGCAGGCTAAAAATGCTGCTAGAATTGGAGTTTCACCTCCTACAGTGAAGGGGTTTATGCAAAAGATTGTACGTGCAGCATTTCTCTTTAAAAGACCCCAATTACTGAAGTGGTCATGGTGCTTGAAGTAACGCTTGAAGGCAAGAAATCTAATGGATAATCACTGATGCTCTTAAAGTAGAATGTAACCCACCTACAGCAGTCCACCAGTGGTTCATCCTAATGGTGATCCAAGCTGTTGTTACAACAAGAGAAACTAGGAATAAATGTTAAGAAGCAAAGACCATAACAACTTAATGAGAAATGGTGAAATTTAGGTATTTGATCTTCAAAAGACAGAATCAATTGTGTATCAAAATGTGAAATCAGTATCATAGTAAGCATAAAGAGATTATCATACAATATACAGTGGGGTATAAAATGCAGTAGCGTAATAACTGGTGAGAAGGAACATATCACTTTGGATAGAATGGGCTTTACTAAAAGCATGATTTGCAATTATATCCTTCCTTCTTCTTTTCATATCACCTCTTATTAATGTGTTCCATACCTGTCCTGTTGCAATAAATTTAGCTTTCTCTCACTCATTGTACAGCTTTACCAAATGTGTAGACAGTATATAGTAAAATAATACGTAATAATAATACAAACATATATTGAGTCATAGTTAATATTAATTGTGCGGCTCATAAAAAAGAGGAAGTTCAGAGTTCCAGATATGGCACAATCTAAAAATGAAACCAAGCAAATATTCCAGTTTATTTCTACTGATATTCATGACAAATGTTACCCTCCTAAGAACTTTGCTTACATTTTCTCAAAACAAACATATAAGCAACGGCAGATATATCTCTCTATATCAATGTATTAAATTACTCTTTTCAAGCAAGTAAGCATGTTTTGGAGCATGTAATACAGATACTATTTTTTTATACTATTTGAACATAAAAGAACATAAAAGTATTAGAGCCTGAACTTTGATGTTAACGTAATTAGTAGCTTTAATTATGTCATTCACAGATGGAGCAAAATCTAATGACTTTAACCACAAAACATTTTTCCTTCTTTACTTTAACACCTAGAAACTAGTTGCGTACATCCACAATTGCTAAAACATGCTGTTAATCTGCAGCAGTCAAACTGTCACACTGACTGTGATGCTGACACTCAACACAAGCTCAACACCCACTCATATTCTGTCTGCTGCTTTAACAGGGATAACAGACAGAAAAATCAGACAGATGCATGCATAAACACAGCAGAAAGAGTTAGAAAAACATCCTTCAAAAACAACCAATAAACAGACACATAGAATAAACAGACAATACAAAACATGATAAAAATGGCATAATGAGAGGTAACTGTCGGTATGACTGGATCTCCCGAGGTGATGGGCGGGCGGTACGTGACGTAAGCACGTGCGCACGGCCGCACGCTTCGGGGACCAGGAAGTGAGGCAGCAGAGAGGCAGCATGGACGCCGAGCTCGACGGCATAAAAAACTGAGGCGGCCGAAAAGGGGAGGCAGACTGGGACGATAACGAGACACAAGGTGTCACAAGAACCAGCTACAAGCTCTTGACTGCAGGTACCTGGGCCTCTTGAAGAGCCATTTCGGCAGAGATCCGAGGGGCACGAGAGGTGTGGGACGGGAGCAAGGGAGGAAAATTAAATGTGTAATTAAAGTGAAAGGAAAAGAGAAGAAGCATTTAAAAAAAAAAAAGGGGGAAAGAAGAGAGGCAGGAGGTGATAGCAAGCTGGAGACAGAGAGTATTTGCAAGGAAACAGAGAAATATTCACTTATCTGTAATTTACTGGCACCTGCTGTGTTACCTGCTGAGACAAATGGTTTATATCTATTTAAGGATATACTTATCTGCTATCAAACTGTAACAGCAACCTGTAATGGTAACTTGTAACCTGTAACCTGTTGAGACAAATAAGTCCAGTGAATACAAAAACTAATACCTGAGAGCAAACTAAGAGATATCTATAAATTTGCAATCTATAAGTACCTGCTACCTGCTGAGACAGATAACTTATACTCAATCAACCTGTTTAGTCAAACTGCCATTTATTTGTACCAGCTATCTGTCGCACAAACAAGTTATACATACTGAATGAATACGTAAAAGGCTAACAAAGTGGCAAATACAATCAAAATTTTTGTATTGAAACTGAAGTAGCAGACCCTGCAACACACATGGCTCCCAAGAAAGAGAAAGTCCCAAACAATGAGAAAAAGAAAGCAACAATTGGTACTTATTACTCCCCCAAAACGGCACCTACAGAACGAGAGAAGCAACGTAAATCTTTGCCCTTAGAAAATGCTGAACTCTCTGTCCACCATATGTCTAATTTATCAGAGGAAGACTTTCTACACCTGCCAAAAACCCCACAGGGAATGACGCAACAACTACTATCTGAATTGCTGGACAACCTACATAAAAAAATTAAAAATGACATGGAACAAAATACAAACGACCTGAGGTCAGAAATTTCCATTCTCTCTGAGCAACTTTTAAGCCAGGCAAATATATTACAAAAAGTTCAAGAAGATTATGAACACATTAAATTATCCAATACACAATTAGAGAAGAAATTGCAAGACATCGAGACTAAAATTACAAATCTAGAAGATCGCTCCAGGAGAAACAATATAAGAATTAGAGGCATACCAGAATCAATTAAACAAGAAGATTTAAGTTCTTATCTGGATAGCTTCTTCTCATATATATTGTCCCCGCAGACCCTGGGTCTTGAACCCTTGGAAAGATTCCACAGACTGCCCAAACCAAAGGAAATTGACAAGTCCCATCCAAGAGATGTTATAGTCTGCTTTTCGAGTTTCCGGATAAAAAATCTAATCATGCAGAAAGTAAGGAACAAGACCCTGGATACCGATGAATGGAGACATCTTAAAATTTTTCAGGACTTATCTCAAATGACAAGAAAAGCAAGAAGAACCTTTGCAGAGGAGACGGCAATTCTTAGAGATATGGACATACAATACAAGTGGCTGTTTCCGACAGCAATTATGGTCTTCTTCAAGGACCAACCATATATCTTTAGAGATAAGACGGCACTAAAAGAGAAACTTACAACTTGGAAGCTCACTCCAACCTTAAACTGAAAAAGTACTTCCTCCTCCCTTTTTTTTTTTTTTTTTTTTTGTCACATAGCACAACGACTTATACTAAATAAGGTGAAGGGTTAAAGAGAAAGAAAAGAAAAAGGGAAAACTCACAAGATAGGTTGTATTTTAATGAGTAAAAATATAAAGAATGATAATGATGAATTAATATGCACAAGTTGAAAACATATATTATAAATGCACAATTTAGGAGGGAAGGAAAATGAAAAGGAAGGGGTAAGAGAAAGAATAAGAAAAAGGGAAAGAAACATGTAGAGAATATGTACTATAATTGCACTTAAAATATGTATACCACTAAAATTATCACAAAATATGTAATACCACTTAAAATAAGTATACCACTAAAATTAATACAAAATATGTAATCACTTTATAAAATAGTTAAAGTAGAATCAATTTAGAGGAGAACATGGGAACTATAGGAGGCGAGAAAGTTAATCGAGGAAATTGTGTTTATAACAACAAAAATGAAAATGAAAATGCCCTAGATAGAATCAGATAACTGTATAAAGGTTTAATTAAGGTTCAATTAAGGAACCATTCACAGATAAGTGGCGGGGTTAAAATATTTATTGAAAATTAATACTGTAATGTCTTTCGTTAAAAGGAAAATAAGGCCCACTATCCTGGTTCGGAGACCTGCGACGGCAGCAGGCTTAAATATGAGGACTTCACATAGAAGTTCTTCATATAATGGAATGAATGCTCAAGTAGATTGTGTGATGTGGAGCTTTCTCTGGAGGCCAGATATTAGACGGCCGAAAGGGGAAGACATGAAAGGATTTGGGAGATGGTTACTATCTGAGGGGAGGTTGGAATGGAGGAGGGACTGGGGGGAACAGTGGCTAGATGTCACTTAACATTTTATCCATCAATGCAAGGGGTTTAAACTCAGGACAGAAAAGAGGATACCTGTACAAATTACTGACGGACAGCAAAACGGATATTGGTTTCGTCCAGGAAACCCATTGGGTCAGCTCTGAGACTAAGCTATGGAATTATAAAAAATTTCAAGTGGTCCATAGAGCTAACCTGATGGGAAAAAATAAGAAAAGAGGAGTAGCAATTTTTTTTTCAAGCAACTTGAAATATGAGCTTGTTTATGAGGAGGTTGACCCTGGTGGCAGGTTTTTAATAGTAATAGCTCGAATTAATGATATACTGTATACTCTTGTAAATATATATGCTCCAAATCAACTTCCATATAGATTTCTGGATAGCTTAATACAAAAGGTTGACCGCGTATCGTCTGGTAGTTTGATTATCGGTGGGGATTTTAATTGCATTGTAGATCACAAGGTAGATAGGAACAGAAGTAAGCCTGCAAATAAAGATGATAGTCATAGAATAGGTTCAACAATGATGCAGACTTTTCTAGCTAAAAACAGTTTGTATGATTGTTGGAGAACGCTAAACCCAGAAGTGCGAGATTACACTTTCTATTCAAATGTCCATCAATCATACACTAGAATCGACTATTTCTTGGTTAGGGCAGGCACTCTGGAACGAATAAATAAAGTGACGATTGGACCTATAACATGGTCCGACCATGCACCAGTATGCTTAGTTATAAAAAATAATCCCGAATATAAAAGCAGAGACAGATGGAGATTAAACGAATCTCTATTAAATTCAGAAATCAATGTAGAAGAACTGAGCATTCAGGCTAAAGAGTTTTTTGAAAATAACGATACCGGGGATGTTTCTAATGCTATGTTGTGGTGTACATTTAAATCGTACATGAGAGGATGTCTTATTAAACTGGGTGCTAACATAAAAAAAAAGAAAGGAAGAGAGCTGAATTAGCTTAATATAGATCTGGCAAAACTGGAACATCTTCATAAGACTACTCTAGATCATAATATCTTGGAGGATATTAAGGAGATTAGAAAAAAAATCCTAGTAAAAAATCAAGAGAAAATTAATAAAGCAATGCTAACACTAAAGCAAGGATGGTACTATGGAAACAATAAAACAGGGAAGAATCTCACAAATAAATTAAAAAACAAAAATAAACTTCAAACTATAAAATCTATAATAGCTGGAAACAAAAAATGTATTTCGCCAACTCAAATAGCTAATGCATTTGAAGAATATTATAAAAGTCTATACAACTTAAAATATAATGACCCGTCAGAAGGGGAAATACAGCGTTTTTTGGATAAACTAAATTTGCCAAAAATAAGAGAAATGAGAAATTAAACCAGCTAAACATGCCATTCTCCATACAGGAGATTAGTAACACCATTAATGCATTAATAGCTGGTAAAGCCCCAGGCCCAGGCGGCTTTTCATCAATCTTTTATAAAAAACTCAATGGCATAATTTCCCCATACCTATTGAAGACATTTAATGAATTCGCCACTCTCAAAGTTATTCCAGCAGAAATGCTTCAGGCTTCTATAATTCCAATCCCTAAACCAGATAAGGACCCAACATATACGTCAAACTACAGACCAATTTCTCTTATTAACTTAGACATTAAAGTCTATTCAAGAATTTTGGCAGATAGACTCAAAAGAATTATACCAGATATTGTACATATAGATCAGAGCGGGTTTGTAGAAGGTAGAGGTACGTCTGATAATATCAGGAAGTTATTGAATGTTTTATACCATGCAAGTCAAAGTTCGTCCCCTTTTGCCTTGGTTACCCTCGACGCCGAGAAGGCCTTCGACCGAGTAAATTGGAAATATCTGGAAGAGGTCCTGAAGGCCTTCGGCATAGAAGGTTTATACAAGGAATGTACAATGGCACTATATAAAGATCCTCAAGCCAGAGTTACAGGATTTTTGTTTCAATCAAATTGGTTCCCAATTAGAAACGGGACACGACAGGGCTGCCCATTGGCACCCCTTTTATATATTCTTTCTATAGAGCCTTTGGCAGCTGCGATTAGACAGAGTGAGGGTATCAGCGGGTTAATGGTGAACACAAAGGAGAATAGAATTACACTTTATGCAGATGATGTTCTGCTGTCCCTTACGGACCCCATCAGATCTATTCCAGCCACATTCTGTCTCATTAAAGAATATGGAAAAATTTCTGGCTACAAACTAAATATAAAGAAAACCCAAATTCTGACAAAAGTCCTAAGCAGGCCTGGGGAAAATATGCTTAAAAAGGAATTTAATTGTGACTGGGAAGTTAGTAATATAAAATATTTAGGGGTAAGACTATCTTTGGAATTCAGAGTAATCGGAGAACTTAATTATACAGAAATTGCAACCCAATTTAGGAATACTCTAAAAAATTGGAGGGGGCTAGAATTGTCCTGGTTGGGGAGAATTGAGGCAATAAATTCTTACCTACTCCCTAAATTGACATTTTTATTTGGTAACCTCCCGCTGAGGGTGTCCCCCCAGACGATACGCGGTCTCCAGAAACAAATAACAGATTATATCTGGCAGGATAGGCGACCTAGAGTGTCACTGGAAATCTTACAGAGACACTGGAGTGAAGGGGGAGTATCCTTTCCGGATATACAAAAACTCTATATAAATAATATGGTTGCACACTTATTTAAGTGTGATAACCTTACAACATCAAGACCAATTTGGTTAGAAATCGAAAAATCGGATTTTGGTAATATCGAACCTCTATTTCTTTTGTGGTGCGACAACGAATTTGTAAAAAATATAAAATCTAACAACCCAATGAACAACACAATGATATATATAGTAAAACATCTAAAGAAAAAATATGGTACCAATCATATATCAAGAAATGCCCCATTAACCTGTTTAAAATATTACATAAAAGATATAAATATTCAAGTATGGGAAAACTGCGGAATTGTAAGATTTACGGAACTATTAGAGGACAATAAAATATGGTCATTCCCAATACTACAGTCTAAATATAATCTCCCTCCCAAAGAAATATTTAATTACTTAAGAATAAAATCTTTTATTATGGGAAAGACTTTTTCGGAAACTTCTCCAATAGATCAGTTTACACTATCTCATTATAGGAAAAAAATTGCCTCCAGATTTAATCAATTCATAAGGAGACAAACCCAAATAGACAAAGTGACAGCAATGATTAAATGGGAGCAAGAACTCCATTTCTCTATGCCGGTCGAAGACTGGCTTTCGGGCCTAAAATTAGTTAAAAGACACATACATGGGGTAAACGTACGGGAAGTATACTTTAAACTAGTATATCGATGGTACCTGGTACCAACACGCCTTCACAGATTTCAACCCACACTTCTACCAGATTGTTGGAGATGTGGCAGGGAACTAGGCACATTCCCTCATATATGGTGGAACTGTGAGGAGCTGAAACCTATGAAAATAATTTTGTCTGATTTGGTAAATTTTATTTTGAAAGCACAAACTGTTATCACGGCTCAAATGTTCTTGTTTCACTTAGATATGCCAAGGGTCAAGATAAAATTTAAAATCCTAATGATACATATCTTTATGGCAATCAAATTAGTAATGGCTAGAAATTGGAGAACCATGGGTCCGTTAGATTGGCATGATATTTGCATACAAGTGGACTATCAAGGTAGGATGGAAGCTGGCATAGTAACAAATAAAGTTTCCAAAGAGAATTACAACGAGATCTGGGCCCCTTGGAATGGATATTTTAACACTCAAAATTAACCCCCCCCCTCCCCCCTAAATGTCAATCTCACTAAGGCAAGGTAGTAACCACAAGAGGAAGTGTATGTAGAGTCTTTTGAATGTATTTCTTTTTTTTTTTTTTTTTCTTTTGCGGATTATGTAACTAGAAAGGATGGAAAAATGAGTGAAAAGGGAAAGTAAAGAGGGAACTGTATGTATATACTGTATGTATAATATTTAACTTTTGATAGTATATCAAACCTGCTTCTTTTTATCTTTCTCTTTGTAAGCGTGTTAAATGGATATGTATGTAATTTTTTATCTAAAATGAAAAATAAAATATTAATAAATGTTAAAAAAAATGGCATAATGAGAACATTGTGACATTGTAAATCTGAACAAACAAAAACAAATACCTTCTCATTGCTGTGTTATTTCATCTTGTATCCTCAAATCTATGAATCAAGTCTCATGGATGTGGTTTGTTTTTCTTGAAGATTTCATTATAACTTAGTGTTGATCCAGAACTTATTTTAGATCTTGAAATCATCCCCCCCCCCTAAAAAAAAGAAAAACAACATAAAATACTTCCTCTGTTGCTCCAACCACTTTTCCTACATACTTTAAAAAGAAACATAGAGATACCTAGCATAAATTGTGCAAACTTACATCTTCCATAAACCGTTGCATTATGTCATCTCACTTCTGTGAATGGGAATTGGTCCATGTCCAGCAAAGCTGCCGATTACTTTAAATTTTCTTTAAAAAAAATACATACATAATTATCATTTGTTCCAACGTTCCTTGGATTCGGGAAGACTCTTTCGAATTTGAGCTCCTGTCCTGCAATGTTTCTGTTTCTCCACATCTCAAGCAATGTGTATTCTACCTGTGTCTGGATTCCACTGGGTTGTGATGTCAATCACTTAATCTTTACAATCAATTTAACAGAAAAGGGAGCATCACATGAAAAGGGGTTAGCACAAATTAGAGGTCATTTTCAATGTTTATTGGCAATCTGATGCTAACATCTATCAAGAAGTAGGAAAAATGACCACATCAAGTTTTTTGTTGGTGTTGCTATTATTGCCTTTTTGAAACTAAAGATCAGCAATGACAGACAGATGTCAATCTATCTAATAGGGAAAGAAAATATGAATCTTAAAAAATAAGCATATCTTTTAATGTTTATTTATTTTAAATATGCCAGATTCTACCTACATCCTCACTGATAATAAATCACCTACAGTATTTGGAATTTTTATTTTTAGAATGTACTCTATGCATATAGATTTTATAAAAGGAAGAATTTCTTGTATTATTACCTTTCCATTTATGACTGCACTATTTTTTTTTCATAAGATGGATAAAAGGAGAACATCAAGACATTTTAAAAATCTAAGGAGTTTGCAAATTGTATTTTTTTCTAAGGCTTTTAATTACATTTGGAATAGATGTTGAGTGCACTTTTAACTCAGGGGAGCTGTGAATACGCTGGTTGTTTGATCTATGTCCCAAGCTAGCACTCTTGTCATTTTAGCAGCTTGTAATAATAGGAATTTATCTGAAGACCTAATAGCTTTTTCTATATACAAGTACATTGAGTACCGAGTGACCCTCTTTTCATTGGTTTTCCACTCATCGCTCAAGAGGAAAATAAGAAAAAGGCATAGTGATCCTCCAGTCTGCATCTATTAAGGGAATTTAATAATGATTGCAAAATTTGGAATGGAATGCTGTTTCAATAGACAGCTAACATTATTGATCTTTTTTTATCTTTTTGGGAACTTATCATTCGACAGAACCCTACTGCCATGTTTCCATTTTTCTCATTAACCATAAATATGGCATTAGTTTCATGATTCGGTTGAATTATTGCCAAAAGCACTTTACATTTTCATATTTTGCTGTGTGTCATAAACATGAAAAATAATCTTTATTCTCTGTATTTTTCTCTAGCTGAATATTAAACAGTCACTCTAGATGAAAGTGTATATTGATACGATGAATGGCCCAGACTAGCAAAATCCAATTAGAATGACCCAATTTAAACTGATTTGTAATCTATATTAGGTATACGAAACACACAGTAAAAAAAAAACTTGTGTTATGTATGTATGTTACAAATCAGAAAACCCCCCACAAATTTTACAACAATATCAAGCAGAGATTGACACTCAAATGGCTACGTAGAAGTATCAAAATACCTTTAGGTAAATAGCCTGTGATGCTTTCATTATATAAATATATAATTTGTGTGTCATTTTTGTTTTCTGTAATGGCTATTAAGCTTTAAAAAAAACATACTAAATTCCTGAAATCAATCCACATTGAAATATTATTTTACTCCTTGTGTTTTGTGACCTGTAATTACCAAAAATAAACTGGAAATCACAGACATATGACGTATTCTGTATATTAGGACAAATACATTAATTTATTTTGCATTTATTTTCTTAAAACCTGCATTCATTTTGCACATATTGTCAGTGTGATTTTTTTTTTCCATTTTATTTTGCATTTTTTGTTAATAATAAATGAGAAGATATATATATATATATATATATATATATATATATATATATATATATATATATATATATATATACACACATGTCATGTCAAACGCCCTATTTGTCCTTTCTAATACAGTATATAATGTGTGTAGACAATAAATGAGAAAGATGGAAGTTGAACACAAACATAGCAAACATGCACATTGCTTTGATCCTATTGTGAAAAACAAACAAACAAAGCTTGGTCCTTACAGTGTTTAGTGCTTTCATGTGCTATATAAGCTCCAAGTCAGATAACAGATGGATTTTTGATTCTTCTGAGGAAAATAAGCCAATCATAACTCTTTTTCTGTATTACAGCACATACAATATAAAGATCCATTATACATGACCAAAATTGGATCACAGTCATCTCTGCTAAAATAAATATTAACATTTATCAATGGTAGCAAAATTGTGTTTCCCTAAATCATCCATTATCCACTTTGTATCATTCAGTAGAAAACTATTTTAATCAAAATGAACATCTTATGTACACTCTGTATGGGTTAAAATGGACGTCACTGTTCAATTATTCAGTGTCATCTGCCTAATTTAATAATCTGTTATATTCAATGTATGTGTCAATTTGTGAAATGATTTGCTCTTATGTATAAGAGCAAATCATGGGCACAGTAATATAAAGCAATATATTATAATTGAAAATGTATAATAGTCTATTGACTGGAGTAAGAGAAAGAGGAAAAAAATGAAAGTGAATTGAGCTGTTGCTTTTCAACCACTGAATTTTTCCATTAACAATTTCAGAAGTGATGAATAAATGTATGACATGTATATGTCTATATTACATTTTCATTTAACAACTGTGAAGCTGTATCATAAACGAGTGTAGTGTATAATGAGACTCATCTCAATGGAGGAGAAAAAATATATAAAATTTGGAAATGCAATGCAAATACAATTTACCTGCCGAATCACCTAAGCACTTCATGTTTGTTAAAATTCAAATCAATTCTTGAATGTGTTAACTCTTTGAGGGCAGGAGTGTGTGTTTCTTGCCAACATGAATTGGAAATAAGGGCTTTTGTTCCAAATGGCTACATTTTTCACTTAAAGTGTCAGTTGGGCCATATAACAAATACATTAAAAAGTCCAAGCTTTGGAAAATTGGTTGCACAGCAGTGAACTGAAATAAGGTGTTTAGATATTTTTTTTTAATACAAAACCTTAACCAGCATTGATGCAATCTCTACCATCTATGGACAAAGTGATTTTCATAAGCATTTTGTGTGACAGATATGTTTTTGACTGGTTGATGGGCTAGGATTGGCCAAAAAGTCATAATATATATATACATATCTCACAGAAATGAGGGTTATATTTGCCTATTCCAAATTCCCATCAGAACGTTTTTGCAAGTAATGGGGAAATAATTAATTTGCTGAAGTATTCACTGGACAAATTTATCCAAGGACATACTAATTTATACATGAAAGCATATACTTAAATAAATGCTACCAGGAAGACACATTTTTATTATTATTGCCATTATATCGGACCAATTAGCTCTTTATAATTATAAAATGCCGGATATTTGACATAAAGTAATTTAAGTAAGGAATATAACAGAGATAAGAAGGCCTTACTTAAATGAGATTACAACCTATGGGGAAGCTGTAAAGACACACAAGAGGAAGAACAATATATCAGAGGAGAAATGAATAGATAAGATGCCAGTGTCGAAATAAACTAGGACACGTGGTTTGTGGAAAAAATTAAACAGCGAAATGAGTTGAGCTAATGAGGTGAGGGCAGTAAAATGAGAGTTTAGTGATGAGGGCAGTGAAATTAGAGAAGCGCCACCCAGGAAGATTGCAAGTTTTCTTAACCCCTTAAGGACCAAGCTTCTGGAATAAAAGGGAATCATGACATGTCACACATGTCATGTGTCCTTAAGGGGTTAAAGAGGTGTGTTTTCAATGACTTCAAGGACTGGAGGCTAATGAATTCCAAAGATATTGGTAAGCCTTTGAAAAGTCCTGCAGATAAGAGTTGGCAGAGCAGGAACAAGCAGATACCAGTAGAAGGTCATTTGTACAGCAAAGCGAAGCCTATATTTGTTGAGTAAAGAGGACATGTGGTGAGGAGTGGAGTTAGTGAGGGCTTTGTAGGTTTATGTTAGCAGTTTGAACAGTTTACATTGGATCATATAGAGTATAGGAAGCCAATTTAATGAATGGCGAACAAGTGAGATATGGGAGCAGCAGTCAGTCAAGAAGATGAGCCTGGCTGCTGGAAAAGTTGAGCCATGTTGAGCATGTTAATAAGTGTGCATTGATGAAAAGTCAAAAAGAATTTAAAGTGAATTTTTAATTTTAGCTCTACATTATGTTTTCAGTACAGGTCCAAAAATGTGAAACTCACTTTGAATTCACTTTAAATAACTCATGTATAAATTATACATACTTTAATAGGGTCAAATGACAGACATACAATAAAACGCCCCCCCCAAAAAGTTATTGCGCAACATCCCTATGCACATTTAAATAACATTAGGTTATTTAAATGTGCATAGGGATGGTCCAATGGTCATTTAAGTTGTACCTTGTAGATAAGTAATACAAACTAACAATTCACCTGGCTGCTGTTAGCTCAAAGGTAAAATCTCTAATAAAACAGAGATTTTACCTTTTACCTTTTTCGAACCCCCTACACACTTATTAACCCTTTATAGGGTGTGAAGTACTGGGAGGGCTTCGTCTGGACTTGGCAGTCCAGTAATAGCGCACACACACACACACGCTATAATAGAGGGTTCTAATTTTATCACATGACAGGAGGCTTCGTATTTTGCATAATCTTTCTTTACTAACTCCATAGCAGCAAAGAAAAGAGTGACAAAACTTTGAACCAATCACAATGTAGTATAGGGTATAGGAGGTGTGACATATGGCATAATTTCCTCTTTCTTTGCTGCTCCATCACAAGCCAAGTACAAATTTTGACTTCTCAGTATTCGGCATATATATATATATATATATATATTTCAAAATTCTCATTTATTTCTATAACTGTGTCTTTGTATACTTACCCTGGTATTTCTCTTACCCCTATCTGTAAACCCCTGGGACTTTCCCAGGTGTTCTTCACGGCTCCCCGCCGTCTGTACTCTCTCTCCATACCTCTCTGTCTTCTGTCAACAGCTTTTCTGTGCGCTCGCGCACAACCTTCTTTGTTTTTTTCTACCGGACGCTTTCCGTTCGGTAGTTTGGCACGATCGCCTTTTTGGAGCGAATGCCTGCTGTCGTTTTCTGTGCGACCTCACATAGACTATTTGTTTTTTTTCTACCGAACGCTTCTCGTTCTGCAGTTTGGCGCGTTCACCTTTTTAGGCGTCCCTTTTTACTATACGCTCGTTCGGCAGTTTTAATTACACAAACGGCAGGCATCTAGTTTTGCCGCCCAAACTGGGGGAGGTACTATCCTCCCCATACTAACGTCTGTCAGTCCGGCGGCCATCTTAAAGAGACAAACACTGTCAGTGTTCAGCTCCAGCTATTTCACTGCAAGCAATTGGAAACCCTTCTTTCATCCTGCCTTTTTCACTCAGTGGGACCAAGTCAGGTTAGTGCCTTGCACTTATGGTTGGTTTTAGCCAGTTGGTCTGAACCTTATTCTGGCCGGGGTGAGTCCCCATTTTGTGCTGCTAAGTGGACCTGTTTATGCAGGATTCCGATTACCTTGGTGAGCCCCAGTGACACAGCCCTCCTCATCCTACTACGACCTACCGGTCTCTAGTCTCAGGCTATTCATTCCTGATACCATACCACCCCTGGTCCCCAGGCCTCTCCACTAATTGTGCCTAATTGTGCCTAAGTGCCCTCACGCAATTTATCGGGTGAGCCCTGAATACCTATTCCAGATCATGGAGGAATCACAAACCTCCTTAGACCTCCAGGCCATAATAACAGCAGCTGGGGCTGCAGCTATGGAAAAGGCCGCTTCTAAGTCGCTCCCAACAGATTCTGAGGCCCCTAAACCCATCTCTAAATGGGTTCATTATACAGCGGACTCCGAAGACTCTGACTCCTCCAGAGAGCGCTTCCATCGGCCTAAACACCATTGGAAGGGCGAAGCCACTGCGCCACGCAAATCTAAAGGGAAAGCCCCTGCTAAGCGCAGAAAAGTCACGGTTTGTGCTACACACGACCTCGCACAGATTTCCTCAGGTGAGGAAGATGCAGAACCCACACATGCACTAGCTGTGCTGGATGAATGGCAGGCGGCGGTCTCCGACCAGGAGGACTCCGACAGGAATTCCGTGGCCAACTCCGACCCTTACTTCATAAGAGAGCAGAGTCTGGGTGAGCCCCAGGACTCCATGGCTACATCCATAGATAACCCACAGGAGGGCACAGAGATTTTCCTTGACAATTTGGGCCTCCAAATGTTTGACCCGAGGAACATCCGTCATCCCCGTTCGGAAGAATGGTCACCACCCGAGCATTTGGCAAGGTTTATGCACTTCTGGCTTAGGAAATCTCTGGACAAAGAAGTGAGGAAACGGATGAGATCCGAATGCCCTCAGCCTAACCTACCAGACAAGATGGCGCACACCCCCGCATTTGATCCGCTCATGACTACATTCATGTCCCAAGGCGGCCGGGACCCGCGCAAGGGCATAGAGCGTGGTTTTAAAGGAGCACAGGACAAACTGCTAGACGCCATTGGGCCGCTAGCTAGAATTATGGATATGGCGGATGATGCCTATGAAAGGGCTGGAAACAGAGGTGTTTCTGTTTCCTAGGGAACACCAACGTAGCCCTCTCTTCGGAGAGGCGCCAAGCAGCACTTTACCATATCGACGAAAAACTGGTCGAACTGGGGGCTAAAGAATTAGGACCCTTGGCACAGGGTAAATTGTTTGGAGAGGCCTTCCTGAAGGAATTAAATAAAAGGGTCAATATATTTACGTCCCTTAATAAGGCACAAACTTTGATGCGGAAAGTCTTCCGCGGTTCTCACCCCCTTGGTGTTTTTGGAAGGGCTGGACGGCAGAGGGGCCGTGTCGCCAGCCGTTTTTGGCCATCCGGCCCCCGTACAACAAGGACTCAACCTTTCTACCCAAACTCATCTACCCGACATAGATTCCACCAATTCAGGGGATCTGATCGTGGCCGAGGCAGCCGAGAATGCTCCCAGGCAAGTTTCTCCAACGGTAAGTCGAAATCACACCCTGCCTCTAACCTCCTGTCATATCGCAGGTCGTGTTTCTCTTTTTTTCCAGAACTGGGCAGACCTATCAGCTCCGGATTCCACCGGTTTCTACAGCAATATCTTCCTGGTCAGGAAGAAAACCGGCGAATTTCGCCCTGTTATCAATCTCAGGAAGCTCAATTCTCACGTGGTATACCGACATTTCAAAATGGAAGGCATCCATCTTCTCCGGGACTTACTTCAACACGACGACTGGTTCACTCGTCTGGACCTCAAGGATGCGTACCTTACCATTCCGGTACACAGAAGCAGCCGTCCCTATCTCCGTTTCTTCTGGCATGGGACCCCCTGACAATTCACCCGCCTCCCGTTTGGCTTCAGTTCGGCCCCGTGGTGCTTCACCAAGATTATGAAGCCAGTAGTGGCGAAACTCAAAGCTCAAGGCATAAGATGCATCATCTACCTCGACGACATCCTGATCTTCGACAAGGATGCAGGGACTCTGCAGAGACACACGAATCACACAGTACATCTTTTGGAGTCTCTAGGTTTCGTCATCAATCGCCCCAAGTCCGCAATGATCCCTGCTCAATCAGTTCAATTCCTCGGATTCGTAATAGACTCCACATCATGCACTCTTCACCTCCCGGCTACCAAAATTACGGCCATCCGCAGGGAGATCTGGAAAGTCCTTCGTCGGACAACCATACCCCTACGATTACTAGCACGGATCGTAGGCCTTCTCTCCGCATCCATCCAGGCCATTTTCCCCAGACCCCTGCACTACAGGGCCATGCAGCACCTCAAAGCAAGATTCCTTCGCAGACAACCTACAATGTCGGCCGAAGTTCGGGAGGAGCTACACTGGTGACTGAACTGCATGCAGGCTTGGAATGGCAGGGCCATATTCGGAAACCAGCCAGACTTCGTGCTGAAATCGGATGCCAGTCGTTCAGGCTGGGGAGCAACAGACGGAACCACTTCCACAGGAGGAGTCTGGACTTCCGAAGAGCTCTCGATGCACATCAATTGCCTGGAACTCTTGGCCGGATCATTCGCCATTCGCAGCCTGGCAAAGGAACGATCCAACTGCTGCATCCTACTCCGCATGGACAACGTCTCAGCGGTAAGATACATCAACCGCCTTGGAGGCACTCGTTCTCAAGCACTGGTGGATCTCACGAAAGAGATCTTCGATTACTGCCTACCACACAACATCACCTTGCTGGCAGAGCACTTACCAGGAGACTCCAACACGACGGCGGATTGGTATTCATGCCACTGGCGGGACGCCAGCGATTGGCAACTAGACCCTCATATTTTCGCAATACTGGATGTACAGAGGGGACCTCTCTCCATAGACCTATTCGCGTCCCGCAACAATTGACAGACAGATATTTACTTCAGCTGGCTCCCAGACCCGTAGAGCCTCGCAACGGACGCTTTCCTACAACAATGGCCACGGGACGGTGCTTACGCATTCCCACCTTTCGCAATAATAATGAGGGTCCTTCACCAGATCCGCCTACAGAGAGTGGGAATAATTCTCATCACGCCTCTCTGGCTGAGCCAGCCATGGTTCCCGGACCTTCTGGAACTTTCAATCAAGGATCCCCTCCTCCTACCAGATGCCCCAACCATCCTCAGGAACCTGTTGGGTCTACTTCACCCGCTAGTCATGCAGGAATGCCTGCCCCTTGTGGCCTGGACTCTTTCCGGGGCTCCTGGTGAATCGAGGACTTATCGCAGGAAACTAAGGACCTTCTATGGGACTCATGGGCACCAGGAACAAGGAGGTGCTACTTATCAGCATGGCACTCCTGGAAAAGTTGGTGTGTGGGACGGGACCTCAATCCCTTTACTGCACCTACTCACTCCATTATGAATTTCCTGACCTCACTTTTCACTGCTGGAAAATCATACTGGTCCATCAACGTGGTACGGTCAGCCATCTCAGCGGCCCATACTCCGACCCAGGGGACACCTGTTGGTAAGGACCCGCTCATCTGCAGACTTCTCCGCGGCATGCGCCTGCGGCGTCCCCCGGAACCCAAATACTCTAGACTTTGGGACTTTTGCGTGGTCCTACAATTCTTACGAAACTGGCCTCCCAACGAGGAGTTGTCACTCCGCCAACTTACCGCAAAATTCACCTTCCTGCTCTGTCTGGTTTCTTTTCGCCGAGTATCGGACGTACGCGCCTTTGACGCCGATGCGTTTACCTTCTGCCCAGCGGGTGTTACCTTTCGGGTCTCACGTCGCTAAGTCCAACTCTCACTCGGTCTTCTACCCTTTCTTCCCTTCTGACCCTCAACTATGCATGGTCTCTACTCTCCGTCAATACGTGGAAGCCACCGCAACGTTGCGGCAGCCTTCCACTCATCAACTTCTCATCTCTTACGTCCGCCCTTACGGTCCAGTTTCGGTTACTACGCTGGCCAGATGTGTTAGATGGTTAATATCCCTTGCCGGTATTGACCAAACTTTTGGAGCACATTCCGTACGTGGGGCAGCGGCCTCTTCCGCTTATGCGGCAGGCGCGTCCCTTTCGGACATCTTACGAGAGGCGGACTGGACCAGAGAATCCACCTTTAGGACATTCTACTTTCGTCCTCTTGATAATCCGGCATTTTCTCTGCTTTCCCAGCATTGAAATTGCAAAATATGAAGCCTCCTGTCATGTGATAAAATTGAAGATTATGCTAGCTTTAGTGTACAGATAATCTTAATTTTAATAATGACAGGAGGCGAGTATTTTCCATCCCTGCTCTCTTTCGTTCTTCCCTCACTATTAATTTCATATCTATCTATGGCATTTTGGTTTTCTCATATTATTGTATAAATACCTAACTTGGTAGCACTTGTTTTAATGCCTTATTTACATTCATTTGATTTATATATATATATATATATATATATATATATATATATATATATATATATATATATATACTCCTTATGGGTGGGATGTTTAGTTAACACCATTAGTCGGGAGGATGTTTAGTTATTATTATTATTATTATACTAGATAATATTAAGTTAAATTAAGGGATAGACATTCATTGTTTTAAACAGTCATTTCTGGAATCTAATACACTTTATACTCTCGTTTCAGCTTAATCAGAAACCACAGGGAGTCATTAAGGTCTCCATGCAAGGTGTCGTCATCATCACATCATGGAACCTTATCATCAGGTCTTGGGAGATCATCGTTTGAAAGCAGGATGCCTTCGTCTGCATTTTACCTGTTCCTGTTCAATTTATTCAGATTAGTTTTCCATTATCTTGTTCTATGGACTTTTTCAAGTTATTCTGTTATTTTTCTGCATTTATGACCTTGTGATGTCGCAATTTTAAAGAGGAAATTATGTCATATGTCACGCCTCTTATACCCTATACTACATTGTGATTGGTTCAAAGTTGTGTCACTCTTTTCTTTGCTGCTTTGGAGTTAGTAAAGAAAGATTATGCAAAATACTCGCCTCCTGTCATTATTAAAATTAAGATTATCTGTACACTAAAGCTAGCATAATCTTCAATTATACAAACAGATTATGTCCTCTTTATAGCTATTACTTTTGGCTATATTTGGTAATTATCAGATTGACACATATTAAAACATTTTACACTTAGAAGATTGTTCCACTTATGTTCAATCTTACTTTGTTTTCCAATGTTTTGTTAAGATTAAACATACAGACTGAATAAAGGTCCCATATTACATGATGTGAAACAATGAGGTCAGCAAATTGAACATGTACTCTTTATTTTAAACTGCTGTAATAAACTCTCTCAATTTATAGCAGAAAAGCAATCAGACTGCCTGGAATAACCCAGACACTCACAGTGGTTATACAGCTATGACATGGGTATAAATTATTGTTGTTACAGCTGTAATGCAATTGTGAAGGCATCCATTTTACTAGCTGGAATTATTTCAGTGTCCGCATTGTGTTTGAGAATGCTTGTTTCTATGGCTTGATATATCAGGATATGTGGGAATCAGTTGACAAAGCGTAATAAGGTGGGATAAAACATTTTTAAAGAAGGTTAGGAAAGAGAGAATCTCCATATGTCAATATGCATTCAAAGAATAGTGGGGGATTAATATTATTTATTATTATGGTTTGGCATAATAAGGCATTAGAGTTGACATAATTATCTTGGGGACCGGGCATCACCTGGCACATCAATACTGACGAGTTTTACTATTAAGCAGGTTAAATGGGCACCCTTTAGAATTTTATTATTGAGAGAGTAATAATCTTGATGTTTTAACAAAACAAAACACAAAAAAAGAGTAGATTTGTTGGTTTACAAATAGTTAAAATGCCGCTGAAAACCACACATGATTTAGTCACTGTGCCAATATTCCATTTGCGTTCCACCAAATCACTGAGATGTGAATTCACAAGGTGTGTCTAATAGAAGTAAGTTGATAATGCAGCAAATAAACTAGATGAATATTTACACTGCAATCGACCAACTGTTTTTCTGCATTCAGGAATATAAATATGTAGAATTACATCCGAGCAGAAGTTGATATGTAACGGTATTCTGCATCTCTTAAGCATGGTTAACTAATCAGCGAATCACATTACACATTCAATCATCTGTGCTGTATAATTAATCAATTCCAAAGAATTACATTGTATAATAAATGAAGACAGACATGACTCGTTAAAACTTCTAATTAATTTTATTTAATATAATTTCATAGTTCATTGATAAGTGCTGAGGGAGGTATTACTTTGCTAAGCATCTGAAACCGAGATTCTATTGCATCAGATTAAAGAATACATTTGACAAAACCTGCCAGTATATGATCTTGCATAGAGGAAAATGTTTCAAAGACCTATTTTAGATTATTGAGGCTGGTGGAAATAATGCACATAGTTTTTTAGTGGGTGCCAACCCGTCTGCTATATGCCATATTTCTTCTTGTGTACTAGAAGAGCAGGCAGAGCCAGCCTTAGGCCTCCAGGCATCTTCTTCAAAACTTGGGTCTGACACCCCATGTATTGAAGATTATTGAAGGGTTAATGTTAATGTCTTAAAGGAACACCAAAAGCACCATAGATTTTCCTACCCTCTATAGTGGTTATGGTGCCAGAAGTGCCTTGGCACTGTCCAATAAAATGTGTTATCATAGTTTGACACCATAGCCCCACCATGCTGTAGTGATTATGGTACTTGTAGTGTTCCTTTAAGAAGCGATTTAAATTTAAAAAAATTCTGTTAGTATAGTATAGTATGTTGAGTGTTTCCATGTAATAGAACTATTGTGAAGGCATGCAAATTTTACAGGGTTATTCAGTAAAGTGAAATATTTGAAAAGGGAATTTAAAGTGAATTTCAAATTCAAGGACAAAATAGTGACCTGGAGAAAATCTCCTAGTCAACTGCGTTTCTAGTTCAGCTACTTTGGCCTTAAATTTAAAATACACTTCCCAACCATTCTCATTTCAGTGAATAACCCTGCTAGAATCTATATATGTGTCAGCATTACTATAAGACTAAATGGAAGGACATACATGCACATAGGAGAGGCTAAGTTGTCCCTCTGGGTTCATGAGGACATGAGACAAGGATGCGTCTGGCATTACTACAATATAGGAGGAGAGCAAAATACGGAATTAGGAGGAGTGCTTGCTGAGTCTGAATGATACAACTATGTGATATACAAGGCTCTCTCTCTCTCTCTCTCTCTCTCTCTCTCTCTTTCTGTGCCTTATTATCTGTTATTTTGTGTTTCGTTAGGACTAGCTTTAGCTTTAGCTAGTCCTAACAAGGATTAGTTATTTTCTTGCTAATTTTATCTCCATCACTTCAGCTTACCCATAACTTGTCTCTCCAGCACGACTCTCCATAATTCTGTTCTACAACTTGTATTTTCCTTATTTATATCATTAGAATTTGTATCTCGTCCAACCTCATTGCTTCTTCCTCAACTCCCAATATTCTCCACCTACTAGTGATTGATAGTGAGCCTATGCAGGATTGTGCAGTCCTCATGGCTGAGACTCTGGATGAATGCTGTATGGGTTATAATTGCAGTTACAGGCAGAGTTAGAGGTAGGGTTATCATCCTTGCTTCCACAATCTGGGGGAGAGTGATAGGCATGAAGAAAGCAAATCCTTGCTATCAAAGTGTGGGACCTTTTTTGCCATGGGGAGAGTCAGCATCCACAACTTTTTGCTGGTGGTGATCAGTCAAATCACTCAGTCTGTACCATAGATTAACAAATGTTCTTTGCCTTTCTGTAGCACTGAAGAACCTGTGCCTCTCTCAAATGACCACGGAACCATCTGGAAATATATCAGGGCAGTGCATATTTAACAATATGTTTAAAAAATTACTGAACAGTGATATGATCACACAATAAAAGTATGCTATTCAAAGTAAATTATGTCTGGCATAGTTACATTTTTTATATATAACTGTTTACTTGTCAATAATATTGCTAGTTATGTGAGCTGAAAATATATTTAAATGCATTTACTGATTTGCAAAGAATCTTGTATAAATTGTAAAAATAGCTATACAGATCTACAGTAAATAAAATGCAGAATTCATATATATTTGCAGATATTTATGGTAGAGGTTATTGAGTGACTATGGCAAATATTAGACATGTTCATTCGTTATCCGACAAATATGATTTTTAGACTTTTTCGTATCCGTTTACTATAACATAGACGAAAGTCCTAATACGAATTATATACAAAATGAAAGGGCAAATCCCAAATGCATTACCTTTTGTTTCAGTTCTTTAATTTAATTGACTCCATGCTGCAGGAGAATAAACCCCCACAGCACTGAGGAGAAACAAAAAAACCTGGATCTCCCTGCAGCAGGAGACTTAAAGGGAAACTCCAGTGCCAGAAAAACGATCCGTTTTTCTGGCACTGGAGGGTCCCTCTCCCTCCCACCCACCAATCCCCGGTTACTGAAGGGGTGAAAACCCCTTCAGTCACTTACCTGGGACAGCAGCGATGTCCCTCGCCGCTGTCTCCGCCTCCGCGACGCTCCTCCTAGTGATTACGTCGGCCGGTGGGCGAGACTAATCTCGCTCACCGGCCGAGGAGACCTAATGCGCATGCGCGGAAATGCCGCGCATGCGCATTACGTCTCCCCATAGGAAAGCATTGAAAAATCATTTCAATGCTTTGCTATGGGGTTTTGAGCGACGCTGGAGGTCCTCACACAGCGTGAGGACATCCAGCGACGCTCTAGCACAGGAAACCTGTGCTAGAACCCAGGAAGTGACCTCTAGTGGCTGTCTAATAGACAGCCACTAGAGGTGGAGTTAACCCTGCAATGTAAATATTGCAGTTTATGAAAAACTGCAATAATTACACTTGCAGGGTTAAGGGTAGTGGGAGTTGGCACCCAGACCACTCCAATGAGCAGAAGTGGTCTGGGTGCCTGGAGTGTCCCTTTAAAGCGGCACTGTCATGCCGAACTTACCTTTCCCCAATCACTTCCTCTTCTCTCCCTCTCTCTGGATCCATTCTTCATTTCTTTCTGTCTGCTCTAGCTTTCTTTAAAATATAAGTAGGGAATATTTTGTCTTATGTATTTTTCCTACACTTGACCAGCTTTGACCCAGGGAAGGAGCACAATCCGCTCCATTTCCTGTGGTCAAAGCAATTTTGCCACAATACTCACCTTCCTTCTGTTGCTTTATTGGGCGTTCGAACGCAGGCAAAACTACCAGATTTCATGCTAACAGAATGAGAATAGTTTGTCCATTTGTGTTTGGACACAATTCAGGAGTTTTTGTTGGGATCGGAATTTCATTTGAATGAATGAAACTCTGATCCTATTCGTGCCGAGAGTAGATAGCTCCCTACAGTATTAGGGAGCTATTTACTAAAAGGCTGATAGACCTACATTTCTGATTCAGCTAAATTTACTAATAATAAGTAAAGATTACTTAGTATTAGAAATTAAGGGAAATTAAAATCTACCTACTGGTCATACTCGCCATAACGCGAGTAGGGCCATGTCTACTAAACAGTGAGCACACAGTAGCTGCTCGCTGTTGTAAAAAAAGACCCCCCCAACATTTATATAAAGTGCCCCTTATATACCAAGTGTCCCCCCCCTCAGTCCCCATCCATGAGCGATGGGTGGGGGCCCACACATACAATAAAAATAGTGAGGGGGGAATAAAAAGCTAAATAAATCATACTTACCATTACATGTCTTATTTTTTCTAAAACCTTCTTTTTTCAGGCCCAAAAAAGGCCCCAAGAAATCCATAATTCCTGTCGAACTTAAAATAAATGTAAAAAAACCAGAGCGCAAAAAACAAAAAACAGGCTGAAAAAAAAAAAAAAACGAAGCTAAGAAAAGAATCCAACTTCACCCAGCGAGGGCACAGTGCAGGCTGAGCTCTGCAGGGTGGGGAAAGGCTCATAAAGCCCTCCCTCACCCTGCAGCTTGACTAAGAGCGCTCTGAATGGTTGATTTAAGCCAACCAATAAGTGTGTTCTGATAGGTAATTCTTGAGCCTTGCAAGTAACCAATCAGGCAAGGCTGAAGAGTGACCTATCAGAGAACTTTTATTGGTTGGATTATATTTTTAATGTCAGGATTTTTTTTTCTTGGCGTTTTTTTTTTTTGCTCTGGATTTTTCAACGGGAATTATGGATTTTTAGAAAAAAGAAGACATCTAATGGTAAGTATGATTTTTTTTATTTTCAGGTATTTAGCTTTCTATTTCCCCTCACTATTTTTAGGGTGTGGGGGGTAGGTAGGAATTTTATTTGAGGGGGGTGACTAGGGGATTAGGGATTCCTAGTCACCTTGGGGGGTTACATTTACATATAGCCCCCACCTGCTCACAATGGGTAGGGGCTGTGGGGGACAATAGGTCCCCCCTATTGTTATTTTAGGCCACAACTCACTGCTCACGGGTGGGCTCGGGGGGGGGGGGCAATATTTCCCCCACCTATTGTCACTAGAGTCCATACCCCGCTGCTCATGGGTGGGGGCCGGAGGAAGGCAGTAGGTCCCCCTAATGTCATTTTGGGCCCCCAAACACTGCTCATGGGTGGGGACAAACCCCCCCTATTGTCATTGGAGCCCCACCCGCTGCTCATGGGTGGGGGCCGGGGAAGCAGTAGGCCCCTCTATTGTATCATAGCCCTGAGGGGGGACAATAGATCCCCCCCTATTGTAACTAGGGTCCACAACTGCCGCTCATGGGTGGGGGCCAGAGGGAGACTGTATGTCCCACCCCATTGTATGACTGTATGTCCCCCCCTCCTTTTTTCACTAGAACCCCCACCCGCCGCTAATGGGTAGGAGCCGGGTGGACAGACAATAGGTCCTTCCCCCGTCTTTTTTACTAGGGCCCTCATCCGCCGCTCATGGGTGGGGGCTCGGGGGGAGGCAGTAGGTACCCCCCATTGTATGTGAGGGCCAGCACCTGCCACTCATGGGTGGGGGCAGAGGGGGGAGTGGGGGTGCACGAGTGGGGGCCCCTGTGGATCATTTTTAAAGGTGCCCCACTAAGGGGCACTTTATTAGAATGTTAAGGGGTCTTTTTTTACAACAGTGAGCAACCAATGGCTGCTCACTATTTAGTAGACATGCCACTACCTGTGGTATAGCGAGTAGGGGCAGAATGGAGATTTTAATCTTCCTTAATTATTGGTTGGATTATAAATTAAAACTGTTAAATGGCAGATAGTATCATCAGTTACATAAAAGATGCTATTGAAATGCTAAATAATACTTGACTGTGTTATTTAAAAAGGAAAGGAGGGGCGGGGCCGGACCGCCAAGCTGGCAGGTCGCACAACTGAACGGCTCCTGCAAAAAATTTCAGTTTTCCCCTTAAAATCGGATCCTACACCTACCAAACGACCGATAACGGCAGCCCTGTGTGAAGGGACACCCTGGTTCCGAGGAGAGGCTTGTAGCCCAGCTCTAGTCCCTCGGTGAGAATGCCTCCGTCTCTCGTGATGGGGAATGCTCGGGCGGTGAGTGGCATGGACGGCCGCCATCCCGCTATCCTGCACACCAGCGGTCGGAACACAGCATGAGGTTAAGGGGGTCCGGCCCTGTTCCCCCCCCTCTGGACCGGCGGGGGTGATCCCGGTCCCCACCCTGGACCCACCAGTGAGCGGACACACCAATGAGCCGGGCGGTGTCAGTGCGGATCCAACGCTCGGAGGCCGCACCAAAATGGCGGACGCCGCATGGCGAGTAGCCCGCGCCAAAGAGGGCACACAACGACAGTCGGCCTAACAATCAGCCTGGGTCAAACCACCCGGTGCAGGAGCAGACAGACACCACGCTGACTTCGGGCGGAAGGCTAGGTGCAGGACCAGCGAGAACCCCACAGTCCTGACCACCCAAGAGAGCCCACATAAGGAGCTACACCCAGCGATGAAGCCCTGCAAGCTGAGCCTCTCCCAGCAACTAGCAGAGACCGACACACCCGGACCGACAGCCCGCAACCACGAAGTCCAACACGACAACCAACACGGCTGCAAGGTCCTGGCTTCCACCAGAGGCAAACACAGGACTAAAAAAAAAAAACCGCAAGTACACCACCTGGGGACTGTCACCAAGCCACTTGCCTGGACTATGTCTAACGCGGCAGCACCCTGGCTCCCGTCATTCTGCAACCCACATGCTCCACAGGCAGACACCACAGCGACAAACCACTGGCCTCTGTCTGGCAGCTGGGGGGGGGTTACCCTGGGGTGGTAAAAAGCATGGCAAAAGCTACTCATATCCCAGCGATGGACTATTGTATTGTATTCTACCTGTATTTATCTGTTTTCAGGGGTTAGCCTGCTAAGCAACTTTTCTAAAGCGACCCAAAAGCATTCTCTCGTATGCCCCCCTGCTGGCAGTACCTAATACCTAATACTAGCAAAGCATACAACACAACCACTATGTATACACCTTGATTAAGCCTTGTTTTAATGAAGATGCCAGTGTAGCTAAGTGGAATTACTTGTCCTCTTGTAATCTGTGCTCTCACTTTATATTTTTTCAACAGTTATTTGACAAGCACTGATTTTAATTAGCATGCATGTTCTCCATCTCAAACGCAGACTAAACGAGTAAATTTAATTGTAAGGTGCATAATTATCTTAGCATGTCATATTGCAAGAATGAGCAAGTTATTCCTAAGCCATGTTTATAACCAACCTGATGTCAAACCATATGAATATATATATATAAAAAAAGTGCATTGTTTCTCTATTCCCCACTGTAACTAATGTCTTGCAACCTGCATATGGATTGCCGTTGGGGTACCATATGTATATGTATGCCTGTGATCAATATCTGCACTGCAAAAATAAAGAATTAAAAAAAAAAAAAAAAAAAAAAAAAAGGAAAGAGCTTTAATACAAATTATATATATATATATATATACAGTGGGACCTCGGTTTACGAATTTAATGCGTTCTCCAGGACGTTTCTTATTGCGAAAAATTTGTAAACCGAAACGTGGTTTCCCATAGGAATGCATTGAAAACCAATTAATACGTTTTGGAGGTCAGAAAAAAAGTCAAAATGAGCTGGTATGGAAACCAACCCACAATGCAGAACACACAATAAAAGGAGTGCAAACGACGAAGCTCAGCTCCCTACCTTTCCACAGCTTGAGAAATGCCCCAAAAAGTCCCAAAACAACTGCAATTAATTTCCAGAATGCCTCCAAAACTTGATGCAAAAGCAGCTCCAACACCACCACACTCGACGCCACGTGCTACCCACAGGCTCCAGCATGCAGGGGCGGTGCTATAAACCTCCCAGATGCAATGCATACTGGGGAAACTTGCTTTGTATTGTGAAAAAAAAATTGTAAACTGAGGCATTATTTTCAATGGATTTTCATTTGTAAACCGAAAATTATGTTAACCGAGGCGTTTGTAAACCGAGGTCCCACTGTATATATATATATATATATTTATTCATATATATATATATATATATATATATATATATATATATATATACAGGGAGTGCAGAATTATTAGGCAAATGAGTATTTTGACCACATCATCCTCTTTATGCATGTTGTCCTACTCCAAGCTGTATAGGCTCGAAAGCCTACTACCAATTAAGCATATTAGGTGATGTGCATCTCTCTAATGAGAAGGGATGTGGTCTAATGACATCAACACCCTATATCAGGTGTGCATAATTATTAGGCAACTTCCTTTCCTTTGGCAAAATGGGTCAAAAGAAGGACTTGACAGGCTCAGAAAAGTCAAAAATAGTGAGATATCTTGCAGAGGGATGCAGCACTCTTAAAATTGCAAAGCTTCTGAAGCGTGATCATCGAACAATCAAGCAGTTCATTCAAAATAGTCAACAGGGTCGCAAGAAGCGTGTGGAAAAACCAAGGCGCAAAATAACTGCCCATGAACTGAGAAAAGTCAAGCGTGCAGCTGCCAAGATGCCACTTGCCACCAGTTTGGCCATATTTCAGAGCTGCAACATCACTGGAGTGCCCAAAAGCACAAGGTGTGCAATACTCAGAGACATGGCCAAGGTAAGAAAGGCTGAAAGACGACCACCACTGAACAAGACACACAAGCTGAAACATCAAGACTGGGCCAAGAAATATCTCAAGACTGATTTTTCTAAGGTTTTATGGACTGATGAAATGAGAGTGAGTCTTGATGGGCCAGATGGATGGGCCCATGGCTGGATTGGTAAAGGGCAGAGAGCTCCAGTCGGACTCAGACACCAGCAAGGTGGAGGTGGAGTACTGGTTTGGGCTGGTATCATCAAAGATGAGCTTGTGGGGCCTTTTCGGGTTGAGGATGGAGTCAAGCTCAACTCCCAGTCCTACTGCCAGTTTCTGGAAGACACCTTCTTCAAGCAGTGGTACAGGAAGAAGTCTGCATCCTTCAAGAACAAGGACAATGCTCCATCACACGCGTCCAAGTACTCCACAGCGTGGCTGGCAAGAAAGGGTATAAAAGAAGAAAATCTAATGACATGGCCTCCTTGTTCACCTGATCTGAACCCCATTGAGAACCTGTGGTCCATCATCAAATGTGAGATTTACAAGGAGTGAAAACAGTACACCTCTCTGAACAGTGTCTGGGAGGCTGTGGTTGCTTCTGCACGCAATGTTGATGGTGAACAGATCAAAACACTGACAGAATCCATGGATGGCAGGCTTTTGAGTGCCCTTGCAAAGAAAGGTGGCTATATTGGTCACTGATTTGTTTTTGTTTTGTTTTTGAATGTCAGAAATGTATATTTGTGAATGTTGAGATGTTATATTGGTTTCACTGGTAAAAATAAATAATTGAAATGGGTATATATTTGTTTTTTGTTAAGTTGCCTAATAATTATGCACAGTAATAGTCACCTGCACACACAGATATCCCCCTAAAATAGCTAAAACTAAAAACAAACTAAAAACTACTTCCAAAAATATTCAGCTTTTATATTAATGAGTTTTTTGGGTTCATTGAGAACATGGTTGTTGTTCAATAATAAAATTAATCCTCAAAAATACAACTTGCCTAATAATTCTGCACTCCCTGTATATATATATGTTACTCCTGCAGTCAACAGACATGAAAATATTCACTAAAAACTAAGAGACACACAAAAAAAAGTTATTAATTGAAAACCTACCTCCCAAAATTGTGTGGTATGGGCTTGGATACGCTTCTATGAGGTGACAGAATATCAAAAAGAACCTGTTCAGCCTAGAAAAGTTGCATGCCCCATCTGAAAGGTCATATATATATATATCATCCTGGCATGAATGCACCACTGGTTGAATACACAGAACTTACTCTGCATTGTACCAGCATTTCTAATAAGACATGGTATTGTCCTGCTAGATGGGGACAACTCCCTGGTGTTCCACTTCTGGGGGCATACTTGAGACAATGGAAAAGGTACCTGGATTGGGGTAATGCCTGCCGAAACTGGGTCTGTCTGTCTGTCTATCTAATCTTTAAATGTATCCTTTATTGATTTAATGCACATCTTTACTAGTAATGTACAATACCCTGCATTCACGTGAAGCCTTCCAAAGTTCTTAGGACGATTACTCCAAGCATCCTAACCACTAGAGACTGCTAATAACAAACACAGACAAAATGTCTGTTATAAAACAACAAACTTGCATTAAATAAACTTCACATAATAATAACAACCTATTTTGGCTAGCATATTGCTAAAATATGATCCAAATATTTTAGCCACATTTCTTGAGTACTACAGTCAGTTCACATCTTGTATAACACAGTGGTGGATCTAAAGTAGAGAGAATCTTTATGCAAGAATGTTTTGGGCCCCCCTATTGCATGGATAGCCAAAAGGTAGATCCCATCTATCGTACAACTCCCAGAATGCTTTGCCAGCTGGGGATCTACTATTTTCCCATCCTTGCAGGGTTGTATTTAGCGCTGAGCAGTGTTTGAAAATTTGAATGTGAGCATGTTTGGGTATGGCGTATGTGTGTGTGAATGTAGGAGGCTAGGAGCATGTTTGTGAGTAGTAGTATGTGGCTTTATGTACTGTTTACATTTAAAGGCAGTCTTTTACTTGTGTGTTTGCCTTTGAATGTAGGGGTGTGTATGTAGTGTTGATATGGGAATGCTGTGGAGGGTCAGTGCTTGAATGCTGGCATGTATGTACATATACATATGCACTGCAACACACACACACTGATACACATACCCACACAGACACACCTGCAGATATAGGCACACACTGATACACATTCGGATAAAAGCACACAGACACACACAGGCACACATCCAGATACACACACATACACACATACACATATACACAGACACACAAAGATAAATACACTGTCAAACAGGTGCACTCACTGACACATGCAGATACACAGACACACACTGACACACATTAAGATACACAGACATACATAAAGAGAAAAGAAACACACAGTTACACGGGCACACAAATAAACATAATAATACACATACATATACACATAAACAGATACACAGACACACACTGACGCACATACAGATACACAGACTCAGAGATATACACACATACACACTAACACACATAAAGATAAACAGGAACACACTGACACATGGGCACATAGATAAACACAATAACACACATGAAGATACACACAATGACTAACATACTGATACAAACATTAGCACACATACAGATACAGACACACAGGGGCACACTTTGAGGCACATTTAGTTACATGGTCATACACTAACACACATAAAGATACACAGATGAACAGACACAAACACTGATATTCATGCAAATACACAGATACGCGAACTAACACACATATGGATACACAGACACACAGATACACACACTGACACAAATGCAGATACACAGACACACAGAATGACACACATGCAGATACACAGAATGACACACATGCAGATACACAGACACACCGATACACATAAAGACCCTGAGGAGTCAGGCAAGGCCTAGACAGAACAGGGACATGTAAGAGTGAGGGGAGGATATAGGAGGAAATATTAGTGATGTCTTAGGAATGGTGGGTGGAGGTTAAAGTAAAGGGGTATTTTATAAGCCAAGCATCCATCATTTTTATCTAGATTGGTAACAGCTTCCCGCCCTCCCTCCCTGTGGTTGTTTGTTAGTTTTGTTTCTTATTTGTATGATGTATGGTCAGGGCTGATCCCTCCCCTAACCTCGGGTATAGGTATGGATAATGGACGTGCCCACTGAGCCACTGATCGGCTAGTGGTTTTCATTACGATAATGTAAGGCCCAAGAAAGGCCTTTGTGGTGGTTGGGACAAGGGGGGAGGCCAGGTGCCAAAGTGATTGTGTTAGGTTGGCAATGTTTTACTCAGTGACGTTGTTTACAGAGAAAGTTGTATTATGTTAATATGTTTATGAAAGTTGATGTTAAAAGATATATATATATATTATTTAATAAAGTGGTGGCCTATTTGTCACCAAGAAAGTCTGTGATTTTGCTATTTCGGGTAAGTAAATGATGGATGTGGTGGGGAATATTTAATATGGCTTTCCCCTTTTGGTCTTCCCATACACAGTACCCTCTACCTATGCACATGACACACATGCAGATACACAGACACACAGATACACACAACCATACACACATAAAGAAATATAAATCATTTAGCCACCCTCCTGCTTCCTACCTTTTCGGTGCAGGAGAGTGGCTTTTCTGCAGTCTAGTCTGTTGGCTGAGCCTATAAGGAATCAGAGGCACTCTCAGTCTGTGTTTTCCTCTTCTCTGCCTTCTCCCTCGTGACACAGTCTGTTGGTGACCAGCTTCACTTCTTCCTAGCGCTGCTTTTATTAATGGGGCCTGGTTGTGTTGTACCTAAAATAACTGATAATATTTTACTGTACTGTGTACATTTTAAATATGTAACATTTTAATGAATATTCAGACTCTGTCTGTCTATCTATCTATCTGTCTATCTATATGTTTATATATCTGTCTGTCTATCTATCTCAGTATGCTGTATATAGTAGATATCTATCCATACAGTATACCTTCTAAAACCTGGTAACTAAACTGTTCAAGTATTTAATATTTAATTTCAGTGTTATTTTATATTCATATTCAACAGTCAACATTTGCATTCCAGCACTTCTTGAGCTGGAGTGAACACCATAAATAGGCGTTCAGTGAATGGAAAGCACTAAGTGGTGGGATTGGGAATGAATAATTGCTTGCCAGCCAGTGGACAGGGAGAATGCTGACACCACGCTGCACATATTTCATGAATAATGAGAGAATCTTCAGCTTCCTTGAAATCGCTGTCTATTGGGTCAGAAATTTCATATTAGTGAACTCATCAGAGCAGATCAGTGTTAGATAGACATTTTTTCTGCAGGTAAACATAGCCTTTGCTTCAATAAAATGTCATATCTGAGTTGTATGTAGAGAGTAGAGCCATGGCACTTTTGTTAGCACATGTCAGAAACTGTGCAATTCTTGCTTTTAACATCTAATACTTCATTAAATCATTTACAATATGGCAAATTGTTCAATCATACAAAACAGGCTTATACAGCAAAACACGTTGTGACATTTCTTTTGTTTTTTTACATAGCAAATATTATATTTGCTATTAAAACAGAAATTAAACACGTGTTCAGGACAGTTGCTCAAGTTCACTGAAAAAAATGCAGATTTTTATTATTATTACTATTATTTTATTCATATAGCGCCAGCAAATTCTGTAGCGCTGTACAATGGGTGGACTAACAGATGTGCAATTGTAACCAGACTAATGGGCGCAGAGAAACTGAGGTGTTGAGGGCCCTGCTCAATGAGCTTACATGTTAGAGGAAGTGGGGTAAAGTGACACAAAAGGTAAAGGAAGTATTGGGGAAGTAGATTGGTAGAATAGTATTCAATGACAGTTGCAAGAGGTGAATAACATATCAGCCATTAACAGTTTAATTGATATGCTTTTGTGAAAAAGTAGGAGTAGAGATTGGGTGAGCATCTAACAGAAAAGGAAAGAACGTTCCACAGGAATGTTGCAGCCCTAAAGAAGTCTTGCAATAGAGGTGGGAGTACGAACAGAGGATAGGTGCATGTCTTCGGCAGAGCGTAGGGGCCTAAACGGGACCTACTTGTGTATTAGAGAAGATAGATAAGTTTTATACCCCACCTCCAATAGACTGTAAGCTCATTTGAGCAGGGTCCTCTTCAACCTATCGTTCCTGTAAGTTTTCTTGTAATTGTCCTATTTATAGTTAAATCCCCCCTCTCATAATATTATAAAGCGCTACGGAATCTGTTTGCACTATATAAATGGCAATAATAATAATAAGAATAAGAATAAAAATAATAATAATAAGTGGGAGTAGCATTACGTAGAGATTTGAAAGCAAGAACCAAAATTTGATATTAAGCCCTAAAGAGGTGAGGTGTGAGAGGTGCAGGATTTGGTGATCGACAAAACGTGAGGAGTGAAGGAGAGGTCGGAGTCACAGAGAACACCTAGTCAGTGATCCTGCGTGATGGAGCTGATAGTAGCACCATTAACGTGGAGGGAGACCGAAACAGGAGAGCCAACACTTGTGGGAGGAAAGACGAGAAGTTCAGTTCTGGACAAGTTGAGCTTAAGGAAGGCAGCCATACAGTTAGAAATAGCAAAGAGGCAGTCAGAGACACTAGTCAAGAGGGGGAGGGAGAGATCAGAGGAGGACAGATATATTTGCATGTCATCCACATAGAAGTTATATTGGAAGACAAAGGAGCTGATAAGGTTGCCAAGAGAGGCAGTAAAGAAATGTAGGGGACCAAGGACTGAACCTTGGGGAACACCAACAGAGAGGAGTTAGGAGGAAGAAGCATAGCCAGAGAAAGAAACACTAAAAGAGAGCTGGGTAAGGTAGGAGGAGCACCAGGAAAGAGCAACATCTCGTAGATTGAGAATACGGAGGATGAGAAGAAGCTATTGATGATCAACAGTATCAAAAGCAGTGGAAAGGTCAAGGAGAATTAGGATAGCGTAGTGACCACGAGATTTTGCAGCGAGTAGATCGTTGGATACTTTGGTCAGAGCCATTTCCACAGAGTGCTGAGTGTGGAAACCAGACTGAAGTGGGTCAAGCAGAGAGTTGGACTCGAGGAAGTCTGTCAGTCTCATATACACAAGTCTTTCAAGGATCTTGGACGCAAAAGGCAGTAACGAGATAGGGCGGTAGTTGGACGGGGAGTTAGGTCCCCCCCTTATTGTTTTTTTAGGGCCCTCACCCACCGCTCAGGGGTGGGGGCCAGGGGGGGGACATTAGGTCCCCCCCAAACACAGGTTACTGGCTATGGGGTGATAATGTATAATAATCACAGGTTACTGGCAATGGGGGATAATGTATAATAAACACAGGTTACTGGCTATGGAGGATAATGTATAATAAACACAAAAAATAAAAAAATAAAAATAAATGCAGCTTCAGAATTAATCTAAATTGTATGCTGTCTAGGAGGTGGGAAGGTCTGGGAGGGAGGGTCTGCTGCTGATTGGCTGGAATGTGTCTGCTGACTGTGAGGTACAGGGTCAAAGTTCGCCGTCCGTGGCGAACGCGAACATGCTATGTTCGCCAGGAACTATTCGCCAGTGAACCGTTCGGGACATCACTAACAATAACCAATCACCATACAGTTTTACAGTAATACACGCCTTTCCTCTGCCTGGGAGATATTGTGATAAGTTAAGGAATAAATCAATTATCTCCAGGCAGAGGGCACACAATTTTCCCAAAAGTTGGAAGACCCCTTTCTCCACAAGGTATCCCCACAAATTACATATCCCCTGATAGCCCCGATCTGGGGGACAAACATATCCAAATTTCACCCAGATCGGTTCTTAAAAAGTATGGAAGTCATATTTTACCGACCACACACAAGGCTCCTGCCCAAAACAGTTCCACGAATTCAGCGTGTGCGGTCGGTCAATTCAGAAAAAGGTAAAAAACGAACAAAGTACCGAATGGATACTCCTGGCTCATAGGAGCGATTGCTCCCCTTGTCCGTACGAACAAAACTACCGAATGGTGCTCTCCTGGCTGTTCGGTAACTAAAGGAAGCAGGCGTTTGGTAGTTTCAGCGGTGGTTCGTGAGGTCGAGTGTCCGATTTTAGTGCAGACACTCGACGACCAAGTCCCGCTGACTCCCCTTGTGCGAACAAGATGGCCGCCATTTTCTATTCCACGTGGCGTTCGGCTATACGAACAGCGGCCGCCCATGGAGCATTTACTAGTCAGTTCTTTTGAAGTTAATGAGCCAGGAGGATGGTCAGTGTTCGGTAGTTCAAACTGCCGAACCAATATTCAATATACATGCAGTAAATGGAGGAAAAAAGCCCGAACAAATAAGAAAATATTAAATAGAAGTCTGTTTTCTTAACATGATATAAATAAAATAAAAAGATATTGTAAAAAATAAAAAAATAGTAGATGCATATGCATAATGCAAAGGGGTTGCGTATAAATGTAAGACAGAAGTGTTCTAAAAATGGAATAATACTCTGCTTTAGATTAATATAAGAAAAGCCATGAACATAAACTGTGAACCAAAAGACTTATGTTTTAAATCAATAAGTGAAAGGCCTGATAAAGGACTGAAACCGAATTTCTCTATTGGTTGGGAATAAAAAAAAAAGGTGCCTGGCTATTTGTCTCTTGACTCTGGTTAAAAAGGTGGTGGCCCTAGCTCTTGACATCAATTCAGTCCATCATGCTGCAATATTTTCAGCCCTTTTTAAACCTTTGAGCCACAATTGTATGATTTTACTCTTTACTACACTTTAACACATCTGTCACATTATTTACAACATAGTTGCTTTTATAGACACTTTGCAAGTACCACATTACCTGTAAAAATACTACTTGCAAGCCTACTCCTTCAATGGGTCCTATACACAGTCACCAACCATGTTCATATTGGATACTATACGTTTTCAATGAATGCCCTACAACCATTTTAAGATGTAAATATTTTTTATATTTTTTTCCAACTAATTTGCTTAGTCCTTATTTTTGTTAGTGACCAATAAATTGAAGATCTGCTATAGCCAGTTCTAGATGAATATATTAATTACCGTATATACTCGAGTATAAGCCGAGTTTTTTAGCACATTTTTTGTGCTAAAAAACCCCAACTCGGCTTATACTCGAGTCAATAGTCTGTATTATGGCAATTTGCATTGCCATAATACAGACTGGGGCTGTGGGGGCTGTAAGAGAGTTTACTTACCTCTCCTGCAGCTCCTGTCAGCTTCCTCCTCCTCCGCGCCGTCCGTTCAGCACCTCGGTCAGCTCCCAGTGTAAGTCTCGCGAGAGCCGCGGCTCTCGCGAGACTTACACTGGGAGCTGACAGAGGGAGCTGCACGGACGGCGCGGAGGAGGAGAGAGCTGACAGGAGCTGCAGGAGAGGTAAGTAAACTCTCTTACAGCCCCCACAGCCCCACACTGAACTGCCAATGCTGGACCACCAGGGAAGGAGAGCCCCCCTCCCTGCCATGTATCAAGCAGGGAGGGGGGACGAAAAAAAAAAATTAGTAATAATAAAAAAAGAAATTAAATAATAATACAAAAATAATAAAAAATTAAATTAAATAAATAAAAATAATAAATAATAAAAAAAAAATTAAAATAACAATAAAAAACAAAATTGCCCATCCCCCACCAAGGCTCTGCAACACACACACACACACACACACTGCATTCATACACACACACACTGCACTCATACGCTCACACGCTGCACTCATACGCTCACGCTGCACTCATACGCTCACACGCTGCACTCATACGCTCACACGCTGCACTCATACGCTCACACGCTGCACTCATACGCTCACACGCTGCACTCATACGCTCACACGCTGCACTCATACGCTCACACGCTGCACTCATACACACACGCTGCACTCATACACACACGCTGCACTCATACACACACGCTGCACTCATACACTCACACTGCATTCATACACACACACTGCATTCATTATACACACACTGTAAATAAATATTCAATTAATATATTTTTTTTAGGATCTAATTTTATTTAGAAATTTACCAGTAGCTGCTGCATTTCTCATCCTAGTCTTATACTCCAGTCAATAAGTTTTCCCAGTTTTTTTGGGTAAAATTAGGGGCCTCGGCTTATATTCGGGTCGGCTTATACTCGAGTATATACGGTAGTAAATCTTTGGCGAAGACATGCATTCATGCAAGGTGTATTACAGCAATAGGCTAACAAAGTGTGCCTATTGATTCTTTTCTGCCACCAAATTTTATGTTTTCGTGTCCAGAATATTTTCTGTAAAAGCTGAGTTTATGAAAAATACAATATAGGCTTCAGCATCATCAACAGTTTTCTGTGACCGCTTACTTTTATTCCATCATCAAAGTTTCCAGGCAAGCCCATGAGATTGGACCTATGATGGTCTTTGTCAACCTGTATGTGTACATCTGGTTTTAAGATGGGATTGTGACTAGATGATACTCAGCTGATGGAATTTAAGATTGAAGCTTTATAAATAAAAATGATTAATCACCAGTTTTGTGGTTTACTTTAGTAGTAATAATATTGATAATAAAACTTCATACATTTGACATGGCTATATATATATATATTAAGCCTTGTATATTCATAAATTTATATTAAATCATTTTAGAATGCTATCTAAAGGAAAAGCACCAAGAAAACGCAGACAGTGTTATGAAATAATCTGGCAAATTTACAGAATAGTTGATGGTAATAGCTGGAAAGAAGCCCAGAATGCAAGTTATCTATTCCGCAAAAGGGCTCTGGCAGGTCAGTTGGAATTGATTGGGGTAATTGGTACTCAAATATTGTCTGTCTTGCTGAGATCACCTCTGTTATTGCCTTAACTGTACTTATACTACATCTGATTTTTTTCTTGTGTCTTTTTATAAATTTAAAAGCAATGATGGATAAAAACGCATGTACAAGTCTTTCTCAATTGGAAATATCTATTTTTTTTTTTGCTTATAATACAAGTTAACTTTACTTTTATTTCATAGCAGTTTTTTCACTAAGCCATAAAACTAATTAAACTGTCAAAAGAATATCTGAACCAATGGGTTATGTTTTCATGTCAGAAAAAAAGATTCATGCTGTTTACCATCATGGTGTTGCAATGTGACTTACAAAAGTAATATTTGTCTAGCCTATAGATTTTCTTGACATAAGAACAAGCTTTGCACTACACCAGGAAGAGAACATGACTGAAGTGACTTTTATAGTAATACATTTATTCTGTTTCCAGCAACATAAAAATATATATATAAAATATACACGATGGGATCTGTGATAGCAGCTTGCTAGATAGAATGGAACTGCCATTCTATGGGAGAGTTTAAATTAATGGACATGTAGCAATTGCCACTGCCTAGGAGGCACTGAGATTAGTGACCCTTTCTATTGAATAGTGTAGGTTGCACCATAAACTTGTTTTAGCTGGGTGTGACATCATCCACAAAAGACAATATAAAAGATGGAAAAATGGACAAAACAAAAAATATATTGCACACAATGTTTAAAAAATGTAATCAAACCAAGATGATCTGGACAAATCTATAAAAGCTGCAAACATTTTAACAAATGCCTCCTCTGATTTCACATGGATTTGTCTCAGAATTTGCTTAAAAAACATGTGGCTTGAGAACATAAATCTGCAATCACATACCTTCTAATAATGTATTTAGTATGTTCCAGTGGCAACTAAGTTGGTTTTATTCACTTTCTGCCTCTAAGATCCAAACCCTGAGCAAATCAAACCCAATACTAAGAGAAAATCAAGTACATAACCATTGTGGCAAAAATCTTAACTTAAAGGAACACTATAGGCACCAACCAACTTTAGCTTAAAAGGACACTATAGGCACCAAGGCCACTTTAGCTCATTGAAGTGATCTAGGTGTACTGTCCCTGACTCCCTTAGTCATTTGATGTAAAACATTGCAGTTTTAGAGAAACACTAAGACAGCCCCTGGTGGCTATCTACAAGACAGCCACTAGACACTCTTCTGGAAGTTTACCGGACTCTATGTTGTCTAAATGATGCTGGACATGCTCATGAGCATGCATGAGGACATCAAACATAATTGAAATCCCCATCGGAAAGCATTGAGTGAATGCTTCCTTCTGAGGAGGGCCTAATGCGCTCGGGGCGCTTGACGCGCATGTACATTAGGTCCCCAGCTGAATGGTGCTGGAACCAGGTGAGTAAATAAAGGGCTTTTAACCCTTTATATACTGGAGAGGAGTGGGCTTGAGGAAGGGGGGCCAGAGGGCACTATAGTGTTAGGAATACAACACTTTAGAATCCCTTAATGAGGCAGCGTTGGTGTATAGATCATGCCCCTACAATCGTATGGCTCAATGCTCTGCAATTTAGGAGTTAAATCACTTTATTCATACAGCCCTAACTAATCCTGACCTGCTTGTGACACGCATAGCCTTACTAAACACTTCACGTAAAGGGAGATTTATTGTTTAAACTTTCTTTATTGCAAATTCTGTTTCATTTACAATGTCCCATTCTGTGTTATTAAAGTTCAATTTACAGAGCAGGAGATAAAACTTATAAAGCAAGTTAACATTTGAATAAAAAGGACACCATTATTTTTTCATGTTGACTGTGTGAGTAACAGCCAGGGGAGGTATGGTTAGCACATAACCAGAAACAAAAGTAATTCAATTCTTAAATGGCAGAGAATTGAGCAGGGAGACTGCAGGGACATGATCTGTACACTTAAACTGCTTTATTAAGCTAAAGTTGATTTGGTGCCTATAGTGTCTATTTAATTGCAATGTATACACCGATAACATGATTTATTGGTGGGTGCAGTAGAGTTTACAATCAATGTTGTGTAACCAGTAAATTTACATTAAAAAATAAATTACACTGGAAATAAATGAATCTATAGAACAATGTTATTTGCTCTTGTATATTTAATACACTATGAAGCTGAATAGCATTTCCATGGACAAAAATATATAGAAGAACCTTAAGTTAACAAAGTAGCAACAATATGGCAATTAAAACCAGTGAAATATTATTTCCTCTATCTCATAAAATAGAGTTGATCACCAGGTGTGCTGTATGTGGCATGATCATGACATCATTTCATGGTCATTTATTCAGTTTAGGTATTTTCAGGTCATTAATGACTGTAATAGCTTAAGTACTGTAAATTGTCCATTTAATACATTCCCAGAATATTCAATATATAAACCTCATCATTAGAGCTAATGTGCAGTGAAAAGCAGTAAAAGCATGAACATTTGGATACAAGAACAAATTTGTGTTTCTTGGAATAGTGTTCTTCTTGATATATATTGTTACATAGATTTCTGGTAACAGCATGGATATAACAGTGTGTGATGCAGCCAAAGTTCCAATGTAGCTAATTGCTCATGGCGTTAATATATGTTTGTTGAAGGAACTTAGTATTATCTATATGCTTAGGCAAATGGTACATTGGGAATACAAAACTATTGCTGATGTTCTGCAACTATTATGAGGACTCTATGGTTTCTTTTACTGTACAAGATATCTCACTGACATCTTTCTTTAATAACTTATTACCTGTGCAGTTCATCAGTGTTACATTTCAGATAAAGTTAAAATGAATATTCTCATACCCGAACAAACCATTATACATTCGATACTAAGTCACATGAAGCTGAACAACTTAACCCGACATTGCCTTCATCTGGGTGCCAATATGAGAGTATTTGTGTCCATGGATGCCAACATGAAATGTGAGAGTGTGACATATTGCTTTTTGGCTGGGTTTGGCAGGACTTTAACTTAGCATTGTTCCTCAGATATCAAGATATATTTGATATTTACAATGTCTTATGTACTGCTTTGGCTATTTAGAAAGCACTAGCCTGGGCAGCAGTCATAGTTTGAGTGTGCCAGCTAACAACCTTTAGCCTATCACTGCTGCATATTGCTGGTTTCAATTGGTATGACTATGGAAATGTATATTCTATACCTTATTCATAATTTCAGTAGGGGCTGGACTGTGGGTGGCAAGGAACCCTCATTCAGTGTTAAACTGCTCAAAAATGGTTTAAAACTGAATAGAGTGACAATGCCAAAAGACTCCATAGGCTATAAGCAATTCAATGAGATATACTAGTTATAGTGACTATAGAGTCAATTTATAAAGACTCTCCAGACCCCGAAATCACCTTAGCTTGCTGAAATGCTTTATGTGTGAAGAGTGTGCTCCCTCTTTTTCATTTTACAAAAAGTGCACTTTTTGTAAACTGGCACTTTTATAAAGTAACATTGTTACACTCCCTAGCTTTCAAGCTGACATGATGTCCAATTACTGCATGGTTTGGTTAGCTCAATGGAGCTAAACTCAAGAGGCAGCAATTGCCCAGATCATCTGTCTTGCAAAGACTTCCATTTGAGCTGCACTGTGAAGTCTTTGATTGGATAGTAACAGAAAGTCTGGGCAGGGTTACAAGGCAGAAGGCTTGCAAAGGCAGCAGAGAAGAGAACTTTCATTTTTGTAAGGTGTTTTAGATATACCACCAATTTAAAATTGCATTATTAAAAGCTGCAAGTTTTCATTTGGGTATGGTTACTAAATGGTGACATGTTTTATTTGGGCAGCAGAGTATCCATTTAAATTAAACCTTGAAACCTTTATCACAGTGTGATCATTATATAATGAATTGGATCTAACCATAGAATTTCACATTTTAGGCCACCAGAGCTGACCCCCAAAATCGGTCCCACTGAAACTGAGAAAGAGAGTTAGCGATAACATTCAAATCACCTGGAACGTGGCACGCAACTATCCAAACATTATAGCGTAAGCTCAGCAGCACTAATCACCTATGCAGCGCTAACACCAGAGGTGACGCAGACATGGAACGGTTAATCACATGGACAACCCCCATGTTGTCCGCGTGAACCATCATTTTCCAATTGGCCAAATCATCGCCCCAAAGCACCACTGCCACAATAATGAGAAAGTGCTCCAGGAACATAAGAGCTGTCCTGCCACCGACGTGGCCATGCTTCCGCACACCAACGACCGTGAAAATATGCGCCTGTGACGAACCACCTGGCACCCTGACTGAGTACCTCCATCAATTGCTGCTTCCTAGCTGTCGCAGAGTACCATAAGCACTACACCGGACACCATAAGCACCATCGCACCTTAGCCATCGCAGTTTGGCTGGGGTCTCGCCGTCCCTTCTCACCCTGGACCAAACTCCTGAATCCAACTCCAAGTGAGAAGACCTCTCCTCCATGAGAGTATAGCATGTATAGCAGTGTAGCTCTTACAGAGCTAGTGATTATAATCCAAGGGAGTATAAGAGTATAGCAATCCCCAGAGTGAATATAGCTCTCCAATACCGCAAACATGAGCCTAGACTTTATGAAGGGGAAAGCAAATCTCTTTAACCCCTTAAGGACCAAACTTCTGGAATAAAAGGGAATTATGACGTGTCAGACATGTCATGTGTCCTTAAGGGGTTAATGGCAGTCACAACTGACCTTATATGCAGGTCCCCATGCAAGGGGAACTCCCCCCTGGTCCTGAGAGTAGACTACAGTAAAAACATACACATGATTATATTGGCTCTCAGGTCCAGGATGCTCCCATACAAAATAGGTCAATCCCTCCCCTATGCCTGGGAGATAATTGAGTCAGCATTGTATTAAACACAATTATCTCCAGGCACAGAAAACATACATGTTTACAAAACTCCCAAAATACCCTTAAACACGCAAAATCACCTAGATCAGTTCAGTGGTTCAGGAATTTCCTGGAAGTCATAATTTGACCGACCGCACGCATGGTCCCATTCCCAAAACAGTTCCAGAGAATCAGAGCTTGCGGTCAGTTCTAGTTCGGGAGTTTAAAAATGAACAAACTACCGAACATAGTCAATATTTTTACCTTGGAGCTTGTTCCCAAACCAAATATAAAATCCCATGAACCAAGTCTGTTCACATATTTTTTTTAAAGGGCCCATAGTCTTTTGGTAAGAGGCTGGCCAGCAGGCCTCCAAGAACATGTGACGAGGCTCAGTTCGTTACAGCGCCAAACTGTAATAGATGCGTCAGTGAAAAAGTCGAGTTCCATATTCAACACAGAGGAACGCAACCAACACGACTGCCACTTATTTTTCATTGTATCAATTTTTATTGGGTTTTACAATATGCATTACAGATATCCAAAATGTCCGACTGTAATGATTTTTTATCATCATTATGTGACATCAACATTGTATCAGGTATAGGGTACAACAAGTGGGGTTGGTGGCATAACTGCTTCCGCATTACATACATTCTTGTGCGACATTTTCTATGCACATACATTAATTACATTTTATTAATTTATACTATAGACATTGCCCGGCACTCCAATGGTCTCACAACATCTCTATAGTACTCATGCTGGAATCATTTGCGTTGACATAGCTGTGGAGATCGTGACCTTGGATATTATCTGATCACTATAATGAGGGTAACTTTAAAAGAACAGAAACCTAACGTAAAACAAAAGTATAACTGTCAAGATAATGCTGGCAATGCTTGAATTAAGCAAGCGGCCCACGTTTGTCCTCTCCTGTGACCTCCCCGTTCGCCCTGTCACCTTCCATCCTGTGCTCAAGAAATTTTGTGTCTGGTCTCCCAACCCAAACCATCATAGCTTTTGACCCAGGGTTATCACCCCAGCCAAGTCACGTTCACTCTTGTGATTTATATTGGGGAACACTCATCCTCAACCATCAACACACACCTCCATTTCCATACGTGTCCCTGACGGAATCCTATTTTGACCAAGTTTGATCGCATGTCTGGTACATGTTATTCACTCTGTGGGACATTTCTTCATACACCCTGGTCTTATTAAGTTTTTCCATTACCATATTCAGTGGTGGGGCCTGTTTAGTTTTCCATAGGGATGCTAAGCTGTTCTTTGCGGCCATCAGTACATGGATAATTGCTGATCTTTCCGCTTTTTTGTACACCTTCGGGAATGTGTAAAATGTAGGGTGCAATTTGGAGTGGCAGATCTTGACCTGTCATAGTGAATATCACCTTTTTGATTGTGTCCAGAAAGGGTGAAGTGTTTTGCAAGACCAGAACATATGGCTGAGCGATCCCTTCTCATCCCTACATCTCCAAAACCTGCTGGCCGAATTTGCGCAAATACGTGAGAGCCGTTGGGGGGTCAAGTACCACCTCATTCATACCTTATATGTAACCTCTAGGTGGTCTATGCCTCTAGTAACTGCCTTTGTTTGTATTAATGCCTGCTTCCACTGAGAAGTGGTACATTCCTGATGGATCTCCGTTTCCCACTTAATCATATACGAGAACTTCAAGGGTCTCTGAGCATCCTGAAGGGCTCTGTATTATGCCGATAACGGCATCCTACCTAGTTTCCCTTCACACATAGGCATGCAAAGTCACCCACCAGGGACAGACCTGGTTTTGGGCCTTTGATTTCATGAAACATATGTTTCATTCTCAGGTATGTGAAAAGTCCCTGTTGGAGAGCTTTACATTTTTTTGCAGATTGGGGAATGTTTCCAACCCGATTCCCCGTATAGCTGGGCAATCCTCTGTATACCTGCAGTGATCCATGGTTGGAGCTGCAAGTCCCTACAGGCACTGTAGTGGAGTAAACCACATTGGGTTGTTTGGAGCCAACAGAGCCACAGCCCACCTATTCCACACCTGTAGGGAAAATGAAGTGGTAGACAGAGGCTGTATCTGGATGGGCTGTAAATGGAGCCACAACAGGGTTAAAATAGAATGTGGGACGGTCACTGAGTTTTCTAGTGTATACCAAAGGGGATATTCTGTTTTATCACTTCCTATTTGTGCTAATATAGTGGCTGTGTAATATTTGTGAATAGAGATGTCCCGAACAGTTCGCTGGCGAATAGTTCCTGGCGAACCTAGCTTGTTCGCGTTCGCCACGGATGGCAAACATATGCAATGTTCGGTCCGCCCCCTATTCGTCATTATTGAGTAAACTTTGACCCTGTGCCTCACAGTCAGCAGAAAAATTCCAGCCAATCAGCAGCAGACCCTCCCTCCCAGACCCTCCCACCTCCTGGACAGAATCCATTTTAGATTCATATTTTTTTTTAGACAGAAGTGTGTTATATTTGAGCATCCTAGGCTGAACGTGCACTGAGGGTATGAGTATACAGCAGTACATTGTTGTGAAAGATGGCTGTCATGTTTAGGGTGTAGCTTGCACGTTATCAACTGTGTATTTATATCAGCAGCTCCACCACTAGTTATAAATCAAGTGTGAGTCGCCCCATGAGATGAGACTAGTGAATAACATAATACATGAACGGTTAAGGTAAAGGCATGTAAGGAACTACGACAATAAACTCTTTAGGAGGTGAAATAATGACATGTTTAAACGCTTGCTACTTTACGATTAGTTAATGTGCAGAGAGCAGTTCATGTGATCAAAGGCATGGTGTGGATGATCGGCTATAGTGGGACATGCTTCGGAGGCTGCTGTTTACTGCTTGTGCTCATCCTATCCCTTCTGGGCGCCAGGTGCAGACCCTGGGAGTCCCTGATACCTGGAACAACAAAGACAAGTCTCTGGCTGAGTGCCGGGTTTGCGGCTTGAGGTGGTGTAAGCTTGTTTTGTCGGGTGGTCGGATCTGTCCCGGTGGTGCTTCACGTCCGGTGCGGCATTGTGGTGGCTTAAGGTGGAGGCGAGTGCTTGACGTGGGGCAGGCTCTGCATTTCTGTTAGTGCCTCCGGTCCCGTCTTCGACGCCTTTTGCGTTGGTGGATTTTAATGGGGACTGCTTCGCTTAGCTGTGGTGGAGCTTGTTGGGGCTGTGGTGGAGCTTGTTGGGGCTTCCTGCTTGTTATTTGCTTCCAAAATTGATTAAATAGCCTGTCCAGCTTAGAATCAATATCCTGCCATGCTTTGCTGGTACCAGGAGGACACGCGGCTGCCGCCATATTGGGAGAGTCGCAGATGAGTATGTCAGCCTGGGCGGCTGTGCTTTGTGCGTCCATTAGCTCCAGACAGCCTCTCAGGGGTGGGCCGGGATAACCCCCACCGGTCCGAGAGAGGGGGGGGGGGTAACGGAGCTCCTGCCAGGAAGTAGCTGCTCCTGGGCATCCCAGGATCGGGAGATCAGCCGCCTCTCCCGCCCGGTGAGCAGCAGGCCACACTTGCCATGCGGAGGTAAGTAAGACTCTGTCGAGTTGCTACCGCTATTAAGCATGTCGGGTCGGTCAGGTAGGAGCAACATTGCTGGGTCATCCCCTTCTGGGGTGAAATTCGCTTGTTGATAGCTGCTTAAAGTGAGATATTGAGGGAGCTCACACGAAGTGCATCTTTCGTCAATGACAACTAGGCCCCGCCCCCCGGAAGCTGCATTCTTAGTGAGAGGAGGAACAGTGTAGCTGCTGCTGATTTAATAGGGAAATCGATAGCTAGGCTAGTGTATTCAGTGTCCACTACAGTCCTGAAGGACTCATCTGATCTCTGCTGTAAGGACAGCACCCTAAGAAGCCCTTTTTAGGGCTAGAACATCAGTCTGCTTTTTTCCTGTGTAATCTAATTGCAGTTGCCTGCCTGCCAGCGTGTGTGTCAGGCTCACAGCGTATACTGTGCCCACTTGCCCAGTGCCACCACTCATATCTGGTGTCACAATAGCTTGCATTTAAAAAAAAAAAAAAAATTTTGACTGTAATATAATAGCAGTCAGTTTCCTTCACACGTGTGCATTTCAGGGCCTGCCAGGGCACAGTGTCACACCAGTGCAACTCATAGCTGGTGTAACAGTAGTGTACATTAAAAAAAAAAAAAAACTAGAAATTTGACTGTGAAATAATAGCAGTCAGTTTCCTTCACACGTGTGCGTTTCAGGGCCTGCCAGGGCACAGTGTCACACCAGTGCATCTCATATCCGGTGTAACAGTAGTGTACATTTAAAAAAAAAATACAATTTTGACTGTAATAGATTGAATAGCAGTTAGTTGTGTGCAAGCGTGTGTGTCAGGCCTACAGCATCTACTCTGCCAACTTCTGCCAGTGCACAGTGCCACTCATATCTGTTGTCACAGTAGCTTGCACGCATAGTACCACTAATCGAAAAAAAAATGACAGGCAGAGGCAGGCCACCCCGCAGGGGCCGTCGTGGTCGTGGTGCTGTGATTCCCTTTGGCCCTAGAATAATGCCCAATGTTCAGAGGCCACGTACCCTGAACTCGAAAAGTTCTGAGGACATAGTTGACTGGCTAACACAGGACACCCAAACTTCTACAGCTTCCGCTCGGAACCTTGACGCACCATCCTCCTCCAGCTTAGCTTCGGGCACCACTCAAGTTACCACTCGCCCGCCTGCCACCACCACCAACACTAGCACCACAGCCGCTTCACTTGATCTGTCAGAGGAGTTATTTACATATCAGTTGGAAGAAATGAGTGATGCACAACCATTATTGCCAGAGGATGTAGATAACAGGGATATGTCTCAGTCAGGCAGCATTACACACATGGACGTACGGTGTGATGATGTTGTACCTGCTGCTGCTTCCTTTGCTGAGTTGCCTAGGCCAAAAAGGTCTAGATTACCTCACCTTTATTAAGATGAATGAGGGATGGATCCCGAAGGGACTGACAGTGGGCGATACATTTGACTAAAAAAGGCCTGATGAGGGGGATGTAACAGGGATTAAACTGATAAGAATAGTACTACTTAACACACCACTCCTATCTGGTGGCACATTAGATTGCATGTGCAGTGCCCCAAATTTGAAGTAGGAGGACCGACCAAGCATCTTTTTCCATCTCCCGGTTCCTAAAATCGATGCCATATACACGTCCCCTGATAGGGGATGTAACAGGGATTAAACTGATAGGAATAGTACTACTTAACACACCTTATCATAACGTAGAGAGAGGCAATGCAGAGAGATGAGTCTGAAGAAGAGGAGTCAGAGGAGGAAGGTGGCTTTGAGGAGGTGGAAGACCAAACACAGCAGGCGTCCCAGGGGGCTTGTTGTCACCTTTCGGGGACCCTTGGTGTTGTACGTGGCTGGGTGGAGGAAGAGACCTTCAATGACATCAGTGAGGACAAGGAACAGGACATGGCTAGCTTGGTATCCAACCTTGTGCAAATGGGGAGTTTGCGGTTGTGCAAATGGACAGTTTGCGGTTGTTTACGGTGCGTTGAACGGGGAGTTTGGTCTGTCACTGTGAAGCGGGCGTAACCCTTACACTACCTGATCGATACAACATCATACCTGATGTTTTAAAGCACGTTATTCCAAACAATTTAGGAATGTTAGGTTATTTATGCCCTTTATGGATTAAAACCAGACTCAATTGCATCAACTATGTAATTTTCCATGGGAGTTTTGCCATGGATCTCCCTCCGGCATGCCACAGGCCAGGTGTTAGTCCCCTTGAAACAACTTTTCCATCACTATTGTGGCCAGAAAGAGTCCCTGTGGGTTTTAAAATTCGCCTGCCTATTGAAGTCTATGGCGGTTCGCCCGGTTCGCCCGTTCGCGAACATTTGCGGAAGTTCGCGTTCGCCGTTCGCGAACGGAACATTTTATGTTCGTGACATCTCTATTTGTGGATGTCTGGTACCCCCAGGCCTCCCTCATGCAGTCTGAATTGTAGTGTGAGAGCTGATATGCGAGGTGGTCTACACTTCCACACGTGGGCGTTTAAAAATTGATGAAAAAAATATACTGGCGCTTTATACAAGACCTTAATATAGTAAAATATATATAAAGAACTAGTAATAGCAGGTGTACCACCAAGTGTAATCTTTCCACATACACAAATTACAAATTCAAAAAAAGAAGGTGTAGCGCTACATACAGATATCAAATAAGTCCAAATTCTTAGAAGTATTCACTTCCAAACTGGTCACAGGGTAGATGATATTATTTAGAGTGCTCTGAAAGAGAAATTAAATCTTCATAGTGTAACCCTGTGATTCAATATATATGTGTAAAATTTGTGTATAGAACCACTCACATATTATTGAGCTTATAGCCAAGCTCAGGAGTAAACGCTTTCAGGTCCGTAAAGGCGACCTTTCCCCTTCTTCAACTCCAATCTTTTCTCACGATGTGGCTAGAGCTCAAGCAAAAGATATATAGTACAGTATAGTCTGTTACCAATTTTCCATAAAAAAAGTATAAGTATTATACTCACAAGTAAGGAGCCACTTATTAGGCTCTATTTTAGCGCGTTGTGTAGTTGAGGACTACACTCCTATAGAGCAGGAACCAATAGCCCATATAACTTAGAAAAATATTTATTAAGTATTCAGGATCTAAAATTGTAATGGACAATTACAATATATAAGAACAAATATACTACAAAAACAATATAAGATCTATACAATGGGCATAGCGGTGATGATATTGCAATCCCCAGGATGCGTTTCGACAAAATAATATCGGCTTCCTCAGCTAGGTGCAAAAGTTCTCAAAGTGTTCCTCCTACTGTCAGGAGTCCTGCTCTTATACCTTAATGTTTGATTTTCAATCCGGCGTTCAGCTGTCTTCTGGCGCGCTCATCTTCCCGCCTCTCTGGCTGGCTCCGTATGCGTCTCAAGCCTCATTCTCGTTGCCGTTCACTTCCGCATATGTCGGCATTCAGAGCAAATTCTTATTAACCCTGTGGACTCTCAGAACCTCAATCTCTCACATTGAGTGTTCTTATGGGTATACAATGTTATACATGGAGCCACAAAACGGAACGGAAGGATATACATACAAGTATAAAAATATATAAATATGCACTTGTGTAGTTTACAATCAATTTTTATCTTGGTGAAATACTTAATGTTAGTATTCCTGCCATAAAAACAAATGCAAGTGCAGTATACTAATAATTATAAAACCATAATATAAATCCGGTATAAAATCGAATGGATAGTCAAAATTCTGTATTAGTTTTCTAACGTTATTATTCACAGATATATCAAACAAGAATTTTAGTAACAATGTTTCTACAAGAGTATATACTTGTGTATTTCAAATGTATCCATTCTATCTGTGCAAATTCTAAAAGATAGAAAATGTATCTTCTAGTGACTTAATAGAAAGACAACTAATAAAAGTAGAAATAGAAACAATATAATTTCATAAAAATTACATTGATAGTAAAAATCTTCAATATAAATATAAAAATTAATCTAAAAAATTTATCTAAAAAATTGCAAATTTCGAATTCAGAATTCAAGCCATAGGGGATAAGGGTATTTAATTCGAAGATCCATTTCATCTCCTCGTTACTAAGTTTTTTATTAAAATCTCCCCCCCTCCAATCTCCCCCTTTTTCCACTCTACTTAACCCTAAAAAATTACTGCCTAACGGAGATTGATTATGATATATTTTATAGTGGAGAGGTACACTATGGTTCTTGGCTCCCTTCATTATGTTTCTACTATGTTCCTCAATCCTAATGTGGAGTGGTCAAGTAGTTTTGCCCACATAGTTTAAACCACAAGGACATTGCATGACGTAGATCACATTAGTTAGTGCGGCATGTAATTACTTCTCTAATGTCATATTTATTCTCAAATTTTGTGATTTTTCTTTTTTTATTTCCAGTTCTTCTACATGCCAAACACTGACCGCAACCATAAAAGCCCTTTTCTTGTTCTAGAAAAGTATCTTTGGGCGTTTAAAACCTTTTGGAAGTTTGTCAGGATACTGTTATGTATTTCCACTGAGAGAGTGCGGAATAGGAACAGTATCTGAGGAAGCACCGTCATTTTTAGTGAGCTGATTCTGCCAAACCATGAAATAATTTTACTTTCCCAGGATTGTGTTGTGTGCTGCAGTTTGGTAAGCAATTTAGTATGGTTGAATTTAATAATTTTTTGTTTTGTGGTTGCAAGTTGTATGCCTAGGTATGTTAAAGAGTCAACTCTCCAATCGAAGGAGAATTGTGCCTTTAGTGTGTTTTTGGTGTTTTTTCTCATATTAATGGGCAACATCTGTGTCGTGGTGATGTTATTTTATTGTCGGATACGGAGCTGTATGCTTCTAATAAGCTCATTAGGTGGGGAAGTGATTCTGTTGGGTTTGTTAGCATTAGCAGAATGTCGTCAGCGAATAGTTCTATCTTTTGTTCACTGCTGTGTCTAGTTCCTTGATCCTATCGTGCAGTTGTATGTGCTTCACCAATGGGTCTAATGCTAATATAAAAATTAATGTCGACAAGGGGCAACCTTGACGGGTACCGTTGGATAATAAAAACTTTACATAAAAAGCCCGTATTAAGGATTTTGGCGGACGGTTGCATGTATAGTGCCAGTATGGCTCTTAGAAAGTTAGCCAGGAAACAAAATTTTTTAAGGACATCTGTCATGTACCCCCAATATAAGCGATTGGAGGCCTTTTCAGCATCTAATGCCAACAAAAGCCCCAACTTTTTTTCTCTTTTCATTATTTCCACAAGATCCAGAAACCCTTCTTGTGTCATACGTCTGACCCCTGAGCGCTGATTAACAAAGTCGCCCAGATAGTGAGTAATGGATGGGCAGGCAGAGACCTGTGACACAACCTATTCAAGAAACGAGGCAAACAGCTTAAAGTAAGAATCACACAACCCATAGGCAAACACATATAAAAAAGAAAGAACCATTGAACTGACAATCTAATAAATAGAAACTGTCCGGATGAACCGGAAGCAGCTGCAAAGCGGACTCAATATCCGACTTTGCCAGCAGAGCTCCGGCCCCGGCTTCCTGAACCAATTCAGGGCCATGTTGAAAGAGGCGTACCGAACTCGAGACACCTCTTTATCAATATCATCATTTACCAACCTACCCACTTGGTAGGACAGGTGGTGAGACGAAACGCCTCCGGGTCCATTTTGGGCACCCAGCTCAATGGAGAGATTCTTAAATTATGAAAGGGTGGTATGTCGAACGGGCCTGCACTCCTGTTCAGGGCATTGCACCAAGGCCTGGGAAGGGTGCACTCCACTGCGTGCGGACGTCATGTACGCGCCTTGCATTCTGATGTCAACTTCCGGTGCACGCACGCGACACCGCATGCGTGATGTTGTCAATGCTGGAATAGACGCAAACTTCTTGCGAGCCCTCCACCATTACTCTGAACGCCATCTTGGGTCTCACCCGAGCCACCTCGTCCAGACCATCTCCTGTTCCCCATGGACACTGCTGGCGATGCTTCAGCCCTGGATCTGGACTGGATGATAAGCGCAATGGAGGCCTGAACCGCCTGGCACTCCGCCTGCCCGGAACCACAACGCCATCCGCCACAGGTCCCGCTGCCATCCCCGAAGTCGTATTCACTCCAGACACCAGAGCCTCCAGCGTCCCAGGCCCATGGGATGCATGGTAGGCCTGCAGGAGCCTCACCAGGTCGGTGTCCGAGACACAGGGTAAGACATCTTGACAGTAGTGTCACAAAGGGTCCAGGAAGGCCTTTCTAAGTGTAAATGTGTCTTTTGTATTTTCTGCCTTCCAGGAGAGTCTACAGGCCACAGAAAGTAAGTCTGCTCCTGTTCCCTGTCTCTGCTGACTGGTAAGTCTCCTCCCTCTCCTCTTTCAAAATACCATCAATTTTGCAACATTAGTATCCATTTTAAACCAGCCCACTAGGCATGGGCAGCAGTCGTGCTGTCCAGGGGGTAACTTACCCATTGCTTTTATAACAATATTAACTTTCTGTGAACCTATATTTTTTCTATTATTAATGTATTGTGGTGATGTGACCAAATAAAAAAAAAAATAGGGGCAGACATTCAATATTTAGTGCAGAGTTTATTAACATATTGTGATTTTTTCCCATGGAACAGGAGTGAAATGCCTAATATAATTATTGGACTGTCAGGAACATAATGTAAACAGCATATGACAATGGCTGAAAGACGCTCAGCATAAGAGGTCACGTAGATCCAACATTTCCAACAATGGAGCCTGAAAATGTGCTCTACTGCTCCATGTCTTAGCTATCTACAAAGGAAAGATGAAATATGTATGATTCCAAATGAATGAGGAGGACATTGGATGTGATGGTATATCAGGCTGTCCTTAGTTACTGCTAATCCAGTGTTATAAATAAGCTAAAGGGGACGTTGGAAAGAGATATTAAAAAGCAGGTGAGCCCACACTTTTTTTTTTCTTACCAGAAACCATTGAAAGCAAAGTACTAATAAAAGTTTGAGGTCCCCCTACAATAAGTAAGCACAATTGTCAGAGCTCTTCTTGTGATCCACAATGTTGTCACATGCCATTCTGCAGACAGCATCATAGAGGTGCACAAGTAGGGGGTTAGAAATACTTGCTAATATACATTTATTCGTTTATTTATTACTGATATTTATAAAGCACCAACAGATACCACAGCGCTGTACAATTAGTGAAGAATGTACAATATACACAGACAAATGCAAGAGGTAGAGAGAGCCCTGCATGTATGCGGATATCTAGCCATTGGAGCTCTTTTATACAAAGTGCTTAGCTAGATGGCCGGTGAGCTTACAATCTAAAAGATACAATGGGGATTTGAGACAAAAGGTAGCAGGGGAAATTTGGAGGTGATGGCTAAATGAGTAAACAGAGAGAAGCAGCTTTTGGTAAAATATAAAGGGAATTAAGAGGTAATTGAGTAAGAATCCCAAACAGCTGGAGTACCATGCTATATATTTAGGGCAGGCTTCCCCAAACTCCGTCCCTCCAGATGTTACTGAACTACAACTCCCATGATTCCATGAATGAAATAGATAGGCTGAGGATCATGGGAGTTATAGTTCAGCAACATCTGGAGGACCGGAGTTTGGGGAAGCCTAATATAGGGGGAATCTGGGTGAACGGAAGGAGGGGAGGGTGGGTGGAAAGTGGTGAGAAAAAAATGCAGAGCTTCACTGAGTTTGAGTGTGAAGTGAGGCCTGAAGAACAGAGATGGAGATTGAACAGCTATATGAAGGTACCGTATATACTCGAGTATAAGTCGACCCGAATATAAGCTGAGGCCCCTAATTTTAGCACAAAAAAATGGGAAAACGTATTGACTCGAGTATAAGCCTAGGGTGGGAAATGCAGGAGCTAAATACAAATTACATTAATCGAATATTTATTTACAGTGTGTGTATATAATGAATGCAGTGTGTGTGTTTGTGTAGTGTGTGTACTGTGTATATAATGAATGCAGTGTGTATGTGTGTGTAGTGTGTGTATATATTGAATGCAGTGTGTGTGTGCGTGTGTTTGTGTAGTGTGTGTATATAATGAATGCAGTGTGTGTGTGTTTGTGTAGTGTGTTTGTGTGTAGTGTGTGTATATAATGAATGCAGAGTGTGTGTGTTTGTGTGAATGCATTGTGTGTATATAATGCAAAGTGTGTGTTTGTATGAGTGTGTGTGTATATGATGCAGAGTGTGTGCATTATATACAAACACACTCTGCATTATATACACACTCTGCATTATATACACACACACTCATACAAACACACACTCTGCATTATATACACACACGCTCTGTATGTATATAATGCAGAGCATGTGTGTATAAAATGCAGTGTGTGTTTGTGTCTATGCAGAGTGTGTGTAGTGTGTGTCTGTGTATGTGTGTGTAAACTGGGTGGGAAAGGGCATTTTTATTATTTAAATTGTTTTATTATTATTTTAATATAATTATTATTATTTTTTTAAATATTATTTACATTATTTTTATATTTATTTAATATTTTTTTTTGTCCCCCCTCCCTGCTTGTTGCATGGCCAGGGAGGGGGCTGTAACATTCCCTGGTGTTCCAGTGGATGGGCTGTGCAGGGGGGGACCGGAGCAAGCTGTTACTTACCTTTGTAGCAGCTCGGGTCAGCTCCCTGTCAGCTCTGTGCAGCTCCCCAGTTCAGCTCACAGTGTAAGTCTTGCGGTGTGCGTGTCGTGCAGAGCATTGCCACGGTAACCCGTGGCAACGCTCTGACGGCCGCGGGTGTTGCGAGACTCACACTGGGAGCTGAACTGGGGATCTGCATGGAGCTGACAGGGAGCTGACCTTAGCTGCTACAAAGGTAAGTAAGAGCTCGCGGCCAGCCCCCAATAGGACTGCCAGGCTTGTAATGAGCCCGGCGGTCCTGCTCTGTATTATGGGAATGTAAGTTGCCATAATACAGACTTTGACTCGAGTATAAGTGTTTTCAGCACAAAAAATGTGCAGAAAAACTCGGCTTATACTCTAGTATATACGGTATTTAGAGCTAGGAGGAGCATAGGAAAGAGGGAGATGGGTGAGGGGAAGAGGGAGTGAGGGGTAGCCTTGTGTTGAATACAATTGAAAAGCTTACCAACCAAATTCTATCACCCAAAATATTAATAACTGTGTACATAAAATATTGGTCAGAAACATTAAATGACAATTATACAAACTGCATGCACAGAAAATTGCAGTGGCAAACTACAGGTATAAATGGTAACAATTCTATAGTAACACATGATAATATGGTAGCAATCCAAGAATAAATAAGGTGGAGTATCTGCCAAGCTTCATTCAATACCTTAGAGAGGTAGGATTTACTGCAGGGTGTTAAATGCAGCGCTTCACTGAGTTTGAGTGTGAAGTGAGGTTGGAGAGTAGTAGGATTTTCTGCAGGATGTTAAATGCAGCGCTTCACTAAGTTTGAGTGTGAAGTGAGGTTGGAGAGTAGTAGGATTTGCTGCAGGATGTTAAATGCAGCGCTTCACTAAGTTTGAGTGTGAAGTGAGGTTGGAGAGTAGTAGGATTTGCTGCAGGATGTTAAATGCAGCGCTTCACTGAGTTTGAGTGTGAAGTGAGGCCTCTCTATTACATGTGTTTAACAGACACATTGCAATGGTTTGCTTGTTTTTGCGTGATTTTAAAGAAAAAAAAATCTTTCTACAAGATTATAGGGCCTTAAATAAATGCTTCAACTGTTAATAAATTATTATGTTATGCAATTATTGTGTGCAGAAACTGCACGGTGCTTATATTGCGTTAAATGTCATCTTGTGTCTAGGCAAATCGATTTGATAATTGCATACATTCTGTCTCTTGACACTGCAAGACAGATTCTGGTGATTTAAGTCAACACACAGTAAAATAAATATGTTAATATGTGCCGCAGGACATGATCTGTACTGTATCCCTAACACATTTACTGAATGGCAAACTTAAAAAAAAAAAAAAAAAAATAGATTTTAATAGCAATGCAACATAATTATAAAGAAATCAAATAAGCTGTTTTACACTAGCATGGGCAATCTATACGGGTGTATTTGGAATCGTATTCAGAAAATGCAGTGACCTCTGGGCTCTTTGGTTTAATCAAAGCAGTCAGCTCTCTTGTGCCCTTTTCCTATCTATTGGAGCATAGTAAAAGGCACGCATTGAGTCTCCTGCTGCTGGGAGAGAGCTCTGAATTATTCATAAGTGCTCTAATAGTAGGTGATGAGATCTCTTCACGCACAGGCCTTGTCAGTAGGTGTTTATTACTTTGTTTCAGTAGCAGCCTGCTTTTATGGCAGGTCAGAAGAACCCTACATACACTCTTGACATGCGTTGCTAAAGATAGCACTTTAAAAATCTCTTTTGCCTGGGAGGTCATATGAAAGTTATTATGAACAATTTATTTCTTCATTTCCGCTGACTGGCTATGTAGCCTTAATGATCTGTCACCTAGCAATAGGCTGGCTGTTCAAACATAAAAAATGCTGTGCTGATGAGTTTATAAGTAGAATCAGTTTGCTGTAGCAGTTTCATTGTCTAGCATTTGTCCAACATATATTGTTCATATTTACATATTTATGAGCCTTTACTGATATCGATGTTGTGAGGGAACCCAAGTGATAATAGGATACAATGTTTTACTATGCCCTTTGCACATTATACTGGATTAGGTGGATGGATTGTATCTTAAGTGCTGTCTTTTATAGATTTCTAAAATAAATCAATAAAATAATACCTAATATAATATATAATAATCCTGTACAGGCAAGCAGATTGGTTTTTAGTTTCTTCCTAAAGTCGTTGGCTTCTTCTAATTTCAAATAATTAATATTTGAATATACCGTATGTTAGTATTTTACTGAATTTGGCACAGCCTTAGGCAACAAAGCTTCTACAAAATAGAGACAAACACAAACGATTACAACAGGCTTAGAACCAACTATGACTTTGTGAGAGATTATACTAACAGTGTTATTATCTAAATTGAGAGTTGAGGGGAATTTAAAGTGAATTTCACATATAACCAAACTAGTTCATAGTTGACATTTGCCAGTTTGCCTATTATGGCCTTAAATTTGAAATTCCCTTTGAATTTATTTTGGATTACCCACCATTCTCTAGTAAATAGCCCCCGTAAGTCCAGAAAGAGTTTGCAAAAGTGAATTGATATTGGACTGATTTCCATATTACGTTTTCAAACTTGTAGTTTTGTGAATACAGAATCATCATCTTCCCTGCTAGGATGTATTATCTATCATCATTTGCCAGTTTGTTTTGTCAGCGGCTAATGTTCTGCCTGGCATTGTACCATCATTTCAGCGTGCACAGTTAGTATGATATCTCCAGTGACCTACACTCATTTCAGTTTTCCAGAGATAGTCAACACTTGGGGGATGCCAAACCAGGCAATCCAAACAACGAGTATATATACATACTATATTATAACAAAGAGTATAAATACATACTATATTATATATACTATATATTATAAGTGACAGTATTTTTTTATAGTCACATTGATTGTGGGAATATAAATATACTTTGGCAGGCAAATTTGCCTTAAGGCGGCAACATGCCTAAATATATCACTGTATCACTGGGTTTTATATCACTTCCAACATCTTTTCTTGAAATCAGTAATTATAGATAGTGTGCATATATTTGTATTGCTCCAATGAAGGACTATTGGCTACATTTGTCAACCAGTGTTTTTCTATGTCTGTCTGCCTATAAAATCCATATGTTAGTTTATTTTGTTATATTAAAGCATAAACAACCTTTCTTTAAAAAAATAATGTCCAGCACTGCATATCAGTGACTAGATATTTTTCACGACGTTTGGAGGAATTTCCTGAGTCTCAGATAGAATATATTGTTGAAGGGATCCAATGGATCCTTAACAATTATTTCTGGTTTGATGGACTATTTTATCTCCACATATGTGGGATGCCATGGGGACCAGGTTTGCACCCAGCTATGCTAACTTAGTTATGGTTATGTGGGAGCATGAATTTGTTTTTAAAGACCGTAGATGGGAGGCAAACGCTGTTACATTGACAATATATTTTTATCCATAAGGGTGATGAATCCTCACTAGTCTCTTTTTTTTAACTTATCTCAATTGTAACAACTGGGGAGTTGTACTCTTAAGTGATTTTAGTAAATCTAAGGTTAATTTCCTTGATCTCAGTGTCTATGTCAAAGACCAGTACGTTTTTTTAAGAAGGTAGATGTGAACAGCTACATTGAAAGAGAGTAGCTGTCACTCCTCACCATGGCTTTTAAATTCCCCTAAGGCTCAGATACTAAGAATCATGCAAAATTGCACTGATGAGACAACATTTCAAGAACAAGCTCTAAAATTTGTGGGGAATTTTAAAGAAAAAGGATACAGTAATGAATTATTGAACAAAAACATTTCAAGAAGTAGAATCTAGAGATAGCAACTCGTTTTTGCAATACAAAACCAAAAAGGAAGACAGTACTAGTGATCAAGTAGCACTTATATGTGATTTTAATTGTTGTAGTCATAATTTTAAAAGGATTATTCAGAAATATTGGCCAATTTTGAAAGGTGATGAAGTATTGAATACGATACTCCCAGATAAACCCTCAATTATATATAGAGGGGTCCCAAATTTAAGAACAAGTCTAGTCCAAAACCAGATCAAATCTAATGAACATAAACAGTTTTTTAATGAGCAAAAAGGTTTTTATGGATGTGGTTATTGTGGAGCATGCAAAAATAATCACCCATAAAGAGACTGAAGCATTCCCAATAAAACAAATAATCACCTGTTAGGCTAAGGGGGTGATATATCTCATTAAATGTCCATGTGTGGCTAGGATACGTAGGTCACACCACACGCATGCTAAATATACGAATACAAGAACATGTGCATACTATAAGAAATGAGTACGACAAACACAGTCTATCTCTGCACTATAAACTTAAACATAATAAAGACCCCAGTAATTTAACATTTATGGGGATACAGAAAGGTGAAACTAATTGGAGAGGAGAAGACATGATTAGAAAAATGGGCCAAATGGAGATGAAATGGATCTTTAATTTGAATACTCTAACACCTCATGCACTTAATAATGACTTCTTTGAGCTCTGCCACGTTCTGTAGGAATCTTTTATTACATTTTTTATTATTTTTTATTAATACATTTTTTATAATTTTTTTATTAATTTATTAATTGTTTATTAGTTACGATGAGACATTACACGGGTTATTGGTCACTGAGATATAGATTGGGATGCAAAAGAACTTGGATGTTACATGAAGGGCATTCATGGTCCATCATGTTAATGGATGCTTTTCAATATATACACGACACCAGAAGCGATGTGGCACTGGACTCATCACGTCACTTTCATTCAATTCAACATCTATGTAGTTTCCAGCACTTTTTCCCATACGTGAAATGGAGCCAATAGATGAATGATGCGGTCGGTTCCACACTGCATCATTTCCGGCAAGTGATGAACGAAATCAGCTGCGGAGATACACTCCCACACGAACAATAACAGATGATAGGATAACAATCTGTGGAACGGACCAATGGAATCCCGTTTAGACAGTTTATAACCATCCAAACCCACAAGGTAGATACAACTGATTGAGAAAGCCACGAATAGCGTCAAAACGCGTCTCAGGAAGATTCAGCACTTTAGACTTTTTAAAGATATTTTTAAATTGTTTTTTAATACACTTTATGTACAAATACATTTCTATTTATCAGCTAATACTGTCTGGTGCCATCCTCAGTATCTACCTCTACAGCAAGAAAGGGTAGTGTCCCCCTTTAAGAGACACCAGGCTTTTTCATTTAGAGCCAAGGTTTGAGGCTCCTTAAGAAGGCGAGCAGTTCATTTATAAGTGTGTGCACAAGTCACTTCCCTGACTTCCCTGTGTTTTATTGTCTCCCCCCTTGAGTGTGTTCAACATAAAAGACCAGAGAGGGCCAGTGTCACCATAGAACACAAACGCAAGAGTGATATGGCTCTATATATTTTCCTATTTTACAAGATATCCCTTATTGTATAAGGGTAAGTGTGTTATACTTTCCAATACTATAAAGCGCTCCACGCTGTGCACTGGTGGTAGAATCCTCACTTTTTAAATTTTTCTACATTGCCTTATTCTGTGTGAAGTTGGGGAGGAACTCACATGAGTGTGGTAGCAGCTTTGTTTATGTATAAAGTTCTTTATTGACTATAAGCGCAATTGTTCCTTTTGTTTTAAAAAAAATATATTGTCCAGCATTGCATTTCTCCAATTTTTAGATATAGATACTATTTTTTACTTCTTGATAATATTGAGTGATTGTGATTAATATTAATACATTAGATTATGTTTTAAAAGCTCCATTCAGTAAAGAATAACATATTTAGAATATATGGGCAACTAGAACAAAAATTATGTGAAACCAGTTGCACATTCATTCATTAATATAAGAACATTTAAATAAACAGATGTACTGTTATTAAGCGACTTTAAAAATCCGATTTGTATCTATAAATAAATTTAGAAGAAGATTGTTTTGGGCAACCCTTTGTGCACTTGAGGCAGTTACAGCGTTCAGGCCTATTATCTGTGTGTATTAATGCTTAACCTTCTTTTCACTATCAATACTCATCATTTTTGGTGAAGCTGTCATCCTCTTTCATACTGGAGGTATCTAGATGCATCGGTTTTGACTGTTGCTGAGAGTATGATTGACTTATATGACCTTTTTTAGCTCTATTTCAGTCAGCATAACACATACAGCTCAGAATTTTTTTTCATTGTTAAAGGCTTGGACGGAGATGAAACTGGAAGCCTGGTTATGAGCTGAATAATTTGCTAGAATATAAAGCAGATCAGCAGAACACTGGTGAAAATTGAAAAAATAACAATGGTGGAGGTCCTAAAAAAATTGCTGGTTGATGCCTAGAACAATGAAGGGGGTGGACATAGTCAGGAAAGAAAAGTAAATGATGAACTTTGCTTTACACAGATAACGATGACAAGAAAAAGACACAAAAAATGGTTTTATTATCTATAGATCTAATTTATGAGAGTGATATAGGAAAAATGCATGAAGAAGAATTTGAGATATTCATTGCAAAGGAGATTGTATTATACTGTCTCTTATATTTTATGCAAAAATGTGCAGTATGGTGATAAATTAAACTGCCATGTATGAACTTCCTGTTATATCCCTAAGTTCAATTTAAAAAAAAAATGAAATATATGAATATCTGTGTATTATCTTGTAAAAGTATTAAAACTGTTAAAGTACACATACAACCCACTGCAAAACACAACCCTAGACTCACTGAAAGAGCCCATCGGGTGGGCTATGGCCCTTTAACATTGCGGCTGGTCCTCTCTCTGTCACGGGAGTCGTAACCCAACACGTAGGAAAGAGGAAACCACAAAAGGTGGATCCAAAAGATGTATTACCGAGTCTTAGAATGGTTGCACTTAACGTAACTAAACAACAAGAATCAGGGTCAAGAATAAAGGACAGGAATAACAGGAATACTCAGAGTCAAGACAATGCCGGGGTCAGGATACCACAAATCATGAGTCAAATACGAAGCAGAGATCAGGATACTAGAAATCACGAGTCAAATATGAAGCCGGGGTCAGGATATTAGAAATCACAAGTCAAATATGAAGCTGAGGTCAAACACAAGAAATCACAATATAATCACTAGGAGCACAAAAGGAGGTTCTAACAGAAACCTTGATAGGGCAATGAATGGGGCTAAAACAAGCTTTAAATAGGCTTACCTATGTTCTATGTTCAAAATAGATTAGGATCGCAATGATGACGTGGCGTTACGTCACATCCACATCTATATATAGACGCGCAGCCGCATAGTTCAGTCAGACTGCCCGGCAGGAGGATGTCAGCTAGGACATCATTTTTCCTTGTTGTCATTTTTATTTCTATTTTGTATTTTGTTAAGAACAGCCTATTAATATACCTGTGTGCGTTCTTGGTTTTTTTTTTAATCAGCTTGGTTCTTGACATTACCCGGGACCTTTGATCCCCAAATGCCCTGTCACTATTACATATATACAGTAGAGGAAATTTGTTGTTTAAGAACTTTACCATACTGGAACAAATTGGGAAAAGAGGTTAAGTGTGCCCTCTTTGCATGATTTTTTATCGAAAGTCCATAAATCACTGTGCTGATGATACAAAACTTACCTGGCAAGTATGAGGACAAAGTAAGTCACCACTGGTCCTTTGGACCAAAATATCAGTGCTGATATATTACATCATACCCTGGAGCATTTAATAATTAAGGAGGTAGAGAAGAGTTCTGCACTATCTGAAAAAAATCTCTCTTTAAAATTCCAGGGACATGAACATAAAATATGTGATCTGCCAACCATCTTCAGACTCCATCTATACTTATGTTACTGTTAAAAAAACCAAACAAAAGATTTTGTTTTAAAATAATAGCATATTCTAAATTAATGGGTGTTTCCAAGCTCAATTTTGATTTGTTCTTCAGATTTAGGTGACAGATATGTGGGATGCATTGAAAGTGAGGAGGCTGGAACATACAGCGCATAGGGTTAACTTATCTAATGTCTTCAAGTTGCTAATGTATAATTTATGGCAGTAAATATCTTGCATATTTTTTTTTGTTTAAATTACATCTGTAAATCATAAAAGAAAAATTGTGTCTTATCTTTACACCACTGACCTCTTAAAACAGAAGAGACAGAAACAATTGGTTGTCTGCTTTTCTCAAAAAGTGTATTTCAGAAATTTCCCAATAAAGAAAACCTCTAAACTCATAAAAGAATGCAGAAGGATGGAAAGTGTAACAAGAGCTCAGAACAGATTTCTAACATATTCATGAAGCATAGAGGTGTTTGAACCTTTTGTGTGTGAGCCTGATCCTTGTCTCTGTGAGGTTACTTTTTAACAATATAAGGAGCATAAGTGCCTTTTCATCAAATGAAAAAAAAATGCCCAGTGGCAAATGAATCATATTATAAACATTGATTGTATCCCAAAAGGGAAAAATGTTATTGAAGATCCAGTGGCCTGGGATGATACTTCATTGATCATTGTAAGAAATACTTCCAGAAACTGTTTTTTAATCTTTCCGCTAGAGCATTAGCAATTATTCTTTAGCCCGTGGTGAGTAATGACTTCAGTTTCCCAGTTCCTCAATCGATAAAACATTTACCCTACTGCTACAAATGTGCTCTCCGCTTAGACAAGCAGAATTTTTCTTCCAATTATTCTCTTTTTGTGACCTCCTAAAACGGTTTTAAGCATATTTCAATGTAGTAGGACAACATCTTCCATCTAAAGAAATGTGCTAGATCTGTATCCAATGATTCTGTATTTAGTGATGAGATAAATATTTTCTCTATTTAGTGATGAGATAAATATTTTATGGTACATATAGTCATCAAGCAATTATCAATTTTCAATAATTTTGTATAAAAAAAATCCTTTTCCTGGCAACAGCTAAAGTTAATAGCTTGATAAGTGGCATAACAGTTCCCTGATACAAATAAAAATTGAAGTGTTTCTTTGCTTTTTACGTCATTTAATTTCCTTTTGGTATGAATCTGTACTCTCATATAGATATGTAGATAGCAAAGTGTATTTCAGCTTGCCTCATAAAGTGCAATTAAATAATCAATTTCTATAGAGGGATATATGATATATAAGTGTGTGAGTATGAGTCAGTCAGTGTCTGTATATGAATGTGTGTGCATGAGCCTGCATGTGTATGCATTAGTCTGTCAGTGTACATGAATGTGTGTGTATGGGTCAATGTGTGCATATGAATGTGTGTTTGCGTTAGTCTGTGTGTATGAATATGTATGAGTCTGTATGTGTCTGTGTGTTTGTGTCCGTGTGTGTTTGTCTATGAGTCTTAGTGTATGTATGTAATTGTGTGTGTCTGAATACACATATCCATGTGTGTATATGAATGTATGTGTGTGAATAAATGAGCATATATATACGATTGTGAATATGAATGTCAGTAATTGTGTGTGATTTCACTGAAAAAAAGGGATTTGGGAGTGGTGACAAAAATACATTTCTTCCCCCGGTGCCATGTAACCTATGTATGCATTTGGTCTAAAGAAATACCAATTGTGAAAGAATGACGTAGAAGATCCAATGCAGTTCAAGCAGTTTAAACATGGCTATAGGTTTTGTAATGATAGTCCTGATATCTAATAATAAAAAAAAATGCTATGCATGTGTTATATGTAGCACAAGTAAATTATAAAGTATAGATGTTATACTGTTCCATAAATGGGATGTAACCAATTCATTACATTGCATTATTTTGGAAGCATTGTTTTATATAGACAGTAAACAAATAAAATCAGTTTCTCTTATTCACAGGTTCTTATTCTAATCTGTGACTAAGCAGAGAAAAAGCTATTCTCTGAGCAGCAGTTGTAGAAAGTGCTAATTTGCCATTTTAAAATAGAAATACATCACTCTGTACACAAGCCTCTCAACTCCTATACAACTTTAGTCTGTTCTCTTACAAACTGCAATAAATGATTCTGTCTTAAAGACAAACAACTTCTACAGACTTTCATCACATAATAATTACATACATAGCATACTTTTATGTTACCAATTTATGCTAGCCAGAACATATGCTTGCCAGAAAAACTGAACTCAGTTTTAGTAGAGGGCATAACCCAAACATGTGATAAGACCGATATCAGCTTTGATTAAAGTCTGGAGGGTGAGAGAATCAACTATGCACAGATCTATTCGAGATTAGCACTAGTGGGCGGAAGAGTAAATGGTGAAATCTTTCCATTCATGTATTAATTAAGTTCCTCATTTAAACCTTGAACAGCTAGCAGGTTAAGAAATTGGCGACAGACACTATGTGCATTGTGAGGGGAACATTAATGGGTGCCAGTGGTATCCCAAGTAGGATCCATGGCACATTTGAAATCCCCACAAATAAAAAGCTTCCCCTGTTTTATCTTGAGTATTCTGCTAACGCATTTAGACAAAAAATATATTTGGTTATTATTAGGTGTGTAACTAAATGCAATAATGAATTGTTCATTATTGTGCATACACTCCAGGATCAGAATCCTGTTTTGAGTGTCAGCACATATATGATTCATTTTAAAAAAAAAAAATCATTATAAAAGTTAGTTGTTTTAATAACTAATGGGGGATGATGGGAAAAAAGCTTAGGTGGGTTAAATTTGCAAAAAATAGTTTTTTGCAAACAGGTGATTGTACCTTTTGAAGATTATGCATCTTTGAAGTTTTAGGTGCCTCTTGTGAGGACTGTTAAGCCGTTTAGGATTCAATGTTCAGGGAAAATATTAGAAAGGATCTATTCATGTGGAGCCATACAATGAATATGCTGCAGACATAGACTCCCTAGCACTGCTTTGAAAAGAGCCAGGAGATAATGTTCAAGTTTCTCTGTCATGACAAATGTGGGTGTCACCCGAATACGCAAATTATTTCAGTAGGAATAGTCCTTTGAGTCACTTACCTGCTGTAGTACATGACAGAAAAAAACAGAAATTGGTGGCACACTTTGAACATGCATTGCAAAGCAGTGGTGCTGCCGTAAAGATAAAAATGTATACAATATGCAGCTAAAGGAACAGTGCACACAAAAGGAAAAATATAGTTTTACGTTTTACACAGCTACTTAAAATCACCTATTTTAGCAAGCAGATATGGGGTTTGACCATATTGTGTTAAGCCAACCACTATGTCACGGGACCCCAATACCAGTGGGTCCTACAATAATTTTAACGTGGGAGATTTACATGCTAACTTGTCTTGCAATATTTACAGCTTAAGCTGCTTTAAGAGACTCCTCCAAAGGGGCACCCATAGAAGATAGGTGGGGAGCTCAGCCCAATAGGAATCTAGTCTTGATTCCAAATCTACACAGAAAACAATGGGAATTGGGGGTACACTCAGAACATGCTTTTATAAGCAGTGGTGCTGCTGTAAATATCAAATTCTAGACAAAACACAGCTAAAGGAACTGCGAATAAATGAGCTTGCCTGGCCTCTACAGCTGAGATCTTATTTACCACCTCAGGTGCCGTTCGTGAAGGAGAAGAGGTCACACATGAATCCTGCTGAGAATATTCTTGCTGAAGTGACTGGGTAAAGACTGCGGACCCCTCTCAGGAAAGCAGGTGTCTATTGGGCATGAAGCCAGCCTGGTCAGGAGAAACAGGTTGGTAAAAAAAAAAGGTTAAGAAAGAGGTTAGAATCTTACCAAACTGTTGGATTCATCACCTCAATGTGGGCACTGCATAGTTCATCCAGTTTGAATTCAAGATGTTCTGTGCGTAAAAGTCTTTTAGCAAATTTGGCAATATCAACTGATAAAATGCAGGTATATTGGAAACAGATAAAACATAAACTCACAGTTAACATCTCCACTGCCTGTATCACTACTAACTTATTTGAATTTGCTCTCTTTACACCAGGCAGAGGTGTAGGGCAGGACTATCCCTTTTTCCCACGTTTGTTTATTATCACTTATAACCCACTATTTATAAATGTAGACCTCGTTCTATCATTCCCATGTATAAACGTTGCTCCTACTCTTGACATCTGCTGATTACCTTTTGTTGAACTGCCTTCCAACTTCTTTTCTTGCACTTCCTTCCTATACCTTACCTATCTGGGTTTCCAGGTATCCAAATTCCTCTCAAATCTTTATAAAATTAGTATCCATTCCATACTAAAAACCATTAATATAGAACTAACCCCTTAAACTCCTTAAACCGGCCGTGGCTGAGTGGCTTAAACAAAAATAAAAACCTTTCCCAAGATATTGTATCCCTTGCAGGTTTTTCTTTTTCTATCATCAAAAGAAACAGAAAAAATACATCTGTGAAGATGTGCAGATTTCATATTGTTCTTACTATACTCCAGCTCTATAGATATGATGGTGGACCCAAGCCGCTCAAGCCCTATTTCTAATATTGATAGAATAAAATAATATAATCAATCAACCATTTTGAGTTCACTGACATCAAGATGGAGACCACATGCTTCTTGTATGTGTCTGTTTATGCTACATCTGAATGCTGCAACTCAGAGAGCTGATTCGGCGGGCGCGAACAACATCACAAATGACCGAATTCAGCAATTTGCCGGACCCGCGTGTTCTTGCACTCAGATATGATGTAATCCTATCAAATTATAGCTAAGGCTATTAAAACCATGTCCTTTGGTCCCAGATTCATGAAACAAGCTGACTATATTTACTAAATCGCTCCAAAAAAACGTGTGACTACTGCCCTTGTACAGAAGAAAATATGGGTCGAAAGAACAAAAAATCTTGCTACCCAGAGGCTACAAAAATGCCAGATATCAGGCTATCATTTGAAAGGCCTACCCCGCGGGCTCACCCTAAGATGGTGCCCCAACTGCCCAGCAATGAAGAGGCCTCTGAGGAATATCAAGAGGAAGAGGAAGCCCTTGCCTCACCTTCAGAGGGGACCCCTTCTAATGAGACAGAGTCTGATGAGGATTCCTTGCAGGCAACAAAAAGGGATATAAAAAATATCATGCTGGATATGCGGTGGGTGTGAAATGCTGACCTCTTAGACACACGCAAAGAGCTGTGGACCCTCAAACAGAGAATCACAGGAGTTGAATCCAAAGAGGTGGCCAGAGAACAAAGGCTACAGGTCACTCATGACCACATGCAAGAACTGACACAACAGGTGCAGAAACTTACCAGGTCCATGACCGTGATGGAGTCTAGGCACAGAAGGAGGAACATATGCCTTCGGAGCATCCCAGAAAGCTTTGGAGGAGATGCAGTAATGCCCCTCCTCCAGCACCTCAATGGGCACAGGATCAGAGACACTAACCTCAGCATTTCAGATCCGCAAAGCTGCCGCTGCCCCAGCAGATGCACCAAGAGACATAATTGCAGTTACTAAAGATATTACGATCCGGTCTGCTGTTATGACCAAATCAAGGGAGCTAAGAACGGTCCAATTCAATGGCTGTGACATAGTCTTATGCAGTACTAGCAGTTAAGAGACAACTAGCACCCGTGGCCCGACACCTGAGAGAGGCGACGATCAGATATCGATGGGGTGGTGAATGGTTCCCTACTCGTCCCACAGGGAGACAACATACTCACCCTATCCTCTCCTGAGAACAAATAGACTTTCCTCTAGAGACTGAATCTACTTGCACCAATCCCAGCAAGAGCCCAGAAGTCTGGGACAGGTGCGTAGGGACACCTCAGAGTTACCCTCACAACTCACAGTCCTGACTCCCAGTTAAACCACGCTTCCCATAGATAAACCGCAATCATAGGGATCCCCTGTTGTTAAAGCTCTATTAGTAATCACAGAGTGTCACCCAATTGCCCAGTTGTGGTTCTTGTTTAGCCTAATAGTGTGTTTGTTGATATTTTGATCTCTTGTTATTGACATTGACTTGTTTACTGTCTATTCTATGCTCTGTGTTCCTTATGTTTGGCTTGTCTACCGTATATTCTGTTGTCTTCTACCCTTGACCTCAGCTATCTATTTGACTATTCATATGTTAAATACGGCCATTCTAAGATTGTGTTATACAGTGATTTATATACTTTATTGTAGTTTAGAGCCTGTGTGTTTGGGTTCCCTTACACATTCAGTGACAATTGTGGTTGGTCTCAGAATGTGAGGCTTGGCTTGGTAGGTCCCACCATATGAGTAAGAAAGCTGGATTTTGAATTCCGTTAACCCCACATCAAAACTATTTGCTATAACTAATTTTATTTTTTCTTTCAGCTGGTCGGTGGTTGATTTTTTTCTAATTTTGTTTGCTTGTCCCAGTCACCTACTATTGTCTTCACACTAATAAGTAGTTTGTATTTTAGTATAAGCTCCCAGAATACTAAGGTTGCAAGAACCCATTACAAGATATAATAGCACACCCCTAATGATGATCCCCACAGTGCAAGCAATACAAATACATGTAGACCTTAATCCATCCCCATTTCCAGGTGAAACAAAAAAATACTATTTGTCAGTAGAGTTGGAGGAGACACTTATTTTATTATTTTTGTTGATAACATGGCACAGACTTTATCTTTCCCAAGAGATAGAGGTTTTGGTTCCTTTATCTTTAATATATGAATAGGGGATTGTGTTTAAATTATTCTGCAGAGGGTCAATATACCCCATATCCTAAATGGATAAAGTTATCACATTTCTGTCTGTGTGGTCCAAATAAGACACCTTCATACCCTATCCAGTCCTACCTTAGTGCCACAATAGTACAACATGCCCCACTACATCCTAGTTTGTAAAATGTAAGACATGATAATAATATATTGATCGCTATGGGATTTAACCCTCCCTGTGATATACTTGACCATAACCAAGGTACCATTGGGTGTCTCCAGAAAACTCCAGCCTTCTTTAAAAGACCATAGTACACAAAAGAAAAGTAATTTACAATTACTTACACAAATAGTAATATAAATTGCACAGATAGAGAGCCATACATCATGCTTTACTTGTCAATACCTGACTGAGGGATGTGAATTAGGTTAAGCTAATTATCCCCAGTGGTCCTTTGTTCTTATCACATGATACAATAACCTTGGACATTCCAATGGAAAGGCTAGTTCTCCCCCTCTGTGTATATAGGCACTTCAAACTAAGATTATTCATACATCACTAGATCTACTGTCTGTAAAGCACGTGTTGAATTTGCCCTAATTCTCTGGATCTTTCTTAGGGCATACAATGCAGCTTAGAATATAACTAATACACCAAAATAACACATGCTACATAGGCCATTTTTTACAATGCTTATTCCATATATGCTGGTAGGAGTTTTGGTGGTCCTCAAGGCCCCTGACTCAACATCTTTCATCTTTGGCCAAGGAGTGCCATGATCTAGTAAACACCCTGCTAAGGCTATACCTTATTTAAAAAGAGTTACTACTGATGTTCAATTGAGTAGATCAAGTTATAGATTTCTTCTGCATTGCGTTACTAAATGACAGGATATTGATTAGGGAAATGTACCTGCTCATTTGAAAGCACAAAATAGTAGTGCTGAAAACTAGGATCATTTTATTTGGGTAAATGCAACAACTTATAATGAAATGTGGACTGCAGTGCAAAATTATTTCGTAAACCAACATAAGGACAAACAAACTTTACACAAACAAAATTAACAATGTTTAATATGTAAATAGAAGGCTGGAGAAAGTGTTTTAGATTTTGTTAAAAAGGTTTTACAAATGTTGGAGAGAGGATTGTTATTTGGGTACTGAGGCACCAGATATGTAATAGTTATGTATCCAACACTGCCTTCCTAATATGAAGTCTGATAACAGTCTTATTTTCAGGCAGTGGTGGTGTCCTTGGAATGACTGTGCAAGTTTTTGAAAAAGAGATAAGAGAAAATGATGCAGCTGGGTTATCTGCCAGAAACACAAAAGGTGCAGTAGATTCAAATATGTTTTCAGAATGAAATAGAGGACCGAGCAGAGGTTCATGGTAACACAGATTGATAGAACAGAAAAACAGCAGAGAGGGGCATGGTCATTGGCATGAGAGGTATTATAAGCATGGTCATGTGCATAATGAGTTTCTACATTCTGATCCTACTCACCCGACACAACCTCAGCCTGCTTCCCCAAACCCCCTACTCACTATGACCTCCAATGGAACCCAAATTTTAATAATACACAATGTAGCTGCCAGAGCAGTGGGTCTCTCACTTGTTTGTTAACACAGCTTTCAAATAGGTGTGGGATGGACAATCATTCCATATAAAGTGCCAAGAAAGTATATATAGCCTTGAATATTACTGAATATTGTTGGGTATGTGGTTCATACTCCCCATTCACAACAACATGTATACCCCTTCATACGTATCCCATGAACATTTGATTTTCTGAATAGTATGATTTGTAATGGCACTAACCCATTGATTAATTTTACTAGAAAAAAAGGGAAAGTATCCATACGGGATCTAAACTGTACCTTGTCTTCCCTGTCATGGATTTTATTAAAGAAAATTAAGGTAAATAAAGCTCTGGGGCCTGACAGTATTCAACCACCAGTACTTAAGGAGCTAAGTAAGGAAATAAGTGAACCTCTGTATTTAATTTTTCAAGATTCTTTTGTTTCAGGTGTTGTACCGGAGGATTGGAGGAAGGCAGATGTTGTTCCTATATTTAAAAAGGGTTCAAAATCCTTGCCTGGAAATTATAGACCTGTGAGCTTAACTTCTGTAACTGGGAAAATATTTGAAGGGCTATTAAGGGATAATATTCAGGAATTCATTGGGAAGAACTTTGTTATTAGCAATAATCAGCATGGTTTTATGAAACATAGGTCATGTCAAACTAACCAGATTGCATTCTACGAAGAAGTAAGTAGAAGTATAGATCAGGGTGTTGCAGTGGATGTGATCTACTTGGATTTTGCCAAGGCATTTGATATGGTTCCTCACAATAGGTTAGTCTTCAAACTAAAAGAAATTGGTCTAGAAGAATATTCTTGTTCTTGGGTAGAACATTGGCTTAAGGATAGAGTACAACGAGTTGTCATTAATGGTAAATTTTCAGGCTGGACAAAAGTGGTAAGTGGTATCCCTCAGGGTTCTGCTTTGGGACCACTTCTATTTAACATATTTATAACTGATCTTGAAATAGGCATTGAAAGCCATGTATCAGTGTTTGCAGATGACACAAAACTTTGTAAAGTAATACAATGTGAGCAGGATATTGCTTTGCTGCAGAGGGATTTGGATAGATTGGGGGACTGGGCACTAAAATGGCAGATTACATTTTACGTAGATAAATGCAAAGTTATGCACTTCGGGGTTAAGAATTTACACACTAAATCGTAGTGAATTAGGGATAACCACACACGAGAAGGATTTGGGAATTGTTATAGACAACAAATAAGGCAGCAATATGCAATGTCAATCCACAGTTGCTAAAGCCAGTAAGGTTTTGTCATGTATAAATAGGGGCATACATTCTCGGGATGAAAATATAATTTTGCCTCTTTATAAATCGCTGGTAAGACCACACCTTGAATATGCTGTGCAATTTTGGGCGCCTGTTCTAAAGAAAGATATCATGGCACTAGAAAAAGTCCAGAGACGAGCTACAAAATTTATAAAAGGAATGGAGCATTTTAGTTATGAAGAAAGGTTAAAAAAATTTAATCTGTTTAGTTTGGAAAAACGGCGCCTGAGAGGGGATATGATAACTTTATACAAATATATTCGGGGCCAGTACAAACCTTTATCTGGAAATCTATTCATAACCAGGACTATACATAGGACACGAGGTCACACATTTAAGCTGGAAGAAAGGAGATTTCATCTAAGGCAAAGAAAAGGTTTTTATACAGTAAGAGCAATAAGGGTATGGAATTCTCTGCCTGAATTAGTGGGGTAATAGCTGCTTGATCCAAGGAGACATCTGACTGCTATTTTGGGGTCAAGAAGGAATTTTTTCCTAGTTTGTGGCAAAATTGGAAGCGCTTCAGACTAGGTTGTTTGCCTTCTTTTGTATCAACAGCAACAACATATGTGAGGAAGGCTGAACTTGATGGAGTCTCAAGTCTCTTTTCAGCTATGTAACTATGTAACTATATAATAATGGCACAGAAGGGCTTAGAGCTATAAATGCACCTGCCATGATATATTATATACTTTGGGATTTTAGGTATACTTTATAGGTATACTTTTCATGCTCCCTCTGTGGAGATAGAAATCCACTAATCATTTTTTTCTATTTCGTCCCAAATTGCTTGTTGCCATTTTTGAGTTCATCCTCCATGTTGATATTTACTGCTCATAATTGCTTAGAAAGAGTACCACTATAAAATGCAATATTAATCACATAATAAATGTATAACTTTTTGCCTAACTCTGTTCTTAACATATGTTTCCTTTAAACTTTACAGAATAAGGAACCTACCGAACCGCAACTCTTCCTGAATATTTTGCTGATTTTGCTAAGTCAGAATTAAGTCTAAATGTAGACAATGAACTATAAACAAACCATATCTTGAGTTATTATTTGACAATGATCCAAATATGATATTATGTGGTATGATACCTATATAATCTGGTGAGTTATACCAACACACTCAGATTTGACCTGAACCGCACATTAGTGTTTTGTCTGAATCAATTTTCCAGGCCTATAGGTGTGGTGTGCCTGAGTCCTGAAATATGGAGCTCTAACCATTAAAGGTCCCTCATGAAATAAATATGCCCTAACAGATACTATTTTCATCAATCTCCTTTTCTCTGCAATAGTGCAACATTGAAAATTACCCACAAACTGCTAGGCTTGCAACTACAATCTCTAAATTTCTTCCATGTAATCAAAAAAGTAAAGCAAATTGTCCCATCACAACATGGAGGCAACATGGCCTTTCCCCTAAATCCCTCAAAAATCTGGCTTCCATCCATGAAAAAATATGGCAGCATGCCTATCCTTGTCTTCTCCTACTTGAAACTAGAATTTAAGTTAAGTGCTCCAATCAGTACAGATAACTGCAAAAACCCATTTAATATTATGCACAGCATATCTGTCATCATCCATAAGTATACTTTAAGCATGGGAAGACTAACAATGGGGGTTGTGGGTTGCAGCATCTAACCATTTTTTTAAAAAAAAAGTAAAATATCAGGAGTTGTGTTGAGATGTCTACATGTGTAAAACATCAGGGGGAAATTGTGTAGAACACAGCACTGTGTGGTGCAATGTGCTATCTAAAGCTAACCATGTTGTTTATCCAAAAACATTAAATCCGTTAGAAAAGCTTATCCAACAATATTTATTCTAGGCTCAAGTTGTACCATTATTTTCACATGGACCGTGCTGGATCAGTAGACCAGTAGACATTTCAAAATTTTGGAGCATTATATAATTTAGCTTGATCTAGTTTCCCAACAGAACATTAAAATGACATTTGACTATACCCTTTTGCATTTGCTAAGGTTTTTCAACAAATTACTCCCCCCATTTCATTGTCTAAATGTTAACCAGTTGTTAATAGCTGTCAATTGTTAATTGCTTTTCTTCCTTCTATGTTCCCCAAATAACTTTCCTTATTATGTAATTGCAAGAAAAGTATTTGATATATTTTATGTATTGGTATCTAATTTATGCTTTTCTGTTTATCTCACATATGTTTATGACAATTAAAAGCTTAATGAAAAAAAAAACACTACAAGATATTGCACACGTCTATGAAATTATACATAAATCACAAACATGGGATGAGAATGTGTGAAAATGAAGACTCCTTCACACTTTGAAAGCAACCATATGCTATGTAAACACATATAATAATATTCAAGATGTCATGTATATATTGGACGCTTCCTATTTTGTTTATCCAGTTTAATGTTCTAGGGCCAATGTGCTTAGTTTTGGTGTTGTAGGAAAGAGTTATACTAAAGGACCACTAAAATCACCAGGACAACTTCTCAATGAAGTGGCCTGGGCGTTGTGGTCCTGTATGTTTAACTGTGAATTTGTAAAATATTGCATTCTTTTTTTCTGAAAAAAACTGTAGTAGTTACATTGCAGGGTTAAACACGCCTCCAGTTACTGTCACACTAACAGCCAGTAGATGCACTTCCTGAAGCGATGTAAAAAGTTTCGTAAAAAGCAATTTCAAGACTTTATGCCAGACCGGGCGGGGTGGGGGCTAGTCCCATAAACGTATGTAAAGGCTTTCATTCCTAACTCTTTAGTGTTTCTTAAAAGGACACTATATTCACTAAAACAACTTTAGCTTAACATTTTAGTTTTGGGGTATAGATATTGCCTCTGAAGTTTCACTGCTCAATTCACTGCCATTTAGGAATTAAATCACTTTAGTTTCTGTTTATGCAGCTCTGGCCACACTTTCCCTGGCTGTGACTGACACAGCCTGCATTGAAAAAAAAAATGGTTTCACTTTTTAATCAGATGTAACTTACTTTAAACGGTTTTATCTTCTGCTCTGCAAATCTAACTTTAATCACACACAGGAGATCCCTGCATGGTCTAGCAATCTATTAAAAGAGCAGAAGACACAAAATTCTGAATTAAACAAAATGTGCCATAAAGGAAGCATAAACATTAGATGACTCTTTACAGGAAGTGTTTATAATGGTTGTGCATGTCACATACAGGGAGGTGTGACTAGGGCTGCATAAACACAGTGATTTAACTCCTAAATGGCAGAGGATTGAGCAGTGAGTCTGCAAGGGGAAAGATCTATACACCAAAACTGCTTCATTAAGCTAAAGTTGTTTTGGTGACTATAGTGTCCCTTTAACTTTGCTGTGATACCAGTTACTTAAGGGTTCAGCCTGTTGTGCTAGCTATCCATGGGAAATCCAACATTATCTATAATTCCCTGAATAGCATCACGTTTTCACAGGCTCAAAAAAAATAACAACTTTTGTTGGTGTAAATACCATGTTGAACGAAAAAAGAAAAGCTGCTACGATAGTGCAATTAACTATTTTCAAGCTGCAATGCGCTGCTCCCCATAGAACTGAAAGGGAGAGTAAAATAAGCTACTTATGTTCAGCATATAATAATGAACGCCCAATAACCTCTTGAGTCTCATCAAAATAAAATATAAACACTTATTTAAAGTGAGATCCCCCAGGAACTCCCAAGGAAAGGCCCTCTACTCTTTGAGATACTTCTTAAACCTCTCCTGTCTTATGAATATCCAGTGTCAAAAAATACATGTAGCAAACAAAAAGAGGACTTTCATGTTCTACAGGGAACAGGTATATTTGTAACCCATTAAAGTAACATTTAAAGGGACACTATAGTCACCAGAACAACTACAGCTTATTGAATTTGTTCTGGTGAGTGGAATCATTACCTTCAGGCTTGTTGCTGTAAACACAGTTTTTTCAGAGAAAATGCAGTGTTTATATTACAGCCTAGTGATAACATCACTGGCCACTCCTTACATGGCTGTTACAGATCCTTCCTGGGTCATGGCTGCGTAAAATGCATCCAAACATTCAGTGTCTCCTCCCTCTGCATGCAGACACTGAACTTTCCTCATAGAGATTCATTGATTCAATTCATCTCTATGAGGAGATGCTGATTAGCCAGGGCTGTGTTTGAATTGTGATGGCTGTGCCCCTGATCTGCCTCTTTGTCAGTCTCAGCCAATCCTATGGAGAAGCACTGTGATTGGATCAGGCTACCACTTCTGATGATGTCAGCAGACTGCTTGCTGGTCCTATGCAGACAGGGCAGAGCCAGCAGCTTCAGGCTTGAATACAAGTAAGATTCTGCTATATTTAGGGAGGCATGAGGGGCCCAGGGGAGCTAGATGGTGGTTTTAACACTATAGGGTCAGGAATACATGTGTGTGGTCCTGACCCTATAGTGTTCCTTTAAGTAGATACATTTGTGTCAGAAACAGACATTCTGAATAGCAGTAGAAAAGAAAGAAAAGTCAAAAAAGAGAATGATTATGCACCTGAGAATATTTTACATAAATTAAAATAAAAGTTTTCATTATTTTTTCTTTAGGTTGACTTTTCTTTTAGTTTGTGTTTAGTTTTAATGGAGCAACAACGCAGCTATTTACAAGGTGCATGCATGTTATCTTTCACAAACTTGCAACTGATCTGGTCTCTAGTAGACGTATGAATTTAATTTCAAACTTCTTCCAAACTTCGGAACCCTGAAATGTTATACGGACATAGCAAACAAAATTAACAAAGGAAAGTGCAATGGACAAGCAGTGTTGGTTGGTTTGTGATTCAGAGTTCTGTCCGTGGCACCAAAATAAGAGATGACTGATGAAAAAAAAAAAAAAAAGATGATTGATGGTTAGGGCTCAGCCAATAAAAGTTGATCTTATTCACAGATGAAGTGGGAAGATCTTGGAGGAAAACAAAACTAGGAGCAGTAAAAAAATACATCTCTATTTATATATGATATATATAAGTATATAACATGTAAGAATAGAAAAAAAAAATCTGCTCCTACTTTTTTCCCCTCTATTGGTTACTTTTTCTCACTTGATCGGTGTACCAAATGACAGGAAAATCAGTGTACTGCAAATTCTATACTTACTATTTATATTATGTATATATTTTGCAGGACACAAATTTGCATATTTTTGCTCAATTTTTGTTTGTCTGTATCATTTTTCTGGAAATGACTGCATAGACAAAATTCTCCTGAGCCAAAACACCATATGGATGAATCACAAATAGACAGAAATACATTTTTTGGACTAATCGATTTGGCAAAACCAATTTTGTTTTGCCATGGAAGAGTCTAGTTTTCAATATCTTCATTTTATATTGAAATATGTCTGTGTATCTATAGCAATATTTAAGCATTTAAATGATATAGATACCTATAGACAGGCAGACAGACTGATTTCACTACGAAAAACAGATGGAAACAAGATCAATTTTAAAGAGCTGCGCATTGCACTGCTGGAATTAATTACTTTATCCTAGCAGGTGGCAAACATTGTGACATCCAGACTTCTTCCTTCTGGCAGCAAAGTATGCCATCTTTATGCACAACGGGATAAACTTATACTACACTAGACTGGATGTGTTCTTTGCCTAATATCCTATGTTATTTAGATTCGGTCTGTGATGTTCAAGCACTACATATCTGCCATAAAATAATAAAGTAAAAGTGTTCAGAAAGATGGTCATTAGTTATTTTTTATCAATTTTATTATTCTGAAGGACTTTTAAAAGTTGGTGTACACCTTCATGATGTATCTTGTGTCATTACTTCATGTATGGCGGAAACACAGTGGCTAATATTTCTTTTTTATTGGTCTGATTGACTTTGACGTACATAATCTGCTGGGTTTTTGTTTTTGTTTTTATCCAAGTCTAACAAACTGACAAATAATAACTACAGGGGTGAATAGAAAATACAATGGTGAGATGATTGGCTAAAATACATACCTTGTACTGCATTCTAAATTATTCTTGTTCTAGACTCTTTGTAATCAGCCGTCTGCACCGCAGCCTCTGTTGATGCATTGTATCTGAATGTTGTCCCACCGGAGTCATTGTGTCTGAATTTATTTTCCATTTCTTTATTGTATTGTGGACAAATATAGAACTTTTGTGATTATTTCTACTAAGCTGTTGGTAACGGGTTTCTCTCCAAATTTTAACCATGTCTGCAATATTAGTCATTATTTACTTACCAATTTTTTTATATTTTGTAAGTAGCTATAAAGTTCTGTATAGTACCTCAATCACAGTATCAATGTGTAAGACTATCAAGCATAAATATATATGTATGTGTGGCAGAATGGAATGACTTTGTCATGAAAAAGACATGAGTGAATTGGGGATAACTCTATAATAAAAAATAAATAAGGAAATTAAGCATGCATAAAGCATCTTATAGTTTAGATGTATAGATTGCAGAGGTTATTTCTGGCATTTGTTTTATCCCAGACTAACTGAAAAACAGCATAATAAAAATTAAAAAAACGACGACAATTGCTGCCTTAAAGGAAACATTATAGCACTAGCATTACAAAATTATATTCATAATGCTACAGTGTCCCTGTCATTATCATGTGTAATCCACCCCTCTCGCTCCTCCCCTCCCACCCTCCACCATAAAATTATTAAAATAAAGGTTTTACTCACCTTTTTCCAGCACTGAGACTCCTTGTCATTGAGGAGGCATGGTAGTAAATAGTAACAATTAAGAAGTCTCATGTTTGGGAAAATAGTAGCATGGAAAATGACAACATGGCCATCATTACAAAACATACAGAGTCTGCATATCCATGGAAGACTAGGGAGCAAGTCTGTGTTTTCTGAGCAGAGGACGTCTATTTTATAGAAATCATTTGACTTTCGCATGGAACTATTCACCAAAAGGTAAAGATTACATTCTTAAATTTTCCTCCACAAATTAAGTTAATTGATGCTGAGTAGGAAGGGTGAGTTATTCTTTGCTGTCCCTGGAATGTCAGGACAGGGACCAAGAGTAGAGACATTCATGCCAGATTTAGTGCACTCTAGAGGGTTTCATGTGGGTTTCATGTCTCTAGAGGGTTTCATGTGTTTCTGTATAACCAAAAGAGTTGAGATACACACACCATGCAAACATAAAGTCATTTAACTTGTGAGATGTTCTGGTTAATAATAAATAAAAAGTAGTCTCTGCTCTCCTATGCTTCCAGGTAACAAGAATGGTGATAATGCCAAGGATATATATATTTTTTACACAGACAAAAAGGGACATTATAGTCACACAAAAAAACCTTTAACTTAATGGAGCAGTTTTTGGTGTATAATTAATGCCACTGCATTCTCAATGTTTCATTATCTGTTATTTAGGAGTTAAATCACTTTGTTTATGCAGCCCTAGTCACACCATCCTGCATGTAACATGCATAGTGTAACAGACCTCTCTATCTTTGAATTACTTTTATTTCCCCTTGGTTTGTCTGTTTGTTCGGCTATTTTCCTGTCCGTACGGTCCCTACGCTTTATTTCCCTTTTTACCGAAAGAACTGCCGAACGGCCAGCCACCCATAATGGAAGTGTGCTGCTTGTTAACTTCTTGGCCTCATTAGAACGTTGTGGTTAACCGCAAATACTTCCTTATTGTCGAATGTCGGCTGGGTGGTCGTCGTTCGTATGAACGAACACGTGGCGGCGGCCATCTTGGACATAGGAACGCCCAGTGGGGTACGTTGACGATTTCATGGAACTAAAAACTGACACTATTTTCACACGAACACCGCTGAAGACACTGACCTCCCTTAATCTGTTCTTCATTCATACGAACGCTGTACCGTTTGGTACTTTTTCATACGAACAGAGTCACTCCAGATAGCTATCCCATGGAGCCCATTTATATAACGAAAGACTAGGTGAAAGACTTTGGCTCCATGGCGATTGGACTGTATGTATGTATGTGATCTGAGCGCCATTCTGTAATATTATGCGCTCAGATCCAGGCTATCTGGGGATTCGTTGAATGGGGGGATTCTGTTCGGGAGTTTTATAATTGTGTATTTTTATGTCTTTTTATTATCCTATATAAAATGGATGTTATGCTCTATCCTCAGAGATAATTGAGTTACTTCCTAATTATCTCCAGGATAGAGAGGAGGGTCCTGTACTGTGTAAATGTGTTTATCCCTGTACAACTGTGATTGGTCACAGTAATATTTTGTCACAGTTTTCCACCAGGTCCCCTATGGGAGTGTCCGCCCGGTGGGAGACCTGCATAAAAGGCGGGCAGGTAGCCCAGATTAAACAGATTCCTGCTTGACCCTGAATACAGAGCCTCGTATCGTACTTGGGGGGATTTATTTGTGTACTTTCATGTTCAGCTGTTTGGAGTATGGATGATTCGTATACTTCTTGTTAGGCTGATTGGAGTGTTCGGCAGCTGCCTAGACAGAACCAAGGATGCCCCTCTTGTGGCTGTCAGAGTGACAGTTACTTGAGGCATCCTTAAGCAGCAATGTAAAAACTAGCTTAATAATAAAAGACAGCGTTTACACTGCTGAACCTGCAGGAACTAGTTATACACCCTGGAACCACTACATTAAGCTGTTGTGGTTATGGTGACTAAAGTGTCCCTTAGTGGCAACTCTAAAACCAGTACACGGTGGGTGGGGGGAGCACAAAATATACTACAATCAAAACTGTAATGAGTGAAGTGAGGTAGAGGCTGTAGTGGGTGCAGGGGGATAGGGCTGTAGTGGGTGCAGAGAGTAAAAGGGGCTGTACTGGATGCAATATAAGCTTCAGTGGGGGGGAATAGGGGTAGCAAATTCACAACAGAATGCTTGGAAAATAAAAGAATGTGTTGCAAGGGTCCAGTCAAAGTCCAGACATCAACCCAATTGGAAAGATGTGGCAGAACTTTAAAAGAGCTGTTCATAAACAAATGACAGCAAACTTCAATGAACTGAAGCAATGTTGTAAAAAAAGAGTGGCCAAAATTATTCTACAACTATGTAAGAGACTAATAGAGTCATACAGAAAATGGTTATTTCAAGTTACTGCTGCTAAAGGTGATTACAAGCTATTGGACCATAAAATGTATTTAGTTTTTCACACATGGCTTCTCCAGTTTGGCTTTATGCGTGTTAAAACAATCAGGATAGAGTATAATATGTTATGTGTTGTTCATCTGAGATTGCATTTTCCTAATATTAAAACCTGCTAAAGAACAGTTGATTGTTATTATAGCCATGTATGCAAACCCACAGAATTCAAAGAGGGTGTACTTTCTTTTTCCCATGACTGTATGTGGTATACACAGGAGATCAAATTAGGGTGCTATCTGCAAAACTGCTGAATATCAAAATAAAGAAAAGTCACATTCGTAATTTTGGTCTTTCAGCTTAGCGGATAATGCTCTAATTTGGGTTTCTTACTTTTAAGGATACCAAATTATGATGATGTTTAGCAAGGAGGTCCCTTTTTTTGGTAATTGGTATTCTTATGACATACCTACTCATCATTGTTGGTTTGTTAACCTAAATGTTATTCAACGCTCCGCTTATCTCTAAAGGCTATCTCTGTTATTTCTGTCCACCCCCCTTATTTTTATTGATACCCACCCAAATGGTTTTGCTTGACCAATCCTCACCTCCTCTGTGCATTTCCATTCCATAGTTTTATTGCAGGGCTTTTTTTACCCTAGCCTCTCTGTCTTTCCACAGTCTGAGTTTTAAAAGGACATTGCTCAGAGACCTCCCAGACTCGACTGTAAAGGAGGTGGTGTAGGCATCCTTCTCTCCCCTCAATGTACCTTTCAACCTATCCTCCCTGGCCCTGCCCTTTCCTTTACTTCCTTTGAAGTTCACACTGTCCCCCTTTTTAAGCCCCAAAAAAGAATTGCCATCATCTATCGCCCCCCCCTCCCTTCCCCGGTCATCATTGAATACTTTTCTTCCTGGATACCCCACTTTCTCTCCTCTAGCACTCCCTCATACTTGGGGACTTTAACATCCCAATCAACAACCTCAACTGCCCTGATGCCTCCCATCTGCTCTCTGTAACCTACTCCTTTGGCCTCACGCAGTTGTCTACTTCAGCAACTCACAGCAGGAAACACTCTTGACCTCATCTTCACCAATCTATGTACAACCTCTAATCTCTCCACTGTTCCATTTCCTTTGTCCACCATCTCCTAACCGTTGACATCAGCATATCCCTTCCCCAAATTTCACCACCCTCAACTCTCCAATCTCGTAGAAACCTCAACTGCCTTGATCTCCAGCATTTCTCCACCAAACTCCAAACTCTCCTTTTACCCATCTCAAATCTAACTTGCCCTAACTCTGCAACCTCACTCTACAACTCAACTCTCTCCTCTCAACTTTACATCAAGGCACCTCCTAAAATTAAACGCAGCAAGCGCCCCCGATTACAACCCTGGCACACCAAGCTGACCTGTTACTCCAAAAATGTTTTAGAACTGCTGAATGCTGCTGGAGAAAGTCTCACTTGGCATCTGACTTCCTCCACTATAAATTTATGCTGCGCTCCTACAGCCTGGCTCTTTCCGCTGCAAAAGTAAATTACTTTAACACCCTCATAAGCACACTGTTCCATCAACCCAAACACCTATTTCACATTTTTGATGCTCTTCTTCGCCCTTTTACTCCCCCTCCTTCTACCACCTTGTCCGCCACAAACTTTGCATCTCACTTCACTGAAATCTCTACAATCAGAGAGGAGATCGCTAATTTCTCTGCTTCCCCTACCAATACATCACCCAACCCACTCCCTCCACCATTCTACATTCATTCGCACCTGCTACAGCAGAAGAGGTTTCTGCTCTGCTCCAGTCCTCCTGCCCCACCACCTGTTCCCTCGAATCTCATCTGCAGTTTGTCTCCCTCTCACTAAAAATTTCAATCTCTCCCTTTCCTCTGGCACATTTCCCTCACCCTTCAAACATGCAACTGTAACCTCGATTCTGAAAAAGCCCAGGTTTGACACCAACTCCCCATCCAACTACCGCCCTATGTTGCTACTGTCATTTGCCTCCAAGATCCTCGAGAGAGTTGTGTACACCAGACTGACTGACTTTCTCGAATACAACTCTCTGCTTGACCACCTTCAGTCTGGATTTCACGCTGGTCATTCTGTCGAAACGGCTGTGACCAAAGTATCCAACTATTTAATTGCTGCTAAATCTCGTGGCTATTACTCTATCCTAATTCTCCTTGATCTTTCTGCTGCCTTTGACACGGTTGATCATCAACAGCTTCTTCGCATTCTCCATAATTTTGGTCTATGGAATACTGCTCTCTCCTGGTGCTCCTCCTACCTCTCCCAGCACTCTTTCAGTGTTTCTTTCTCTGACTCTGCCTCTTCCCCCCCAACCACTCTCTGTCAGCATCCCCCAAGGTTCTGTCCTTGGTCCCATACTGTTCTCCATCTATACTGCCTCCCTTGGTAAACTCATTAGCTCCTTTGACTTCCGTTATCATTTCTATGCGGATGACACGCAAATCTACCTCTCCTGATCTCTCCCCGCCCATCTTGACTCGTGTCTGACTGCATCTCTTTGATTTCCAACTGGATGGCTGCTCACTTCCTTAAACTCAATCTATCCAAAACAGAACTTCTGGTATTTCCTCCCTCAAGTGTTACTACTCCCGTGTCTGTCTCCCTCCATGTCAACGGTGCTACCATCACCTCTACCTCAACGGCTCACTGCCTGGGTGTTTTTTTTTTTTACCTCAACCTCTCCTTCACCCCTCATGTCCAAATGTCCAATCAATTACCAAATCCTGTCATTTCCATCTCAAAAACATAGCGCGCATTTGCCCCTATTTAACCCTGGATGCGGCTATGGTGCTGGTCCATGGTCTTGTTCTCGCTCGTCTTGACTACTGCAATACCCTTCTCAATGGTTTTACGTGTTCCCAGATCGCACCACTATAAGGCTCATTTTCCTGTCCATTCGCACCTCCCACGCCTCCCTACTCTGTCTGTCCCTGCAATGGCTTCCAGTTAGATATAGGGCTCAATTTAAAATGCTGGTGCTTGCTTACAAGTCCCTACATAATGCTGCTCCAACCTACCTATCCTCCCTAATAAACAAGTATGTCCTGTTGAGGCCCCTATGCTCTGCCAAAGGCCTATGTATATCCTCTGTCCGTACTCCCACCTCTAATGCTCGCCTCCAAGAGGGCTGTACCTCTTCTGTGGAACTCCCTTCCTTTCTCCGTAAGAATTTTACCTAGTCTCCACTCATTCAAAAAAATCTTTGAAAACTCACTTTTTCAAGAAAACATATCAATTAAACTGTTAGCAGGTTTTTATCCCCCAGCCCCCATGACTCCTCTCCTGCAACTGGCAAAAATGACCTACTAAGCCCTACGTGAATACTTTTCTAACAACCTACTTCGTACCCCTACTTTTACCCTTTGTGTCACTATACCCCACTCCCTCTAGAATGTAAGCTCATTGAGCAGGGCCCTCCACCTCTCTGTCCCTGTACGTCCAGTTGTCTGGTTCAAATTACATGTCTGTTAGTCCACCCATTGTACAGCGCTACGGAATCTGATGGCGCTACATAAATAATAAAGGATAGCAAACAGCTCTTCTTAATTTGATATTTCAGAAGTTCAGAATATAACTCCCTAAACTGGTACTTTCCTTAGTAAATATGTGACTGCCACCTTCTTTCATTGCCCACAGATCAGAGGTAGGCACTCCAGATGTTGTGAATTACATCTCCCATATTTCACTTACAGACATAATGCTGACAAAGCATAGGGAGAGATGTTTGCCATGGATAATAATAGACTTCTGAAATTAGAAAACAAACACATTTCAGAACCAAAATTTAATTAATCCTAATATATATTTTTGTAAAAATTGTGGTCAACCTGTAATTAGAAAAATAACAGATCAATCCAAAATGAACCACAGTAAATGTTTCCCCTTAGCACATCTATAATGTATTGAGTAGCAGAATGTGCAATTTTGATTAATTATAATGTGCCTGATAAGATATGCTGGAAACTTCATTAAAGAAAAAGCTATAATTTAATTTGAAACTGGGAAGCAATTAGAGAAGTTCAAAAGTATAAGTGAAAGGTATTGGTTTAATTTTACTTTTCTGGCCCCAGGTTACATCAGTCTAGGAGCTGCCATAATGATATGCTCATCTGTATTTTTTGTTTGATTATAGAACATTATATAAATACCAACTATATTTTTATTGGCTGCTTATTTATTTAATACAGTCAGGGTATATTGATTTAAATTTTCACTTTGTTGATTTTTCCCTCCAGTCTCTCCCTGCAACTTGTAATGAAAATTCAAGGCTTCTTTGAGCAATAAAATGCATGAAGAAAAACATATCCTATATCCTTTATATACACATTTGAACTTGTCTTAATGTTCTATTTCCTATAAAAACATTGATTTTAGTGTATTAATGTAGTAATTGATTCTTTAATATGTGTTATGAATGTTTCTACTACAAAACATGTTAGGAATGCAGAGCAGTACCAGTACTTTAACTCTAGATGTCACTATCCGCTTGTCAACCATGAAGAACAAATTAGCACTTAAACTGGATAAATTTATGAGGTCATTTTGTTCCATACAACATACTTCTGTGCTGGTAATGCTCACTATGGAATTCCAGTATGTGCACATTAAATAAATAGATAAGAGAGGACATCCGTCCAACTGTAATTTGGCCTGTGCAGTCTTAATATGGATGGTTGGGGTTAATTACTTTTGCTGGCGGTTAGCTATGCAGATGCACAGAATCTAATCAGCAGAAAATGTTACAGTTACACAGTTGTTACAAAAATAGCCATCTAAGCATATAGCTGTAACAAGTAGTTAGGTACACATGCCAATTAGTAGTGCAGTTCAATTGCTAATGTCAGAGTTAATAAAAGCACAAGTGATTGTTTTTTTGTTTGTCATACTCTTCTAATTGCTTGCTGTGTGAGCTCTCTGATTGACAGATTGATTGCAATCCCACAACCTCAGAACTCTGCACCACAGGCTTCTTCCTACTCATGCAGCTGCTGCTAGCAGACAAAGCTAAGTGGCCAGGTCATTAACCTGAAAGTAAATTGCCTCACTGAAATCACCTCCAATCCTCCTCCTTCACAGAGTGTTCTATTACCTTTTTTTTTGTCAAGGGCTGAGAAAACAGTAGTTCTCCATCTGCTGTTGTCCACTCACCACCTCTGGTAGTTTTATGAAAGGTGAAAGGTGATGTTTGACAACATCTGAAGGAGAGAAGGGTTGGCCAGACTTCCTTTGTGTACTGAAATTTAGACAGGAAATTATTGGCTAAATAATTATTATTATATTATTATATTATTACCCACCAAAATAAGTCCCTAATGACTATTTAAGATTCACAATTCACAGATTAGTTATTTAATTGAACAATCATAATTTAATGATGAAATACAGTTATATACCAGTTACAGTTTTTTTTTTTTTTTATGGGTTTAATTTAGGTAATAACTAAAGAGCACTCGTCAGGACTGCATTGAGTAAAATGTGGACTAGGCACAGTGTGGACTGACAATATTTGGCCTAGGTACAAACAAAAGGCATTTTTTTGTTTCCTCACAAAACTTACATATATCAGTTTAGATGGTCCAACTCTCATGCAGCATGTGACTTACGGGTTTGACGGATGGACATCTGTGTATGCTTAACAATTCAGACAATGTTTCCCATGATTCCAGATTACAGTGACTAATGTAATGTTATGAGCATTGTTTTAACTCAACTTTCAGTCACCTGCGAACAAAAAGGGGCATACTCATCCTTGTTTGGTTGCCTGGTCAAAGATACTGCAGTCATAGTTAAAAATCCCAGTGGTCCAGTCAATTGAGAACACAGGCCACCGCCAATGCACAAAGTGGTGGGCTAGCAAATACCCTGCACAATTCATCTCTCCTGCAGTCCTGTGGCAACAGACATTTCCCCTTGGGGGACAATTTCTGCACTGCCCCTATTGCAGTCTACATTAGATTCATTAAGAAACAAATATATAGGACTACAAATCCCTTATTTATTGGCATGCTGAGATTGGCGGGGGAGGATGAGACTGGCGTTGAGGCAACTTCTTAGTTAAACCGTTTGAAAATGGTTTAGCCCCTGAAGGTAAGAATAACCCGGGGCCTCCTGTCACCATAGCAACTTTAGATTAAGTTGTTTTGGTGTCTGGAGTGTCCCATTAGGAAGACTTAGTGTAAGTAGAAAGCTTTTGACCTCAATGCTGGATATCAGCCAGGCACACCCAGTGGGCAATCCTATGATTATGGGCCAGTTATAGACTTGCAGAGAATCAGAGTCATAGTGCAACAACATCTATTGGACTAGTGGGGTGCAGTATAGATCAGACTTGATCTATAAATAAATATTGTTGCATGGAAAAAAAGTGCTTTCATAAGCAACCACAAAAATAGTTGCATTTTATTAATTTGGAATAGTTCAATTTAGGTTTCCAAAACGTCTGAATGTGAATAATTTGTGCATGCAGGAGTTAATGACACTGGTTCAGCCTAGTAATGAAATTGGGATTTATTGCTTTCGTTTTAGCATATTGTCAGATAATTTTAAATGTGACAGAGTCACTTTAAGAAATTTGAAAACACCGCCTATAATAAATGAAAATCCATCTATAAAAAATATAGCTACTTATCATTCTCATAAGTATGGCCCACATACGTCATATGTATATGTTTTTACCACATGTATTTCACAAATAAATAATCTAATATGTTAAAAAAAAAAAAAAATATTGACTTATAAGGTGCAAAAAAGGCATGTGGTATGTTCACGTACATCACACATGATGTTGTGGTTTTCTTAAGATGAAATTTCTGTTCTTTGCCTTTAATCTAATTTAAAACAGGTCATCAATATGACAAATGCACATTGCAAGGATCCTGTTTAGTTTCAAACGGTAAACATTGTACTATCCAACCTGCATGGAAGCAATTTAGGAATTTCTCACTGTAATAAATTGCTCTAACGCTTAACATGTTCAAATTAACATTTTTTTTTCTCTCTCTAAAATTGGTAGAGCTGACAGCACTTGTGTTTGTTTTCAGTAGATGTTAAACAGATGTAGTCTAATATCCTCATGGGTTTAGTGAAGGATGATGCAATAATGTGAATTAGATTGGAACATCTCCAAGTTTTAAAATCTCTTCCTGTTTCTGGACAGCCTTGTCGTTTAGTAATTGAATTTAAAAGTATACACAAAAGAAATGCATTTGCAGTATACATTACCAGGCCTTAACTGGTGTATACATAAAAATAAAGTTGCCTAATAGAATTATTCATATTAAAAAAAACAAAAACCTAAGAAATTTTGATTTGCCTCAAGTATTGCAGAACACTTAAATTGTTTAAAGCCATTAAGTTTGAGCCCAGCACTGCATCAGATTATTAACTAAATTTCCCAAGATGATTAGCCAGCCTAAAAATCTGAATGATATTTAATGTAACATATGATTACATAATGGTTTTCAAAGACATACAGCCCAATTTAGAGTCTAGTAAAAACCACAGGAATTGCATGTTCTGTCCTTGTTTGAGTCTGATTGAGTGTGCTTTAAAGTTGGTTGCAAAGTACTCATAGATTTTATATTTTATTAGTATGTGAAAACTATGCTTTAAAATTAAATCACCATATTTCATGGGGAAATGGCCCAGAACCATACATATAGCAAAAAATTATGGGATAAAATTTGCTATCCCACCAACCACTGCTCAGTCTATAGCCAAACTCAAGAGATGGCCTATAAATTGCTGACCAACGGGTACTGTACTCCTGCTGGGCTCAATGAAATCAACCAAGATCACTCCAACATGTTGGAGATGTGGCACAGGAGTGGGCACCACTTTACACATATTTAATACATTCTCGGACAGACCACCCGACTTTGAACCAACCGAGATGCTCCATCATCCAAACCCCAGGTCTGTGTGTATGATAAAAAAAAAAAAAAAAGATACGAATCCTGAATATTGCCAAACAAATTATCCCACAATTCTGGAAGCAGACAGTTACTCTCCCGCTGACTTGTGGTTCACACAGATGGAGGAACTTAGGGCTGTGAAGGATCTCAATATGGGCGCCGCTGACGCTACTCATTCATACACTGAGATTTGGTCTCATTGGTTACTGACGAAATCCAGGGCTGACTTTGCAAATTAACTCCAATATTAAATGACTCAGCTGGATGCCCAGACATCTGACCGATAATGATCAGACACCAATTCTTCACTTCCCCCCACCCCCTTTCTTTCTCCTTTTTTTTTTTTTTTTACTGACTTTTTCCTCCTCTCCCTTCCCTTCCCCTCCCCTCCCAACCCAGTGTAGGGAATAAACAAGTTTTAATTTGTACAAATAGGTGGGGCCTGCATGTACCTTTCAATATGTATGCCAATCACTTATCGAGACCTGCGTGTCTCCAAATTAAAGATTTCATTTTACAAGTACCTGTTATGCACTGTTATGCAAAGGTTCTTTGAGACCTGCAAGTCTCTCTTCTATATGCTCACGCATACAAAATAAATAAGTGGAATAAGTGGAAATATTTTGTGGAATTTTCTCACTGCATCAATGTAGACATGCTAACATGCATTGTGAAAGGTCTTCTTCTGAGCACACTTGCGGAGCACAGTGCTTCTCTGGCAAATTAAGCAATCAGGGCATGGCTGTATAATGTAGGTTAGTGAAGTTATGTGGCTATTATTAAGACGTGCCACCCCCCCAGGGGTCCAGACAGATACACACCTTAAGCAACCTGCATTTTTTTTAAATTATCGTCTGTTAGATTAATGTTACAGGACAACCTGCCTTCCTAAATAACATGCTGCAAATCCACCCTCCCCTTTAGCACTTCCAAACCTCAATCAATGTGTTTGAATGGTATCTGACTTATAACATCACTAAACTGCGCCACAAGTTCCTGTTACTGCTCCTGTGGACCTGCAGTCTTATACAACGCTCTCCAAATAACAGTGTACGTTTGCTGTCTGCTCAAAATAACTCAACACACAGCCATAAATGTCTAAACCAGTGGAAACAAAAGTGAGTACATCCCTAAGTGGAAATATCCAAATTAGGCATAATTAGCCATTTTCCCTCCTCGATGTCATGTGACTTATTAGTGTTACAAGGTCTAAGGTGTGAATGGTGAGCAAGTGTGTTAAATTTGGTGTTATTGCTCTCACACTCTCTCATACTGGTCACTGGAAGTTCAACATAGCACCTCATAGCAAAGAACTCTGATGATCTGAAAAAAATAATTGTTGCTCTACATTGAGGTAGCTTAGGCTATAAGAAGATTGCCATGACCCTGAAACTGAGCTTCAGCATGGTGGGCAAGACCATACAGCAGTTTCACAGGACAGGCTCCACTCAGAACAGGCCTCGCCATGGTCGACCAAAGAAGTTGAGTGCACGTGCTCAGCGTCATATCCAGAGGTTGTCTTTGGAAAATAGATATGTGAGTGCTGCCAGCATTGCTGCAGAGGTTGAAGGGGTGGGGGGTCAGCCTGTCAGTGTTCAGACCATACATGGCACACTGCATCAGATTGGTCTGCATGGCTTTTGTCCTAGAAGGAAGCCTCTTCTAAAGATGATGCACAAGAAAGCCCGCAAACAGTTTGCTGAAGACAAGCAGAATAAGGAAATGGATTACTGGAACCATGTCCTGTGGTACGATGAGACCATGATAAACTTATTTGGTTCAGATAGTGTCAAGCGTGTGTGAAGGCAACCAGGTGAGGAGTACAAAGACATTTTGCTGAAGACAAGCAGTCAAGCACAGTAGTGGGAGTGTCATGGTTTGGGCCTGCACGAGTGCTGCCGGCACTGGGGAACTACAGTTCATTGAGGGAACCATGAATGCCAACATGTACTGTGACATACTGAAGCAGAGCATGATCCCCTCCCTTCAGAGACCCCAAACACACCTACAAGATGACCACTGCCTTGCTAAAGAAGCTGAAGGTAAAGGTGATGGACTGGCCAAGAATGTCTCCAGACCTAAACCCTATTTAGTATTTCTGGGGCATCCTCAAATGGAAGGTGGTGGATCTAGTGAACTCCATGCAGTGCTGAAAAATAATGATGACCACACAAAATATTGACACTTTGGGTCCAATTTGGACATTTCCACTTAGGGGTGTACTAACTTTTGTTGCCAATGGTTTAGACATTAATAGCTGTGTTTAATTATTTTGAGGGGACAGCAAATTTACACTGTTATACAGTCTGTGCACTTACTACTTTACATTGTAGCAGAGTACCATTTCTTCAGTGTTGTCACATAAAAAGACATAATAAAATATTTGCACAAATGTGAGGGGTGTGCTCACTTTTGTGAGATACTGTATATAACCTAGACAGATATTACACTTTATATATATGTACTTTAGATATATTGGCAAATATTATACACAGACATGTACTTTACATACATATGCGGAGCATATATTTCATGCGTATTTTACACATGAACAGCAATATAACCTAGACATGCCATACACATTGTTTTACATAGAGTACATATATAGTCCCATAGTGTATATATATATATATATATATATATATATATATATATTTTTTTTTTTTTTTCTCACCCTCCTGGGTGGTATGTTTATTCCTCATTCTCGGGTCCATACCAGAGACCTGGGAGCTTGAGGGTTCTGCAATGTTCCTAGAAGTGCACTCTTCTGGACAGAGATCTCAGATGTCCCATCTGTTGAAGCCACTCCCCCAACTTGGCAGTCACATCCCCGAGTGCTCCTATCACAACTGGGACTACTACCGCCTTCACTTTCCACATCCTTTCTAGTTCTTCTTTCAGTCCTTGGTATTTCTCCACCTTCTCCTTATGTTCTTTCTTCCTGATGTTATAGTCACTGGGTATTGCCACATCCACCACAACTGCAGTCTTCTGTTCCTTGTCTACCAACACAATGTCAGGTTGGTTGGCCAGTACTTGCTTGTCTGGATCTTAGTCCTGTCATTCTCAACTACCCTTTGTGGTATCTCCCATCTGGACTTAGGCAGGTCCAATTCATATTCTGTGCAGATGTTTCTGTACACATTCCCAGCAACTTGGTTGTGTCTCTCGGTGTATGCTGTTCTTGCTAACATGTTGCATCTGGCTACTGAGTACTGGACTGTCTCAGAGGCCTCTTTGCACAGTCTGCACCTTGGGTCTTGCCTGGTGTGGTAGACTCCAGCTTCTATTAATCTGGTGCTGAGTGCCTGTTTCTGTGCTGCTAGGATTAGTGTCGTCTTTCAGTCCTGCCTTTTCCAACCACTGGTAGGATTTTGTCATGTGAGCCACATTCACTATCTGCTGATGGTACACCCCATGGAGAGGTTTGTCTTGCCTCCTTTTTTTCTGCATCCTCAATCTGTTGAAGTCTCAGGCATTCCTTTTGCAGTTCATCTTTGAGAGCCATCTTCGTGATGCACTTGTGGATGCTCTATGTTTCATCCAGGACTGTGGCTTTGACATTCATCAGGCCCCAACCTCTTTCCTTCCGGCTGGTGCACTGTCTCTGGGTGCTGGGTTTTGGTTGATATCCTCCATTCATAGTGAGTAGCTTTCTGGTCTTGACATCCATGGTGAGCAATTCTTCTCTTGGCCAGGTTATTATTCAAGATGGGTACCTGATGACTGGTAGGACATGTTGATGGCTTGGATCTTGTTCTTGCCATTGAGCTGGGACTTCAGGACCGGTCTGAGTCTTTGGAGGTACATGGATGTTGCTATCCTTATTGCCTCTTCCTTATGGTTGCCATGCGTTTGTGGTACCCCCGGGGTACTTGTAGATGTTCTCTACATCTTCTGTTTTGCCTTCTGGAACTTCAACTTCTTCTGTCCTGAACATCTTCTCTCTTTTTGCTATCATCCGCCCGCACTTCTCTAGTCCGAACGACTATATACGAACGACTGTATATCCTAGTTAGGTGGATCAGTGAGTAAATGTCCCGCTCATTCTTGGCATACAGCTTGATGTCATCCATGTAGAGTAGATGGCTAATGGTAGCTCCACTCTTGAACCTGTATCCATATCCACTCTTCTTAAAGATCTGGCTAAGGGGGTTGAGGTCTCTGCAGACCAGCATTGAAGATAGTGCATCACCTTGGTGTATGCCACATTTGAAGTTCACTTGAGTTATTGACCTGGAATTGGCTACTAGAGTTGTTTTCCACTTGCCCATCAAGTTCTTGATGAAGACTCTTATGGTCTTGCTGACCTTGTAGAGAGTCATTCCAGTATCCATGTTTGTGGCATTGTGTCATAGGCTTTATTGTAATCAATCCAGGCTGTGAACAGATTGGTCTGTCTGGGTTTAGAATCCCTTGTGACTGCTTGGTCTACCAGTAGTTGGTGTTTTTATCCTCTTGTGGTGTTTTTCAATCCCCTTCTGAGTATTGCTCATATATTGACTCATATGCCCTTGGATTTTGGAGGCTACAATGCCTGACAGGAGTTTCCATGTTGTGGGGAGGCAGGTTATTGGTGGGTAGTTAGATGGTGTTGTTCCCTTGTGAGGGTCATTCATGATTAGTATTGTTCTGCCTTGTGTTAGCCAGTCAGGGTGGGAGCCTGTTCCTAGAAGCTGGTTCATTTGTGCTGCTAGGAGTTCATGCAGCGCTGCTAACTTCTTTATCCAGTAGTTTAGATCATGTCAGGTCCTGAGGCTGACCAACTCTTCATGTGTGCTGCTCTCTGTTGGATATCTCCGACTGTGATGGTGACTGGTTCCTGATATGGCAGCATGCAGTGGTCTGCTTTCAGGTCTAGTAGCCATTGGGCCTTGGTGTTATGAGATGCTTCTTTCTCCCAGATATTCAAGTATTGTTCAGTTTCCAGCCCTGCCTGAAAGCTAGTATCTGGTCATTTTGCCAGTTTGGTGCTTCCTGCCGGATCTTTGATTTGCTACTGACTGATTTCCTGGACTCTGACCTCTGCCTGATTTACCGACTTTGTTACTCCACTGCCAGCCCTGACTTCTGCTTCTCATCTGACCCTGCCTTTGGATTTCCCCTTAATCGATACTGTGTTTTGGACTTTTCCTCTTCCTGTGCCATCTCCTGCAACTGGGCTCCAACTCCTGGTAAACTGTTCCATAAGTCCCTAGGTGACTGTTACATGAGGTGATTTGGATTTGACCCTCAAAAAGAGATAATGCTTTTGGATCTATGAATTAGATACCATGGCACCAAAAGGTACTTATCCTTTCACCCCCTATATTGGCACCTAAAGTTGTTAAATTTGAAGGATATATTCTTAGGGATAGTATATGATTTATTTATACACTTGGTCCAGTGTATACCAAAATGTAATCATCATTTGATGTAACTTTTGTAAATTCGGGAGGAATATAAAATACAGTCAGGGCCGTCTCTAGCCATCATGACCTAGTCCTTACAAAGATGATTACAATTAATGATGGTGCCGTAATTGGCTGAATCAGTCACGTGACCAGCTTCCTCTCCCGATAAAATAAGACCCAGCTGAGCGGCTCAGTTGAACTCATGAAGGTGCTTTAGTAGCGCTGGAACGCGCATCGGTTTACAGTTTTTTCTTTTTCACTGCACAGTTTATTAGCACAATGGTGATTTAACTGCAGGAAACCATGGGGGATAACTAAGAAATGTCAAAATTTCAGGACGTTTTTGGAGGGAGTCAGGCAGCTGCATTAGGAAATTGTGGCAAACCTAGCCACTTCAGATTATATGGCTGTGACTTTAAAGGTTGTCTGAAAAACCGCTGTAATACTGTGTTTAAGTGTATGCTGCTTACGGTGTCTAACTGTATGCTTGTATGTGTACTATAGAGCATTCGTATGCTAGCAGCCGAAAGCCGCTAGCATTCACATGGTCGTTTCACGAACAGCAACTTTACCGGCTGTTCGTGAAACAAACCAAGTACCGAACAAGAGCCCACACACAGAGGGTCGTGTGGCTCCAATTAACGGATTGCAACATTGTTGCAATCGGTTGTTAAATGCTTTCCTGGGTGGCCGTCGTTCGACTACCGACCACGCGGCGGGCGGCCATCTTGGATCCTTTGTTAGCCCAGCGGTGTTTGGTCGTCGAGCGCCTGAAACTAAAATCGGCTACTTGATGGCGTGAACACCGCTGGACTTCCAGGCCGTTTGGGAGTTCCGGTCTTTTAGTATTGGGTTCCGCAATCGGTGTTCGGTACTTTTAGGGGAATGTAATATAAAGTATGTTTTCGTGCGCTGTTCGGTTATTTAAGCTGGGATCTGAGCGGTACTCGCACGAAGTATGCGCTCAGACCCCAGCTATCTACCGAACGGTCATTCATAATAATCACACAAATAAAACAAAAGTTATATATTTTTATGTTAAAAAACGGTTCTGCTGTACGGAGGGATAATCCAATTAACAGGATATTCTTGTGGGATTATCCCTCTCATACAACAGTGCATGGTAGGAGAAATGCTCTGTAAATTAAGTTTCCCATGTAGTCCACTACTGTAATGCCCCTGTGATTTGACTAAGGAAACCCCTTGCATGGGGAATCGCATAAATACCGGAGCATGTAAATACAAACCTCAGTTGACGCCCAGAACTGTGTTTCGTCCGGTTACTGGGGGATTTGGGATATTGCCTTCATTTCCAGTGCTTACTTTGGATTACTTTCTTAACCAGCGGAGATATTGAGATTTCATATTGCAGCTCCGCTACAGAAATAATTGGGAGTATCTTGGAGACACAGGGTACAGATATATTGTCTTCTTTTTGTCTAATTTTTTCAGTCATCGACCATGAAGTCAAACTACCTTTTTTATTTGTAACATGCACCACTACATATTGGACACATTGCAACACAAGGAAACAATCTAGTATATCCACAAGATACATTGTTTCTACTTTTTACAATTTCCTAACATACCTCTTATATTGATGGTGTAGTTCCATAGGGGTTCTTCTATGTTCCTCTTTAAATCGCTATTATGGTCATGTAACAGTTGTGTGGCAGGATGACCAGGCTCTTGACAAACTTCAAATGCAAGCTTTAGGATAAAATAGTACTGCAGTTTATTTGCACTTTCCACAAGTTATACAATGCTGTGCTCAATATAAATAAATAAAACAAAAAATAAATCCTACTCCAACTTGGAGACTTACTAAACAGCAGTATTTCCAACTATGTAACTGGCCAGCAAATCCACTTCCCAGTTTTAAACAATTTAAACACAGCACTTTAAGCAGGCTTTTACACAGTACCTTTTCCTTTAGGGTCTCAGGCTTAACTGCCTCCTCTCTCCCAGCTGTTAGACTCTCTGATGCCTTCAGAGGGTGACCTTTTAAACCCCTAGTTAGAGATGTTGAGAAAATAAAATTTTCCATTCGCGAATGGCGAACGCGAACTTCCGCGAATGGCAAATGCGAACTTCGGCAAGTGTTCGCGAACGGGTGAACCGGGCGAACCGCCATAGACTTCAATAGGCAGGTGAATTTTAAAACCCACAGGGACTCTTTCTGGCCACAATAGTGATGGAAAAGTTGTTTCAAGGGGACAAACACCTGGACTGTGGCATGCCAGAGGGGGATCCATGGCAAAACTCCCATGGAAAATTACATAGTTGATGCAGAGTCTGGTTTTAATCCATAAAGGGCATAAATCACCTAACATTCCTAAATTGTTTGGAATAACGTGCTTTAAAACATCAGGTATGATGTTGTATCGATCAGGTAGTGTAAGGGTTACGCTCGCTTCACAGTGACAGACCAAACTCCCCGTTAAACGCACCGCAAACAACCGCAAACAGTCCATTTGCACAACCGCAAACTCCCCATTGGCACAAGGCTGGATACCAAGCTAGCCATGTCCCGTTCCTTGTCCTCACTGATGTCATTGAAGTTCTCTTCCTCCACCCAGCCACGTACAACACCAAGGGTCCCCGAAAGATGACAACAAGCCCCCTGTATTTTTTTTTTTTAAATGTACACTACTGTTACACCAGATATGAGTTGCACTGGTGTGACACTGTGCCCTGGCAGGCCCTGAAACGCACACGTGTGAAGGAAACTGACTGCTATTATATTACAGTGAAAAAAGTTTTTTTTTGTTTTCTTTTTAAAGGCAAGCTATTGTGACACCAGATATGAGTGTTGGCACTGGGCAAGTGGGCACAGTATATACTGTTAACCTTGACACACAAGCTGGCAGGTTAGGCAACTGCAATTAGATTACACAGGAAAAAAAAAAGAAAAAAAGCAGACTGATGTTCTAGCCCTAAAAAGGGCTTTTTGGTGTGCTGTCCTTACAGCAGAGTTCAGATGAGTCCTTCAGGACTGTAGTGGACACTGAATACACTAGCCTAGCTATCGATTTCCCTATTAAATCAGCAGCAGCTAGACTGTCCCTCCTCTCACTAAGAATGCAGCTTCCGGGGGGTGGGGCCTAGCTGTCATGGAGGAGAGACGCACTTCATGTGAGCTCCCTAAATATCTCACTTTAAGCAGCTATCAACAAGTGAATTTCACCCCAGAAGGGGATGACCCAGCAATTTTGCTCCTACCTGACCGATCCGACATGCTTAATAGTGGTCAGCAACTCGACAGAATCTTACTTACCTCCGCGTGGCAAGTGTGGCCTGGTGCTCACCGGGCGGGAGAGGCAGACGATCTCCCGATCCTGGGATGCCAAGGAGCAGCTACTTCCCGGCAGGAGCTCTGGTACCCCCCCCCCCTCGGACCGGTGGGGGTCCACCCCTGGGAGGCTGTCTGGAGCTAATGGATGCACAGAGCACAGCTGTCCAGGCTGACATACTCATCTACGACTCTCCCAATATGGTACCAGCAAAGCATGGCAGGATATTGAGTCTAAGCTGGACAGACTCGATAATCAATTTTGGAAGCAAATAACACGCAGGAAGCCCCAACAAGCTCCACCACAGCCCCAACAAGCTCCACCACAGCTAAGCAAAGCAGTCCACATTAAAATCCACCAACGCAAAAGGCTTCGAAGACGGGACCGAAGGCACAAACAGAAATGCAGAACCTGCCCCACGTCAAGCACTCGCCTCCACCTTAAGCCACCACAATCCCGCACCGGACGTGAAGCACCACCGGGACAGATCCGACCACCCGACAAAACAAGCTTCCACCACCTCAAGCCGCGAACCCGGTATCAGGGAATCCCAGGGTCTGCACCTGGCGCCCAGAAGGGATCAGATGAGCACAAGCAGTAAACAGCAGCCTGCTAAGCATGTCCCACTATAGCCGATCCTCCACACCATGCCTTTGATCACATGAACTGCTCTCTGCACATTAACAAATCGTAAAGTAGCAAGCGTTTAAACATGTCATTATTTCACCTCCTAAAGAGTTTATTGTCGTAGTTCCTTAAATGCCTTTACCTTAACCGTTCATGTATTATGTTATTCACTAGTCTCATCTCATGGGGTGACTCACACTTGATTTATAACTAGTGGTGGAGCTGCTGCTATAAATACACAGTTGATAACGTGCAAGCTAAACCCTAAACATGACAGCCATCTTTCATAACAATGTACTGCTATATACTCATACCCTCAGTGCAACTAGCCATGATATATGCACATTCAGCCTAGCATGCTCAAATATAACACACTTTTGTCAAAAAAAATAAAAATAATAGAAAAAAAAAGAATGCAGCTTCCAAATGAATCTAAAATGGATGCTGTCCAGGAGGTGGGAGGGTCTGGGAAGGAGGGTCTGCTGCTGATTGGCTGGAATGTGTCTGCTGACTGTGAGGTACAGGGTCAAAGTTTACTCAATGATGACGAATAGGGGGTGGACCGAACATCGCATATGTTTGCCGTCCGTGGCGAACGCGAACAAGCTATGTTCATCAGGAACTATTCGCCTGCGAACCGTTCGGGACATCTCTACCCCTAGTGCAGGTTAAGTACATTCACCTGAAAGGGCTGACGTCCACCAATTAACCCTATCATGCTGGGAAAAGAAAGCCTCTCTGAACCTGCCACACTTGGTATATGCATTTCACGTTGGGTTTTCCCTAGGAATTGACGTACCTGTACACTCCCCACTAGCAGACTCCTGGCCAGTCCAGTACATATTATCTCCTCTTACATATCTGCAGAGCCTCTTTTGTTTCTTTTTAATGGGTCTATGTTGTATTTTCATGTCTTGACGTATTTCAAATAAAATTGTACATTATTATTTTTATCTATATCTATAATCCTTTTGTGTCTGCTGGACTTTAAAGCCCACTGTGTATTTGTCTTCACGTTAACAGGTATACCTAGTTACATGTCACTTTATGTCTTGTGCCGACTTTACATGTTCAAGAGTATAACTCTAGTTTATCCTCAGATAACCACTACTAGAACACCGGTACTAATAACTGTCATTAATTACAGGTGATTAATAAGTCCAACTATGACCTAACCTCCAAATTTCCTTTCTTAGGTTCTCAAGTATTCTTCCTTGTTTGATAGAGAATCCTCTGTATAACATAAACTAGGTATGTCTCCATTTTCATACTAATCTTACTCTCATCCCGTTATAGGCTATGGTTTGGTCAACTGGCTAATCTGATATTTGCAATGTCCCTAGCTTACTATATTTAATCAACTCCTGTCAGGCCAACTCCCATCCTCTTACGCCCCTCGGCCAAACACATAGCTTGAGCCTCACATCAACCGCTATCGGTTACCTGACTGGTCCTCACCAAGTCATGCCCACTTATATTGTCTCTTGTTACGGTTACCGAGAGGCCAACGTTCCCACCACATCATCCACAGAGTGCCCCCTCCCCACTCTGCCCTTATCATAGATAGAGCCTCTCTCGCCAATTGGCCCTAGCAGGGCCTCATCTTCTATCTGAGGCTTAGCTAGAGCCAGGTACTCGCTCTTATCACAAGTTTTATTTTACTCCTATTTAGCATGTTTCATTTTACTCCTATTTAGCATGTCTCAATCCTGGAATAAGACAAGGAACTCTCTATGTATGATTCCCCATTCGGGCCTTCCACCCCGGCCGTTCCCAGCACCCCTACTGAGATTCTAGACCCAACCAGCTCTTGGTCCTTATGTTCCTGCACAATCCCAAGACTTGAGCTGAACTACGGCGCTTAGGGATCCCATTCCCGGGCCACTGCTCGCAAAGCTGAACTTTACAGACTGTTCATCAAGAATTTAATGATATCCCGGTAACAACATCACCATAAACCCGACACCTAGGAGTTCTACCCAGATTATCACTCCTGCTTACTTAGTAACCCCAACCATACTCAAAGACATCCAGGAAGGCAAGGATGTAAACTTAGTCTCCTTACTCATTGCCTCTCAGGATGTTGTAGAAAATAAATCTTATTGCTATGGTGACCTTTCTGTAATTTTGAAAGACAGAGACCCCAGACTGAAGAGCTGGATTTATACATGCATAAGTTGGTGGACTAGGGGCACGAGTACTGTGGTTTCTCATTCTTCGACTACCACTAAGTAATTTTTGGCAAAGGCAGCGGCATCCCTTGCACAATTTAATACCGACGCCGACTGGAGTAGGCTTGACACAGAATTGTTCTGTCGTTACTTCGCCGGTCCAAAACCACCATCTTGTGCCATATACGCTTCCATCTCCCATTCCACCAACTTATGCCCAATAGATGCTAACCTCCCTACCACAAGTCATGCTTCCTTCAGTTCTTCCAGTTCTGCAGAACACAGAGGCCTTATAGACAAATTGTGGAGACCCAAAGTGTACCTGGGCAAAGTTTAAATCTGCAACAATTTTAATTCGGGCAGTTGCGTATTTAGCTTGTGCAGATTGCTGCATGTCTGCTTAATTTGTTATAGGGCACACACCAAAACTGTGTGTCCTAACCGTCTGTACCCAAAACAATGACTAACTGAAGTTTGCATTGACAACCTGGCATATTACCTCCAGGCACACACTTCGCACCACTTAGTTGACTTCCTGGTAAAAGGTTTCACTGATGGGGTCAGGATCCTATCCTGACAACCAAGAATTATGTTTTCTCTTATTCTGTTTCTTTAAAACAAGTCCTAGTTTGTCACCACTAGTGGCCTCCCTAACCACTAGAACTGAACTTACCTTCATCATCCTCACCTGCATGGACTGATCGCTTATCGTACAAAAGGTTGCACCCTGCTCAATACATTGAAGTTGATGGTCAACCATAAAGACTTCTGTTCCTGGCTCCTGTAAACATACCTACTTTGATACCATCCTGCTTTGATACAAACCCAACCTGATCTACTCTACCAAGCTTATTTATTCCAACCTGATCTGCGTTACCAATTGTTGTTAGCAACCTACTATATTCCAACCTGAACTACTCTACAATCCAGCTTTCTTACCAACCTGCTCCATACCAACCTGAACTATGCTACTAACTCGCTTTATCTTACCAACCTGCTTTACACAACCAACCTGCTCCATACCCACCTGCATAACACCAACATGGACTTCACTACTAACTAATATTGCAAGGTGTTATTTACCTGTATTATCAGTACAACCTCCCAAACCCTGGGCTGATTCCCTAAACGTCTAGATTACTTGAAATTCTGAAACACTTACTGTTCTGTTCTTTTTTACTTGTTTTTCTATATACCCTATACTTTCAACTAAAGGTGTTTTCTACTATCTAATTATACATTGGTAACAACCTGTCTGGGGCATATTGCCTAAACCTCTATTTCTATTATTTTAAATATTTTACATTTCTACCTATAATTTCATTTATAGGTTCTATCTATCTACCTTTGCCTATAATTCCGTTTATAGGTTTACCTTCTATCCATTACCTATAATTTCGTTTATAGGTTCTCCTTTTTTACTTCCGCCTATAATCTAATTTATAGGATTTCCTGCTACTTTACTGTGTCCAAACTCACCAATAAAGAACCTATCATTAACTCTGACCAAAGTCTCCTATATGACCTGATCAGAACCATGACAGATGGTTTCCAAACCAGCCTGGTCACACTCCCCACTGGTATTCACACTGGTATTTACAGTCTGCCCTACTTGACCCCATCAGCACAGATGCAATACTTATGATAGAGTTGGACAATGGGTTCATCATAGACCCTTCTTCACAACCTGCCTTTTCCTGCTGACATTTAGTAAAATGAGTTCTGAATGATTTTCCCACAACAGAATGCTATAAATGCATTAGATGCATAAACCTTATATATTAATCCAATGAGCAGTAAATTCATAAACCATGCAAATCAAACCAATGAGCAGTAAATGCATAAACTTGTTATATCATGCTAATGAGCAATAAATACATAAACTTGATATATAATGCCAATGAAAAGTAGACATGTGCAATTCATTTCGGTCCGAATATGAATTCGGATGAATTTCGGGCAATTCAGACATTCGGGTACTTCCGAATGTCCGAACTACTGAAGTGCTGAATTGCCGAAGTGCCGAAGTCCCGAAGTTCCGAAATTACCGAATTTCCAAAGTTTCGAAGTGCTGAAGTGCTGAAGTTCCAAAGTTGCTGAAGTGCCGAAGTTCCGAAGTTCCGAAGTTGACGAAGTTCCGAAGCACAGTATTGCCTAAGTACTAATATACTTACCCAGTGAAAGAAGTAAAATGTTACATTGTATACAATTTTAAATCAAAAGTATACAAACATAGCCAGGATTCACCTGTAAGCATTTGCAACACTATATATATATATATATATAATGTAAGTTACTTGGCCAGTCAATGTAATGGCAGGAATGAATAAGTAGATAACCCCCCTAATTCCCACGGTATCTACTAAAAGACTGAAAGACCTAAATTGGTCTTTCAGCCAAATTTACTAATACTAAGTAAAGATTACTTAGTATTAGTAAATGATGCCCCTACTCGCTATACAGGCTGTGGCTGCTCACTGTTAAAAAAAAAAAAAAATGTCCCCCTTCCCGAGCCCCCACCCCTGAGCGGCGGGTGGGGGCCCTAAATTATAATAAGGTGAGGACCTAAAGTCCTCCCCTTGGCCCCCACCCCTGAGCGGTGGGTTAGGGCCCTAAATATAATAAGGGGGGACCTAATGTCCTCTCCCCTGGCCCCCACCCCTGAGCAGTTGGTGGGGGCCCTAAATACTAATAAGGAGGGGACCTTATTAGTATTTAGGGCCCCCCTGGCCCCCACCCCTGAGCGGCGGGTGGGGGCCCTAAATACTAATGAGGAAGGGGAACTAATGTCCTCCCCCCAGGCCCCCACCCCTGAGCGGTGGGTGGGGGCTCTAAATAGTAATGGGGGGACCTAATGTCCTCCCCCTAGCCCCCACCCCTGAGCAGTGGGTGGGGGCCCTACAGTAAAATAAAGCGGGGGACCTAATGTCCTCCCCCCTGGCCCCGACCCCTGAGCGGTGGGTGGGGGCCCTAAATACCAATAAAGGGGGGACCTAATGTCCTCCCCCCTGGCCCCCATCCCTGAGCGGCGGGTGGGGGCCCTAAAAAAAATGTCCCATCCCCCCCAGGTGACTAGGGGTCCCCAAACTCCTAGTCACCCCCCAAAAAAATGATTCCCCTACCTACCCCCCTCACCCTAAAAATATTGAGGGGGGCACCTTTAACTAAGAACCTGTAAAAAAAAAGATAACTTACCATTCAATGTTTTCTTTCTTCTAAAATCTCCTTTTTGAGCCCCAAAAAAGGCCAAACAAAAAACCATAATAACCGACGCAATAAAAAAAAAAATTATAAAGCCTTATAAAGCCTTGTCCCACCCTGCAATTAGGCTCAGAGCACTCTGATTGGTGGGTTTAAGCCATCCAATCAGAGTGCTCTGACAGGTAAATGAAGAAACTGACAGGTAAGTCTCTACATTTATCTGTCACAGCACTCTGATTGGTTGATTTGAAATCCACCAATAAGAGTGCTCTGTGTCATTTTACACAGCGTGGGAAAGTTCTTTGGAATTTTCCCACGCTGTGTAATATGACTCATAACTGGCTGCTCACTGTTTACTAGACATGCCCCTACTCGCGGTATAGCGAGTAGGGGCAAAATGTACTAATACTAAGTCATTTTTACTTAGTATTAGTAAATTTGTCTGAAAGACCAATTTAGGTCTTTCAGCCTTTTGGTAGATAACTCCCTAATACCGTGGAAATTAGGGAGTAATCTACTAAGCGGCTGCAATAGAACTGCCGAAGTCCCGAAATTCCTAAGTTCCGAAATGCCGAAATTCCGAAGTGTCGAAGTGCCGAAGTAGCCGAAGTTTCGAAGTTTCGAAGTTCCGAAGTTTCGAAGTTCCGAAGTGCCGAAATTCCGAAGTGCTGAAGTGTCGAAGTTCCGAAGTTTGCCGAATTTCCGAAGTGTCGAACTGCCGAAGTGCCGAAGTTCCGAAGTGCTGAAGTGCCAAAGTTACGAAGTTGCCGAAGTTCCGAAGTGTTGAAGTGCCGAATTGCCGAAGTCCTGAATTGCGAAAATTCTGAATTTCTTAATGCCGAACCGAATATTTTCCCCATGCACATGCCTAATGAAAAGTAAATGCATAAACTTCGTATATCATGAAATCTAATGGCGCTATATAAAAAAATAAAATAATGATAATAATGTCATACTGAAGAGGAATAAATAATAAATGTAATGCAATGATGAATTATGATGAGATTCAGCCAGATCCAGTGTGAACCGGCTGAATTTTAAATATATATATATATATATATATATATATATATATGTGTGTAAAAAACAGATACAATTTGTATCTTGTAATGAGAAAAGGTGGGAAGGGAACAGCGCTACAGTACTGATCACAAGGGGAAAAAAAGCTGCACACCTGAGAGGAAGGGCTACCCTCAAACCCTTGAGAAAATGGAGAAAACAAAAGACAGCAAATACAGGGTGCGCTGGATAAAATAAATGAAAACAATAACACGAAAAGGAAAGTCTCTATAGGTACAGTGTAGACCTTGAGTAACTGTTCTTCTGTTCTCAAATTTTTAGAGCTAAGCCCAGCTCTAGGTAAAACAGCTTACAGTGGTATTTGATACTCCCCACATGTAGGATATAACTGGGCAATTGGAGTCTCCACACGATTCTTTAAAACTTCTGAGACAGACGTCAGCATATAAAATATATAAAAGGAAAAACCCAATGGTGCAATAACTTTGGTAGTACTGCAACAACAGACAACACAGAGGTCCTAAGAGTGCCAACTTACAATCTAAAGAGCTATAACCAGCTCTGAGTAAAACAGCATACAGTGGTATTTAAACTCCCCACGTGTAGGATATTCCTCTAGTGATGCTTGTAGTCGGTCTTATGAAAAATAAAATCACAAGAGAGGGCCCATAGTGTTTTCCATATGTAAAAATGACAAAGTGATAAAAAGAAACGTACTTACAGTGTTCAGAGCAGCCACACTGCTCTATGAACCAAGCGTAGGTGGAATAATCCCCACCAGGGATTCCTTTTGCAGTACTGGATCTTGTTAAAAATGATGATAAAAAAATCAGCCAGGATAAAACAGCAGCATATAAAGTAAATGAACTAACCCAAAGTAAAAGGTAGTAACAAAATACTTTAATATAAAACAGAGTAAAAATACACAACGCGTTTCGCCAAACAGTAGGCTTTTTCAAGTGTAAAGATAATAATCCTGGCTTAATCACATTATATAGGCAGCTATATGGCATAAATTACAAAGTTTGGCGCCAAAATGGCGTCATTACCATGTGACCGCGGTCACATGGCTTAAAATTATACATATGATAGGTTAATATGTTAAATCATTAAAAAATAATCGTTTTAAATAATACATATTATGGGCTAATTCTTAACCCACTTGGGACCTATTAGGTAGTTACAACGAATCAATTTTATGGAGTGGAAGGAGAGAAATAACGGAAAGAAGAGGCAGGGGAAAGGTCACGGGGCGTGGCCATTTTGGACCAATCAAACGGGCGGATCGGCAAAAACGGCAAAATGCCGTGTATGGTGCTAGGCATGCAGGGAAATGTAGTCCGAATCATGTCTCTGCTAATGACATGATCGGACTGAAATTTAGAACGGAAAAAGGGGTAGGGGGAGTCCCAATTAGTGAGGGGAAAGGGGATTATAGGCTGCCTTAGTGGTAAAGGGCAAGAGGAGAAGGGGACAGAAGGGTGACATATAAAGGAAGGACAGTAAATAAAGGGGCAAAGTGATAAAGGGGGGAGCATAGAATCACAGTCATACATTGTCATAAAATACATATACATATAATGGTGGAAATAAATAATAAAATAAATAAATAAAAATAAAAATAAAAATGAAAGTAATACATAAGACATGAAATGGTGGTCTTAGTATATGGTTATAATATCATAACAATAAAATAACAGTAAAAGTAAAATGAAGAATAATAACAGTGCTGGAGCTAATAATCTATGCATAAAATTAAAATACTATAGGAAATTAAAAAGATCAAATTCTGCATTTAAGCCTTCTGGGGTTAATGTCTTAAGGTTAAAATCCCATTCCATTTCGGCCTTTCCCAAAATGTTTCTTATATCGCCCCCTCTCCATGGAATATTGCATATTTGAATAGGGGTAAACTTAAGAACATTAGGGTTTTTTTGATGGTGTGTTAGGAAATGTTTAGACACTGTATGATTCTAAAATCCATTCTTAATGTTCCGACAGTGTTCTGATATCCTAATTTTTAGGCACCTTGACGTCATACCTACATATTGGAGGCCACAAGGGCACTCCAGTAGGTATATAACATTTTTCGTACAACACGTAATGAACTGTTTGATATTATAACTTTTGTTGGTAATATTGGATTTAAATGTTGTGGTTTTATTTGGGACTTACGTTTGGGTAGTTTTACAAACAATACATTTTCTGCATTTAAAAAAACCTTTGACGTTAGACAAGGTGGATAATTTTTTTGATGGTTTGGTCTTTGTAAAATTTTTTGTTAAAAGGGTTTTAAAATTAGGGGCACCTCTAAAAATGATATTAGGTTTTTCAGGGATAATTTTATTGAGAACAGGGTCTTCAGATAAAATGTGCCAGTGTTTGTGGATAGTTTTCCTTATGTCTTTGTTCTTGTTATTATAGTCAACAATGATGGGTAGGGAAGGGGTAGTGGTGGAGTTTTTATTTTTGTATTTTAGCAGACTACTCCTTTCACCAGACTTGATTTTAGTAATAATGGTTTCAAGTTTTTCTTCTGAGTAATGTTTGTCTAAAAATTTGTTTTTTAAAATGTTGCTTTGTTCGTTGAAATCTTCGTTAAGTGTGCAGTTTCTTTTGAGTCTTAGAAACTGGCTTTTTGGAGCGCTATCTAGCCAGGGAGTGTAATGACAACTGTTTTGATCGATGACTGTGTTTGTACACACTTTTTTAAAAAAAGTTTTCGTGTTTAATTCACCATCTTTAATAAAAATGTTTAGATCTAAAAAGCTGATTTCTTCTTTACTAAATTCTGTAGTTAAAACAATGCCTTTGTCATTATTGTTTAAGTGATTTAAAAAGAGTTTTAAGGAGTTTTCAGTACCTTTCCAGATAAAAAATAAATCATCGATGTAACGGAAATATGAGACCAGGTTTGCCCTCCAATCGTGGTAATACCTTTTTTATTGGACTAACATAATTTTTTAATGACAAGCTTTTGGGATAACCTCCCTTTCTTAAGTCTGAAGCATTTCTGAGCAAGATGACACATAGAATTCAAAGTTGAGTTGTGATACAGGGGTTAAAGCGACATGAGTGTAGATAAGACACAGTTTTGTTAGAAAATAGACACCATCTTTGCAGAGGGTCATAAAAGATGGTCCCACTAACCAGCCTCTGTGGAGACAACCGAGCGGCAGTACATACAACAGGACGCAGATAGTTTCTTCACTGCCCCCCAGCAACAACGTGGTGTCTCACGAGTGGATTTTAGCAGTTGCCCTTCCCAGAAAGACCTTGGATGTATAAACGGGTGCTTGTGGCAGGAGGCCCTCTGGATCACTGCGCCTTTTGGAAAAAGGCCACCAGACTAACACAGATCCAGACCGATTAGAGGTCTGGAGTCTGGTTTGTCTCTCCAGGAAGGGGAAGATATGTGACAAACGCTCCTTAACCGATTAGAGGTCTGGAGTCTGGTTTGTCTCTCCAGGAAGGGGAAGATATGTGACAAACGCTCCTTAACCTGGACGTTTGTCACAAACTCCTGAAGGAGCCTGCTTGCTAGCCTCCTGCCCAAGGACTATGTGCAACATACAAAGATCCTGTTCGGGAGTTAAATCTCCCCATTACCAGCTTTCCCTGTGTGCTTGAGATTAAGGGGAACAAACACTACTCGAGACCCAGGCAGAGCACCCTGTAGTGCGGCCAGTCAGAGCGCTATTTGGAGAACTTGGGTGCTCAGATCAGGGCTATTTAATGATATATCATTTAGAGAGGTTCCTATATCTCTCCTCTACCTAATTTTATTATATTAGCCCAACTGTGGGGATGAGGGGTGTGGACAGCAGTTTGTTCTTTTAATTGAAGCCACAACAGATGTCCACAGGTGGTGAAACAAAGTTGACTATATTACATGGTCAGGCAAAAGGGTATTGGGGACATTAAGTTCCCCCTTCATTTTAATTATAGCCCACTCATACTGGCCATGACCAGTGGCGTACACACACTCCATGGGGCCCCGGTGCAAAACTGATCCGTGGGCCCCCCCCCTCCCTGACTCTCTCCCCCCTGATTGTGGGCCCCTCCCCCCGCCGACACATACATACAGACACAAACACATACACACACCCCCGACAGACACATACATACATACATACACACACACATGCAGACACATACATTCAGAGACACACACACAGATACATACATACAGAGACACAGACACACACATACATACACACATACAGAGACACAGACACACAATCATACATACATACAGAGACACAGACACAAACATACATACACAGACATACATACAGATACACACACACACACACACACAGACAAAGACACAGACATACATACTTACAGAGACACATACACACACATACATACACACATACAGAGACACAGACATACATACGGATACACACACACACACACACACACACACACACACACAGACAGACACACACACACAGAGACACAGATACAAACATACATACACAGACATACATACAGATACACACACAGAGACACAGACACACACATACATACACACATACAGAGACACAGACATACACATACACATACAGAGACACAGACATACATACACACATACAGAGACACAGACACACACATACATACATACACACATACAGAGACACAGACATACATACACACATACAGAGACACAGACATACATACAGAGACACAAATACACAAAATGTTTCCTACCATGTGTGACTTTCCCTGAGGTCCAGTGGTGGCTCAGCCTGATGGGAGTCAGAGTTCCCACTCTGACTCCCTCCTCCTTTCTGTTTCCTCCCGCGCGGGCTCTCAGTATGCTGGGAGGAGTGACGTGCGGTCACTTCCTCCCAGCAGTGATGATGTAATTACAGGGGGCCCGGTCGCGCTCTTAAAGCGCCCAGCGCCGACCGGGCCCCCTTACAATCCATGTCCATCGGGTGGCCCTGACAGCATGGGCCACCCGATGGACCCCTTAACATGCAGCTCCGGCGGTTTGCCACATGGGCCGGGGCCGCAAAGCGTGGCAACTGCTACCCGGTCGCGGGGGGCCACAGGGCGGCCAGGCCCCCTGGAGTGCCGGGCCCGGTCGCAGCTGCGACCCCTGCGACCGCGGTACGTACGCCACTGGCCATGACGTCACTCAGGCTCCCGGCATCACTACGCGGCGTGCGTGGGAGCTAAGCAGGAAGATTAACCCCTTAAGGACCAAACTTCTGGAATAAAAGGGAATCATGACATGTCACACATGTCATGTATCCTTAAGGGGTTAAAGCTCCCTCGCCGCCTACTCAGCCTGTTCGCCCCCTGCCTGCTGACCAGCAGCCCCACTGGACTGCAGGTAAGCAATCCACTCCAGCTCTCCCAGGGAGGCTAGGTGAATTTATAATAAAATTAAAATTAAATAATAATAATTAATAATAATTAAAATAATAATTTGTGAGTGTTGGGGGAAATGTGTATGTCTGTATGGGTCTGTAAGTGTGTGTGTGTGTGTATGTGTCTGTAAGTGTGTGTGTGTGTGTCTGTCTGTTTGTAAGTGAATGTGTGTGTCTGTCTGTAAGTGAATGTATATGTGTGTCTGTAAGTGTCATCTCCTACATCGCCAGTTCCAGGTAGGGTTTAAATACTGTCTCTGTAGTGAGTGTGTGTAGTGAGTGTGTGTGTGTCAGTGATCTTGTTTGTAGTGAGCATGTGTGTTTCAATGATCTTGTGTGTCAGTTAGCTGAGGAAGGGGGTGATGATGGTGTGAAGAAGAGGGGTATTGATGGAGTGAGGGGGGTGGGGTAATGTTGTAAGGGAGGGAGGGGAGGGTAATGGTAAGGAATAAAATACAATTTTTAGCTCCCTGGTGGTCCGGTGGCCGGTGTATCTCGCAAGATCCAGTCAGAGTGTTGCCATGGTAACCCGCAGCAATGCTCTGATTGGCAAGATTTTGCAACACATATGGTCTGCAGCTCTGCACATTGGGGAGCTGCAGACCTGTGTCTGCGATTGGCTCTCTCCAGCCGGGCAGACTGGAGGGGCCCCACATACAGAGCAAGCCGTCGGGCCCCCTCCTGGTCCCAACACAGTCTGCCCTAAGGAGATTTAGCGCGAGGCCTTAGGCAGCCAGCTAAATCACCTTATTAGATAGCCGCCTCTAACCACAGTCTAGCACACGGTATTAAAACAGTGATTACCGTATATACTCGAGTATAAGCCGACCCGAATATAAGCCGAGGCCCCTAATTTTACCCCCAAAAACTGGGAAAACTTATTGACTAGAGTATAAGACTAGGGTGGGAAATGCAGCATCTACTGGTAAATTTCTAAATAAAATTAGATCCTAAAAAAATTATGTTAATTGAATATTTATTTACAGTGTGTGTATATAATGATTGCAGTGTGTGTGTATGAATGCAGTGTGTGTGTATGAATGCAATGTGTGTATGAGTGCAGTGTGTGTATGAGTGCAGTGTGTGTGTGTGAGTGCAGTGTGTGTGTGTGTGAGTGCAGTGTGTGTGTGAGTGCAGTGTGTGTGTGTGTGTGAGTGCAGTGTGTGTGTATGAGTGCAGTGTGTGTATGAGTGCAGTGTGTGTGTATGAGTGCAGTGTGTGTATGAGTGCAGTGTGTGTATGAATGCAGTGTGTGTATGAGTGCAGTGTGTGTATGAATGCAGTGTGTGTGTATGAGTGCAGTGTGTGTGTATGAGTGCAGTGTGGGTATGAGTGCAGTGTGTGTATGAATGCAGTGTGTGTATGAGTGCAGTGTGTGTGTATGAATGCAGTGGGTGTGTATGAGTGCAATGTGTGTATGAGTTTATTGTGTGTATGAATGCAGTGTGTGTGTATGAATGCAGTGTGTGTGAGTGCAGTGTATGTGTGAGTGCAGTGTGTGTATATGAATGCAATGTGTGTATATGAATGAAGTGTGAGTGTGTGTGATGCAGTGTGTCTTTGTGTATGTGTTGGTGGGGGGTGGGCATTTTGATTATTGTTCTATTATTATTTATTTTTAAATTATTATTTTAATATTTTTTTATTATTTTTTTATTTTATAAATATTATTTTATTTTATTATTTTATTTTATTAATATTTGTTTCCGTCCCCCCTCCCTGCTTGATACATGGCGGGGGGGGGGGGGGGTGAGAGGGCTCTCCTTCCCTCGTGGTCCAGTGGCATTGGTAGTTCAGTGGGGGGGAGGGGGGCTGGCAGAGCTGTTAGTTACCTCTCCTGCAGCTCCTGTCAGCTCCCTTCTCCTGTGCGCCGGTCCGTGCAGCTCCTCTGTCAGCTCACAGTGTAAGTCTCGCGAGAGCCGCACTATGACCCCGCGGCTCTCGCAAGATTTACACTGGGAGCTGACCGAGGTGCTGACCGGACCGGCGAAGAGGAGAAGGGAGCTGACAGGAGCTGCAGGAGAGGTAAGTGCTTCCTGCCAGCCCCCAGTCTGTATTATGGCAATGTAAATTGCCATAATACAGACACTGACTTGAGTATAAGCCGAGTTGGGGTTTTTCAGCACAAAAAATGTGCTGAAAAACTCAGCTTATACTCGAGTATATACGGTATATTAAAGCAGGAGTGCAAGGCAATATTGAACTGTATATATATATATATATATATATATATATATATATATATATATATATATATATATATATATATGTGTGTAATATATATATATAATATATATGAAAAAATGTTCCAGGGCTGCTTTGAATTCCCAGTCCAACCCTGTGTTAGAGATGCAGAGATGTGTTTGTTTGTAATGTCGGCATGTAAATGCAGAGGTGTGTTTGTACGTGGTGGTGGTGTTTGAATAATGTATTGTTTTTGTCATTTGAATGCAGAAGTGTGTTTATAATATTGGTCATTGCATGCAAATGTGTACTCACAAATACAGTTGCAAGAAAAAGTATGCGAGGGAAGGGCAGCTGTAACCAACACCTCCAATCTCATCTCATTGATTGGACTCCAGTTGGCTGACATCTCACTCCAATTAGCTCTTGGAGATGTCATTAGTCTAGGGGTTCACATACTTTTTCACCTGCACTGTGAATGTTTACATGGTGTGTTCAATAAAAACATGGCAACATTTCATTATTTGTGTGTTATTAGTTTAAGCAGACTGTGATTGTCTATTGTTGTGACTTAGATGATGATCAGATCACATTTTATGACAGATTAATTTGTGCAGAAATCCATATAATTCCAAAGGGTTCACATACTTTTTCTTGCAACTGTACATATGCACTGCTACACACATATGGAGGAACATTGCTAGAGAAAGAAACACGCATACACTGACACACATAGATGCCCACAGACAAATATATATACAGATACACACAAATACTGATACACAAACACACATGCTCAAATACATACAATTGTGCTCAAAGGCTTGATTACCCTGGAAGAAATTTAAAGTTATGGCATTTGATTTTGAAAAATATGACTGACCATGCAAAAAAAAATATGTCTTTTGTTTAAGGATAGTGATTTGTTTTAGTGATAATTTGAAGCAATTTATTAACACATAGTTGTGTGACACCTTTTTAAATTATAGTAATCACAGAAATCATCCAAATGGCCCTGATCAAAAGTTTACATACCCTTGCAATGTTTGACCTTGTTACAGACACACAAGGTGACACACACACACAGGTTAAAATGGCAACAAAGTTTAATTTCCAACATCTGTAGCTTTCTATATTGCAAATAGTGTCTGTGTATAAATAGTCAATGAGTTTGTTAGCTCTCACATGGATGAATGGGATGCAGAAAAGAACTGTCAAAAGACCTGCGTAACAGGGTAATGGAACTTTAAAAAGATGGAAAAGGAGATAAAAAAATATATCCAAATTCTTGAAACTGCCAGTCAGTACTGTTCAATCACTTATTAAGAAGTGGAAAATTCAGGGATCCCTTCATACTAAGCCTAGGTCAAGTAGATCAAGAAAGATTTCACCCACAACTGCCAGCAAATTGTTTGGGAGATAAAGAAAAACCCAGAGGTAACCTCAGGAGAAATACAGGCAACTCTGAAAAAAATGGTGTGGTTGTTTCAAGGAGCACAAATGATGATACAAACATTAGCTGCATGGTTGAGTTGCCAGAAAGAAACCTTTACTTCGCCCATGCCACAAAAAACCTAGTTACAATATTCCCGACAACACCTTGACACACCTTACTGCTTCTGGCACACAGTAATTTAGTTACAACCATAAGTGCTATGTTTGGAGAGGGGTCAACAAGGCCTATAGTGAAAAGAATACTATCCTCACTATGAAGCAGTGTGGTGGCTCACAGATGTTTGGGGGGGGGGGGGGGGGGGGGTGAGCTCTTAAAGCATGGAGAATCTTGTGAAAATTGATGGCAAGATGAATGTAACATGTTATCAGAAAATACTGGCAGATAATTTGCATTCATCTGCCCTAAGGCTGCACATGGGACACCCTTGATTTTCCAGCATGACAATGACCCGAAGCACAAGGACAAGTTGACCTTCCAGTGGTTAAAACAGAAAAAGGTAAAGATTCTGGAGTGACCCTCACAGACTTCGGACCTTAATATCATTGAGCCACTCTGGGGAGATCTCAATTGTGCGGTTCAAGCAAGGCGACCAAAGAATTTGCATGACCTGGAGGCATTTTGCAAAAACAAATGGGCAGCTATACCACCTGCAATAATTAGTGACCTCATAGACAACTATTACAAAAGACTGCATGCTGCCATTGATGCTAAAGAGTGCAATACACAGTACTAAAAACTAAAGGTATGCAGACTTTTGAGCAGGGGTAATTTAATTTTCTTTGTTACCATGTTTTGTTTTATGATTGTGCCATTCTATTATAACATACAGTTGAATATGAATCCAATAAGAAATAAAAGAAGTGTGTTTTGCCTGCTCACTCGTGTTTTCTTTAAAAATGGTACATATATTACTAATGCAAACTTTTGAGCACAACTGTACACTGACACACACAGAAACACTTACCCACTCTCTCAGTCCAGCTCATTCCCTGGCTGCACCCTAATGCTTTTGCCTTAAACCTTGCCTCCATCCCTGGCTGTCCACTGCTGCTGTCATGGTGGTGCAAGGGTTTTTGCCGCCCTAGGTAAAAAAAAATAGCCTCCCCCATATGTTCTGCCCACCATGTGACATCACAGTGCCCCACTCATATGATCTGCCATATGGGCCAACGCCAGTTCTGTCTTTTATCTTTCTCTTTCAACTATCATTCCATATTCCTGCTCCCTTTTTTCTAAAAGCTTCTGGAAAGACTTGTCTTTACCCATCTGACTTGCTTCCTCAACTCTCTCCTCGACCCTCTTCAGTCTGGATTCCACCCCTTCCACTCAATGTAGGACCGGCGCACAGCACTCCCTCCTACTAGTCACTCAGTGTAGCGTGGCTGAGCGGAGCACTTCCTGTCAGTCCGGCCAGGTACAGGAAACTGGAGCTCCTGTACTGTGGTGCACTCTGCTCTGCCATGCTACAAGTTAGGTAGGAGGCATACCTCTAAGAGGTGGGGGAGGGGGAGGGGAGCAGACCACTAAGGGGGGAGAGTGAAGACAACTAAGGGATGGAGGTACTAAAGGACAGGGAAGGGAAAAGGAACTCTAAGGGACAGAGGAAGGGGGGACCACTAAACTAGAGGAAAAGGACGGGGCAGGAAAACTAAGGGGGGACGTGGGAGGAACACTAAGGGGGACGGGGGCACTAAAAGACGTGTTAGAGGGGGAAGAGGAACACTAAGGGACAGGGGAGGGAAGGTAAAAGTGGAAGGGGGGAATGCTAAAAGAGAGGGAAGAAGAACGCAAAGAAAGGGAGGGAGAAACACAGAGGAGGATGGGGGGCACTAAGAGACAGGTAAGGGGACACACTAAGGGACAGAGGGAGGGGGAGGAACACTGGGGGTGGTGGAGGAACACTAAGAGACAGGCAAGGAGGGAAGCGGAACACTAAGGGACAGGGGAGCGAAGTGAAAAGTAACACTAATGGGGAGAGGGGACCACTAAAAGAGAGGGAAGGGAGGGGAGAAGAATACAAAGAGGGGTGCACTCAGTGGGATTGAGGGGCACTAATAGACAGGTAATGGGGGAGAGGAACACAAAGAGAGGGTGGAGGAGCACTCAGAGGGAGGGGGACCACTAAACAAGAGGGAAGGGAGGGGAGAAGAACACTAAGGGGGAGGGGGGCACTAAGAGACAGGCAAGGGGATGAGAGGAACACTAAGAGACAGAGGGAGAGGGGGGAACCACTAAAAGAGTTGGAAGGGAGGGGAGAGGAACACTAAGGGTGTGTGTGTGGGAGGAACACTAAGAGGGATGGGGGCACTAAGAGACAGGTAATGGGGAAAGAGGAAAACTAAGGGACAAGGGAGGGAAGTTTAAAGGAACACTAAGGGGGAGGGGGACCACTAAAAGAGAGGGAATGGAGGGGAGAAGAACACTAAGAGAGGGGGGAAGAACACTAAGGGGGAGGGGGCACTAAGAGACAGGCAAGGGGAGGAGAGGAACACTAAGAGACAGAGGGAGAGGGGGAACCACTAAAAGAGTTGGAAGGGAGGGGAGAGGAACACTAAGGGTGTGTGTGTGGGAGGAACACTAAGAGGGATGGGGGCACTAAGAGACAGGTAATGTGGAAAGAGGAAAACTAAGGGACAAGGGAGGGAAGTTTAAAGGAACACTAAGGAGGAGGGGGACCACTAAAAGAGAGGGAATGGAGGGGAGAAGAACACTAAGAGAGGGGGGAGAAACACTAAGGGGCATGGGGACACTAAGAGACAGATAACGGGGTAGAGGAACACTAGGGGACAAGGGTGGGAGGGGAGAGGATCACTAAGCAACAGGGAAGGGAGGGGAAACGAACACTAAGGGACAAGAGAGGAACACCAAGGGACATGGAGGGGAGAGGAATACTAAGGAACATGGAAGAGGACCACTAATGGACAGGAAGGGGAGAGTAGAGGATCACTAAGGGACAGAGGGGGACCACTAAGGGACATGGAGGGGAGAGGAACATTAAGGGACATGGAGGGGAGAGTGGCACATAGGGGGACATGAGGGGGAAGAAAGACACAATGGGCCTGGGGGTGAGAAAGATGAACAGAGGGGCTGGGGATGAAAGAGACACACAGATGGGCCTGTGGGTGGAAATACAAAGGGACTGGGAGGGGGGATGCAGAGGGGCTGAAGTAGAGGAAAAAGAGACACAGAATGGCTTGGGGGAGGTAGATGGGCTGGGGTGAAAGAGAAACACACAAAGGAGCTGGTAAGAGTAAAAGACATGAAGGGGCTGGGAGAGAAGGAGACACAATGTGTGTAAGACCCACAAAGGAGGGTTGTAAAAGCTAAACAGGGTAGGTGTAAGACACACAATAGGGAAAAATAGGGGATAAGATACACTAAAGTGGGTACGACATTTAAAAAAGGAGATAAGAAACAAAAGGTGGGTTAAGAGTCACACGGGTGAAGATGCTTTCTCTGGGGTGGGGGGGGGGGGGGGGCACGACAAAATCATCTTCTTGGAGACTGCTTTCTCCAAACTCTTCAATAGCTTGGTCTCTGTGACACAGCCCTCTCATGGCTCTTGTCCTATCTTTCCCAATATTCATTCAGTGTCTCATTTTTCAGTGTCACCTCTTCCTTTCGTCCTGTCTAAGTTGGAGTCCCTCAAGATTTCTTGGTCCCCGTTTGTTCTCTCTTGCTACACTGCCTCTCTTAGCAAACTCATTAATAATTTGGATTCTGCTACCACCTGTACTCTTATGACATCCAGATATATCTCTACTCCACTGACCTCTCCATTGCTGCCCTACAAGGTATTACCAATTGCCTTTCTTCCTTCTCTGACTGGATATTCTCCCGCTTTCTGAAACTCGATCTCTCTAAAACAGAGTTTATAATTTTTCCTCCTCATAACACTGATCCTCTGCTGGTTGATGGTACCTGCCTTACCCCATCCTTGCAAGCTCGCTGCCTACGTGTCATTTTTAAACATGGCCTCACCTTTGCGCCCCATGTCCAGCCTGTAGCTAAAACCTGTTGCCTCCACCTTAAAACATAGCCCGCGTCCGCCCCTTTCTTACGCAAGATGCTGCCAAGGAGCTTGTTAATGCTCTAGTAAGCTCTGGCATGGATTACTGTAATTCTCTCCTAATAGTTCTCCTTAGAAGCTGTACTGCCCCTCAACAATCTGTGAGGAATGCTGCTGCCAGGCTGATCTTTCTCTCCAGTTGCTGCTCTGACACCTCACCCCTCTGTCGTTTCTTACACTGGCTTCCTGTACCCTAAAGGGGTCAATTCAAAATACTAATTCTTACCTATTAAGCTCTAACCAATGCTATCCCCTCTTACAGTTCTTTACTGATTCATAGGTATGCCCCTCTCGGTCTCACCGCTCTACTGGTGACCTGTCTGCCGATCGCACACCGTACTGCAAATTCACGCTTGCAGGACTTCTTGCGGGCTGCTACTTTTCTTTGGAACAGCCTGCCTACCTCTGTCAGACTCTCCCCTAGTTTTCAGTCCTTTAAGAAGCCCCTCAAAATCCATTTTTTCTGCAAAATTTATGGCCTTCCAGAGTAACTTCTATCTCACAGACCTACCTCTTGCTCTCTGTCATAGCCTTTAAAAGAGCTTTCCCTGCTAGGAGTGCTCCTTCTCTGGCAAGCCCTCCATGGGGACGATGGATTATATTTTGGTGTAGTGCAGTTTTTGTTTTTTCAGCGTTTTTTTTTTTTTATCGTGACTTTTTTTACTTTAATTAGTGGCGTTGGAAATTATGTATATATATATATATATATATATATATATATATATATATATGTATATATATATATATATATATATATATATATATGGCCTTTTATGGGGCTGAAGACAGAAGATTTAAAAGTAGGAAGATTTCGTATAGTAAGCATAATTTTTTACAGATGCTAGATTTTTTTGGCCCCTCCTCACTATTATGAAAGTAGGGAGTAGGTAGGGACTTCGATTTAGGGGGTGGCTAGGGAATTGGCAACACTTAGCCCTGAAGAGGGGGACTTACTATTATGTGGGGAGTGTCAGGGTACCTGAAGTCTCTACCTCCGAGAGAGGTAGAGACTTAGACGTCCATCCGTCCGGACGGGCTGTTTCCTCTGTTCCTCGCGGTCCATCCGGTCACGTAAACGCCGGCCGCGAGGGACTCACTTCCTTTTCTAGCATGACGTCTGGAAACCGACGTCATGACGCCAACCCGGAACGACCTGTCACTCAATCCTTCAGAGACTAATCAGGACTCGTCGGAGGCGTGTCTACCCTTCCCAGCCAGGGTATTTAAACTTGCTTCTCCCATTTGCTCATTGCCCTGTCGTGGTTCTAGTCTGCCTAGTCACACAGTGCTCTTGTATTTCTGTTATCCCTTTGGTTCTGACCCGGCTTGTTTGACTTACTCTGTTTATCTCTGTTACCCTTGACCCGGCTTGTTCCTCGCTTACCTGTCTTCTCGTTCCCTCGACCTCGGCTTACCTTTGACTATTCTCTATATTCTCCGTACGTTATTCCGGCCATTCTAAGGTCCGGTATACGTATCCTGTACCTGTTTGTACTCTGCGTGTTGGATCCCTGTCCCGATCCTGACATTACGACAGGGCCAATGGATCCTGCAAGTACAAACAGTCAGCTTGGTCCTTCTGATCCTAGGTTCGAAGCCATGGAGCACAGAATGGATCAGATGGCGCTAGCACTACAGGCGTTATTGTCTCGTGCTAATAACCCACCTGAGGAGACGCGTACCACTTCTATTTCTCCTGTGAGCTCAGGCCTAGAGGTAGCCACTGTAGGTGCCTCTTCCCGTATTACACCACCAGTACGTTATGGTGGTTCACCTGAGAACTGTCGTGGTTTCCTTAACCAGATCAGTATCCACTTTGAATTACAACCTCGCTCCTATCCTACAGATAGGGCGAAGGTTGGATTTATTATCACCTTACTCATTGAGAAAGCTCTGAGATGGGCCAACCCATTATGGGAGAATGATAACCCTTTGGTATATAATTATAATGCCTTTGTAGCTGCCTTTAGAAGAACTTTTGACCCTCCTGGTAGAAAGGTCAATGCAGCTAGATTACTGGTGCGCCTGAGACAAGAGAACCGAACTCTTGTGGATTATGCACTAGAGTTCAGGTCTTTGGCGGCAGAAGTTAAGTGGAACGAGCAGGCATATATAGATGTATTTTTGAATGGGCTATCAGATGTAATCCTCGACGAGGTTGCTACTAGAGAGCTCCCTGAGAATTTGGAGGATTTAATTTCATTCATTTCTCGTATTGATGAGCGTTTAAGAGAGAGACAGAACACTCGAGAGAGGAACCTTAGACCTTCATTTAAATTAGCTCCCGCATTTCAAAGTCCTGATTCCACTACCTCACTATGTCCTGAACCTATGCAGATAGGCAATACTCGCCTCTCAGAGGAGGAGAGGCAGTACAGGAGAAGGGAGGGATTATGCATGTATTGTGGAGTCAGAGGTCACCTACGCCTGAATTGTCCTAATCGTTCGGGAAACGCTCGCACCTAAGTTTCTCTAGAGGACAGGCCTTGGGTGTTTCTATTTTGTCCTCTACGCATAATTATAAAGATCACAGGCTTCTGCTACCAGTTTCTTTAACTTGGGAAAGGGGAGTACTAAGGACCATGGCTTTGATAGATTCCGGTGCTGCTGAGAATTTTATCGATCAAACCTTTGCTACTAAACACACTATCCCATCCCAGTTAAGGGATACACCCTTGGCCGTTGAGGCCATAGATGGTAGACCTTTACTTGAGCCTGTTATCTCTCGTGAGACCATTCCAGTTAGCTTAACTGTTGGTATCTTACACGAGGAAAACTTATCGCTTATGCTTATTTCATCCCCTTCGGTTCCCATAGTCCTGGGCTACCCATGGTTAAAAAGACATAACCCTATTATTGATTTGGGAGTTAGGGGAGATACTCTCATGGGGCCAGGGTTGCCAGGAGAATTGTTTACGGAGGGTTTCCCCATTGGGTGTAATTAACACACCAGGTAGTTCTACCCAGTCTACAGAGATACAGATACCGCCCCGGTACCTAGACTTAAGAGCAGTATTCGACAAAAAGAATGCTGATACTCTACCTCCACACAGGACCTTTGATTGTAAAATTAACTTACTACCTGGTACCATGCCTCCGAGGGGCAATGTATACCCCCTATCCACTAAAGAGAATTCAGTTCTAGAGGAGTATATTCGGGAGAATCTAGACAAGGGATTCATTAGGAGATCTTCTTCTCCTGCCGGGGCTGTTTTTTTTTTGTTAAAAAGAAGGATGGTTCACTAAAACCTTACCGAGGTTTGAATAAGATAACCATCAGAAATGCCTATCCGATTCCCTTGATTACCGAGCTGTTTGATCGTCTGAAAGGCTCTAACATTTTCACCAAGTTGGACCTCAGAGGGGCATATAACTTGGTGATAATCCAGCAAGGACACGAGTGGATGACAGCGTTCAATACCCGTTATTGGCATTATGAATACACGGTCATGCCTTTTGGTCTTTGTAACGCACCTGCAGTATTTCAGGATTTGATTAATGAGGTTCTTAGGGAATTTCAACATGATTGTGTTATTGTATACCTGGATGACATACTGATACACTCTAGAGAGGTTGAGACCCACCACAGACAGGTCAGAAAGGTATTACACAAACTCTTGCAACATGGCTTGTACTGTAAATTGGAGAAATGTAGCTTTGACCAGTCTCAGATAGACTTTCTTGGATACGTGATTTAAGATGGACCCTGACAAACTCCAGTCCATTTTAGAGTGGCCTTTGCCTAAGGGACTCAAGGCTATTCAGAGGTTTATTGGTTTCTCCAATTATTATAGGCGCTTCATTAAGGGATACTCTTCTATTATTGCACCTATTACCAATATGACCAGACAGGGGGCTGACACTAAGACTTGGTCTAATGAAGCTCTCGCTGCTTTCAAGACTCTCAAGGATCTTTTTGCTTCTGCTCCAATTCTAGTCCATCCTGATACGACTCTGCCGTTCCTACTCGAGGTCGATGCCTCTGAGACAGGCGTAGGGGCTGTTCTGTCGCAAAGGTTAGGGGTGGATAAACCACTACACCCTTGTGGTTTTTTTTCTAAGAAACTGTCTGGCCCTGAAAGTAGATATGACATTGGCGATAGGGAACTCTTAGCGGTCATTATGGCCTTAAAGGAGTGGAGACATTTATTGGAGGGGACCTTACATCCTGTTACCATTTTAACGGATCACAAGAACTTGTCCTATATTGGGGAAGCTAAGCGACTGTCCGCCAGACAAGCTCGTTGGTCCTTATTCCTGACCCACTTCAATTATGTGCTTACTTATAGACCTGGTTCTAATAACTCCAAAGCCGATGCTTTGTCTCGCCAATATGAACCTTCTACTATATCTGAACCGGTCCTTTCCTCTATAGTTCCGAAATGCAATATTATCGCCAACACGAATCTCAGGATTCACTCTCCGTTACTTGCCGAGATCATGAAACTGCAACACCTAGCTCCTAAATAGACTTCTGAAGGTCGACGTTTCATTCCTCCTGTTCTACAACTGGAACTGTTGCAATGTTTCCACAACAGCAAGGTGGCTGGACATCCTGGTATTCGCAAGACATGTGCTTTGATCTCTAAGGACTTCTGGTGGCCTGATTTACGGAAGGATATTAAATTTCATCGGTGCATGTGAGGTTTGTACTAAGACCAAGCAACCTCATACCCTTCCTTGTGGATTTCTGCACCCCTTAGAGGTTCCAGAGAAGCCATGGTCCTGTTTGGCTATGGACTTTATTGTCGATTTACCTATCTCTAAAAAACAGACTGTTATCCTCACCGTCTTTGACAGATTCACCAAGATTGCTCACTTCGTTCCTCTGCCTAAACTCCCGTCTTCTCACGAATTGGCGGAGATATTCGCAAGGGAGATTTTTCGATTACATGGGATACCCTCCCAAATTGTATCTGACAGAGGTTCCCAATTTGTTTCCCGTTTTTGGAGGTCCTTCTGCTCACAACTGGGTATCAAATTGAATTTCTCTTCTGCCTATCATCCTCAGTCTAACGGAGCTGCTGAACGCACCAACCAAAAGATTGAACAATATTTACGTTGTTTTGTTTCTGAACACCAGGACGATTGGGTTGGTTTGATTCCTTGGGCGGAGTTTGCACACAACAATCTCGTTTGTGATTCTACTCGTTCAAGCCCCTTCTTCATGAATTATGGCTTTCATCCATCTATTCTCCATTCGGCTTCTTCTTCCCAGGGGGTGCCGTCGGTTGATGTTCATGTTGCCAATTTGAGGAAGTTGTGGGATCAGACTCGACAGATTCTTCTGCACGATTCTATGCTGGTTAAGAAACACGCTGATAAACGTAGAAGGGCGGCTCCGGTGTTTGTTCCAGGTGATAGAGTATGGTTGAGTACAAGAAACATCCGTTTAAAAGTGCCTTCCATGAAGTTCGCTCCTCGTTATATTGGACCTTACAGGGTGCTAACTCGCATTAACCCAGTTGCGTATCGTCTAGCTCTTCCAACTGCCTTACGCATTCCTAACTCATTTCATGTTTCATTGTTGAAACCACTAGTCTGTAACAGATTTTCCTCCACATCATCCTCTCCTCGCTCTGTTCAGGTGGAGGGTCAGGAGGAGTATGAGGTTAACTCTATTATCGATTCTCGAATCTCCCGGGGGAGAGTACAATATCTGGTCGATTGGATGGGATATGGTCCTGAGGAGAGGAGTTGGGTACCTCAGGAGGATGTTCATGCTCCTCGCCTCCGCAGGGCGTTTCACTCCCGCTTCCCATCTCGTCCCGGTTCCTTCCGCCCGGTGGGCGTATCTGAGAGGGGGGGTACTGTCAGGGTACCTGAAGTCTCTACCTCCGAGAGAGGTAGAGACTTAGACGTCCATCCGTCCGGACGGGCTGTTTCCTCTGTTCCTCGCGGTCCATCCGGTCACGTAAACGCCGGCCGCGAGGGACTCACTTCCTTTTCTAGCATGACGTCCGGAAACCGACGTCATGACGCCAACCCGGAACGACCTGTCACTCAATCCTTCAGAGACTAATCAGGACTCGTCGGAGGCGTGTCTACCCTTCCCAGCCAGGGTATTTAAACTTGCTTCTCCCATTTGCTCATTGCCCTGTCGTGGTTCTAGTCTGCCTAGTCACACAGTGCTCTTGTATTTCTGTTATCCCTTTGGTTCTGACCCGGCTTGTTTGACTTACTCTGTTTATCTCTGTTACCCTTGACCCGGCTTGTTCCTCGCTTACCTGTCTTCTCGTTCCCTCGACCTCGGCTTACCTTTGACTATTCTCTATATTCTCCGTACGTTAGTCTGGCCATTCTAAGGTCCGGTATACGTATCCTGTACCTGTTTGTACTCTGCGTGTTGGATCCCTGTCCCGATCCTGACAGGGAGTGGACAACAGCATGTCCACTTCCACTACTTTATAATTAATTAGGGTACCAACTGCAGGCTAGTTCCCCCCTGCCCCCCATTATTATAAATATTAGAGTCCACCACAATTATTCCTACAGTCCACCCTCTTAAAATTTTAAGTATCCCTGCCCAATGCACACAGGTGGGGGTTGTGTGTCACCCCTGTTATTTCTCAGGCCCCATCGCCATGGGATAGAGCCTTTTCTAGCGACTTTTCTGAGATTTATATAATACGTATTTATATATAATAATGTATCAATATATCTAAAAATATTAAAATATTCAATTATATTTCAAAGTATTAAACCATGTATTAAACCGGTATTAAACCAGTATTAAACATGTATTTAAAATAATTAAATCATTTGAAAAGCTTCTCCAAAATAATTAAATGGAGGCCTTAGCGAGCACCCACCATGTGAAATAAAGCTGTGAAGGGGAAGGTAAGATTTATGGATTGTATTTTCTCCAACTGTTAATTTTCTGACTGTGGAAATCAAATAATTGCTCTATTCACTTGACATTGTATTGTGAGGATTTTTTTCCCAGCTCCTCTCTTTTGACCTACATTTTGCAAATTAGTTCTTGACATCTGCAAACTGAATTAGTGATGAACTTTGGGTTGCTAGATTTTGGCAAAATCTAATAGTGATGTCGAGAACATAAAATTTTCCGTGAACCAGGCGAACCACCATAGACTTCAATAGGCAGGCGAATTTTAAAACCCACAGGGACTCTTTCTGGCCACAATAGTGATGGAAAAGTTGTTTCAAGGGGACTAACACCTGGACTGTGGCATGCCGGAGGGGGATACATGGCAAAACTCCCATGGAAAATTACATAGTTGATGCAGAGTCTGGTTTTAATCCATTTGCACAAGGTTGGATACCAAGCTAGCCATGTCCCGTTCCTTGTCCTCACTGATGTCATTGAAGATCTCTTCCTCCACCCAGCCACGTACAACACCAAGGGTCCCCGAAAGGTGACAACAAGCCCCCTGTATTTTTTTTTTAAATGTACACTACTGTTACACCAGATATGAGTTGCACTGGTGTGACACTGCCCTGGCAGGCCCTGAAACGCACATGTGTGAAGGAAACTGACTGCTATTATATTACAGTCCAAAAAGTGTTTTTTTTGTTAAATGCAAGCTATTGTGACACCAGATATGAGTGGTGGCACTGGGCAAGTCGGCACAGTATACGCTGTGAGCCTGACACACACGCTGGCAAACAACTAACTGCTATTCAATCTATTACAGTCAAAATTGTATTTTTTTTTTAAATGTACACTACTGTTACACCAGATATGAGTTGCACTGGTGTGACACTGTGCCCTGGCAAGCCCTGAAACGCACACGTGCGAAGGAAACTGACTGCTATTATATTACAGTCAAAAAAGTTTTTTTTTGTTTTTTAAATGCAAGCTATTGTGACACCAGTGAGTTAGTGGTGTCACTGGGCAGGCCCTGAAACGCACACGTGTGAAGGAAACTGACTGCTATTATATTACAGTTAAAAAAGTGTTTTTTTGTTTTTTTTAAATGCAAGCTATTGTGACACCAGTGAGTGAGTGGTGGCACTGGGCAGGCCCTGAAACACACACGTGTGAAGGAAACTGACTGCTATTATATTACAGTCAAAAAAGTGTTGTTTTTTTTAAATGCAAGCTATTGTGACACCAGTGAGTGAGTGGTGTCACTGGGCAGGCCCTGAAACACACACGTGTGAAGGAAACTGACTGCTATTATATTACAGTCAAAAAAGTGTTGTTTTTTTTTAAATGCAAGCTATTGTGACACCAGTGAGTGAGTGGTGTCACTGGGCAGGCCCTGAAACGCACACGTGTGAAGGAAACTGACTGCTATTATATTACAGTCAAAAAAGTGTTTTTTTTTTTAAATGCAAGCTATTGTGACACCAGTGATTGAGTGGTGGCACTGGGCAGGCCCTGAAACGCACACGTGTGAAGGAAACTGACTGCTATTATATTACAGTCAAAAAAGTGTTGTTGCTTTTTTAAATGCAAGCTATTGTGACACCAGTGAGTGAGTGGTGGCACTGGGCGGGCCCTGAAACGCACACGTGTGAAGGAAACTGACTGCTATTATATTACAGTCAAAAAAAGTGTTGTTTTTTAAAATGCAAGCTATTGTGACACCAGTGAGTGAGTGATGGCACTGGGCAGGCCCTGAAATGCACACGTGTGAAGGAAACTGACTGCTATTATATTTCAGTCAAGAAAGTGTTGTTTTTTTTAAATGCAAGCTATTGTGACACCAGATATGAGTTTTAAAAATTTAAATGTACATTACTGTTAAACCAGATATGAGTTGCACTGGTGTGACACTGTGCCCTGGCAGGCCCTGAAACGCACACGTGTGAAGGAAACTGGCTGCTATTATATTACAGTCAAAAAATTATTTTATTTTTTTTTTAAATGCAAGCTATTGTGACACCAGATATGAGTGGTGGCACTGGGCAAGTGGGCACAGTGTACGCTGTGAGCCTGACACACATGCTGGCAGACAACTAACTGCTATTCAATCTATTACAGTCAAACAATTTTTTTTTTTTAAATGTACACTACTGTTACACCAGATATGAGTTGCACTGGTGTGACACTGTGCCCAGGCAAGCCCTGAAATACACACGTGTGAAGGAAACTGACTGCTATTAAATTACAGTCCAAAAAGTTTAGGTTTTTTTTTAAATGCAAGCTATTGTGACACCAGTAAATGAGTGGTGGCACTGGGCAAGTGGGCACAGTATACACTGTGAGCCTGACACACACACTGGCAGGCAGGCAACTGCAATTAGATTACACAGGGAAAAAAAAGCAGACTGATGTTCTAGCCCTAAAAAGGGCTTTTTGGGGTGCTGTCCTTACAGCAGAGATCAGGTGAGTCCTTCAGGACTGTAGTGGACACTGAATACACTAGCCTAGCTATCAATTTCCCTATTAAATAAGCAGCAGCTACACTGTCCCTCCTCTCACTAAGAATGCAGCTTCAGAATGAATCTAAAATGGATGCTGTCCAGGAGTTGGGAGGGTCTGGGAGGGAGGGTCTGCAGCTGATTGGCTGGAATGTGTCTGCTGACTGTGAGGTACAGGGTCAAAGTTTCCTCAATGATGACGAATAGGGGGCGGACCGAACATCGCATATGTTCGCCCACCGTGGCGAACGCGAACAAGCTATGTTCGCCAGGAACTATTCGCAAGCGAACCATTCGGGACATCACTAAAATCTAACAACCAGAATAAACTTTGGCTGTCTATGTACTTCCAAATATGTTTGGTCCTTTAAATCCTTAAATTTGCGTGCTACAAAAATATTCTTTCATATGGGTGAGGCTCGTTCTTTAACTCTTTACTATTTCATTCTCTTCATGTTGGGACTTGGTACAGTATATTTAGGTCTCTATAGTTAATTATTGTCAGAATGTTTGCACAGAGCATGTATGAATCAATATAAAGAAGGATTTCCAGTACTATAAAGCAAGAGCAACAAACAAACAGACCAGACAAAAAAGGCAGCTGGTCGTATGCTTTTAAAAACAGTTTGAACTCCGTTTGAACCTAATTATTCTAAGCTTTGTCTGCTTTGCTATCCTTACATTAGCTGTTTGTTCGCTGGCATCACACACTGTGAGAAGTGCTATATTATGAAAACAAATCATAAAACTGGATGTGGTAGGTTTGCTTCAGCATAATCTCTCAGTTTGCATTACCGTCCATAATGAATATTTTAATAAAATAAAATAAAAAAGTAGTTTTTTTTAACTAAATTTTCATTTGCAAAGAAAAGGGGGGGAAATGAAAAAACAAAACAAAAAAAAAAACAAGCTTGAGAATAGCACTGTAAGAATACTGATGGTTTTAAATTTACATTTTATACAGCTGTAATGGTGTTTCTACTCCTGTCATTTTTGTAGAATTTTCAGGGCAATTTGGACTAATGCTTTGCTATAGTTGTAATTATGCTGGTTTGAATGTGGCCATCTATTCATAGAGCTTAGAAACTATGCTATTTTATAAAAATGCTTACAAATAAAGGTGTCCTTTTATTTATTTTGGAAGAATGATGTTGCAGGTGTAGTATAGATTTATAAATATAATAACTGGGTTATATCAAGTAAAGATGGTTAATTGCTGGGCAAACAGAGTGCAAGAGGTTTATGGGAGTTCTAGTCTAAAACCGTAAGGAAACATTTAACACAATTTGTAAAACAAATATATAGAGGAATTGATTAAGTCTGGAAGATCTGTACCAATGCAGCAGCAAAAAAATATAATTAAAGGGACTCGATAGTCACCCAGAACAACTACAGCTTATTGCAATTTTACTGGTGTCTATAGTCTGTTGCTGCAGGCGTTTTGTTGTAAACACTGCCTTTAAAAGAAAATAAAAGGCAGTGTTTACATTACAGTCTAGGAACGCATCTAGTGGCCACTTCTCAGAAAGCCACTAGAGGTATTTCCTGGATCAGTGATGTACAATGAGCAGCACTGATGTTCAGTGCTTCTATGCTCTGCATGGAGATGTTGAACTTTCCCCATAGAGATGCAATGATTCATCACAATGAGTAGATGTTGACTAGCCAGTGGCATGTTTGGCTCCGCCCCTTACCCTCCTATGGAAAAGCATTTTGATTGGCTGAGAACATCAGTTCTGATTAAGTCAGTCAAGGAGGCGGATTCAGGGCAGAACCAGTGCCAGCAGACCTGTGCGTCTCTGGAGATAAGGTGAGTTTTTACTATATTTAAGGGGGCAAGAGAAGCCAGGGGACTAAATAGTGTTTTAACACTATAGGGTCAGTAATACATGTTTGTGTTCCTGACACTATAGTGTTCCTTTAATCTTATTAGGAGTAGAAAGGTGAGCATAGGATGCTACATTGGTGGTGGTAAGGGAGTATGCGAAGACAAAGAGTGGGTAGATGAGTGTATGAGAAGCCACAGATAGAGCAGAGAGAGGAGTGAAGGAAACACATGCAGTAGCAGGGATATCTGGAGAAACACACAAGGGTTAGTGAGAGGGAGAGACACACAAGTAGTCCTACTTTACAAATTGCGCTATAAAAGCATCAATATATCAGTCAGCATACAACATGTATTTTTATTTCATTACTGCCCGTCTGATACAGACCTCTTCTTTTCACACTACTGGCATTACATGGGTGGTTGTTTAGACATACCTCACTATGTCTAAACAAATAAATAATTAATTATAGATTGAAGCAAAAAAATCCTAATTTTAAACATTTGTTACTATTTATGTAATGACTAATTTCACATTTGTTGCCTACTGTCTTTCATCCACTATATAACTAGTGACCCGCTGCAATGTTCATCTCAACCCTAAAACGCACATTAAAGGTTTCCTCCATATTCACATTGAAACTCCTCATCCCTGATCTCAATATGCCTTTCTTAATAGAGACAGGTATTCAACACCCTGCACAACTCAGTGAGAATAGAACTTTTCTTTCCAAACGTTGCAGATAGTTGAAAAATGACATACACACCAATGAAGTATAAATATGGCATTCCTGTAGCAAAGTCTCTGTGCATTCAGTTGTTTCCCCCAAACTAACCTCTGCCATAAAAAAATTGCTGTCTACAAGCTCACGGGAAAGAACAAATCTTTATAAAATGTACTCAAATCCCACTAATCGGTCATATTACCCCAAACATTTGAATCACTAAAAAATGGAAATGACTGTCACATCCCTCACTTCTATTAGTGAAACACATCTTAGAGAGCAAATGAAAATTCAAATAGATGACACGCACTTTGTGTCTATGAGAAGATATGGTAGTCATTCAGTTTGGTAGTTATGTTCTTTGATCTCCTACCAATCCTGTTTCCTCAAATCCTCCTATACTTCCTTAATAGTTTTTGTATTTTATTTTATTTCACTATTTATAAAAAAAACGTGTCACGCCCTAAACATGGACCGATTACTCAAGTGAAATTGATGTGAAGAATTCTGTGATAAAATTCTAATAAATTTAAATTATTGATAAAAAGGAGCACATGAAACATCTTTAAGTGCACCTAAAACAGAGGTTTTGGGTCTTTCTACTGTGATAAAATAATGCCAAAAAGAAGGAGGCTTCTATTGAGCCTTACTGTTCACAGGCAGAGGTTACAAGGATAACATTGTGACTCTTGACTACAATAATGTCATTCTTTATAGCACAGTATTTACTATGTTACAAAGAACTTGCTTCAGTAGCAATATTTTATTTGCTACAGAAGGCTAACCATCTGTAACATTCTATAATAACTCTTGAGCATTAAGGGGATCATCTCTTGTTATACTGTAATATATTACACAGCACTGGAATTCAGAGGTATAGAGGTCATGTTTAATAATGGGACAATGTAGAATGTTTATTTTTGCCTACTTGAGTATAATAATCATTAAACAATGAATTATCAGAACGAAACTTGCTGTTAGGTCAAAATATTTAAACTAGACTAATTTATTTTGTTTATATATGTTCTATATATAAGTATGTTGATAACATTAAATCAAAGTTTAGCTGCTAATCTATTTGACAGTATCACATTTTAATATTTAAAGCGGCACTGTCATGCCGAACTTACCTTGTTCCAATCGCTTCCTCTTCTCCTCTCAGGATCTGTTCTTCTTTTCTTCCTAACTGATCTGGTTTTCTTTATAAACATAAGACAAAGTAGGGACTACTAGTAGAGCTCAGTCTGCGTGGTGCCCTCGCAGGGTAAGGATGGATCATTTTTTTAGCATCAGGACATTTTTTTTCAGCGCTTTTATTTTTTTAGCATTACTCGCAGTAGGTAGGCTTTTATTTTATTTGAGGTGGGTGACTTGTGGGGGGGGGGATATTTTTACATTTATCCCCGACTCACCTCCCATTGGTAAGGGCTGGGGGAGAACAATAGGTTCCCCCTATTGTCATTTAGGGCCCCCACCTGCCACTCATTGGTGGGGGACAATAGGTACCCCCTATTGTCATTTAGGGCCCCCACCTGCTGCTCATGGGTGGGGGGCAATAGGTCTCCCGGTATTGTCATTTGGAGGCCCCCACCCACTGTTCATGGGGGGACAATAGGTCCTTTCCCCTATTGTCACTAGGGCCCCACAAGGGCCCCCACCTGCCACCCATGGGTGGGGGACAATAGGTACTCCCATTGTCATTTAGGGCCCCCACCTGCCGCTCATGGGTGGGCTGGCAATAGGACTCGTCCTATTGTCATTTAGGGCCCCCACCCACCGTTCATGGGTGGGTGCTGGGAGGGGACAATAGGTCCCACCCTATTATCACTAGGGACCCCACCCACTGGTCATGGGTGGGGGCTGGGGCAATAGATACCTCCCCCCATTGTAACTTAGGGCCCCCACCCGCCATTCATCAGTGGGGGATGGGGGAGGCAGTAGGTCCCCCCATTGTCATTAAGGGCCCACACACACCACTCATGGGTGGGGGACAAGGGGGGACACTATGTCCCCCCGTTAATTATTTTTATAGGTGTCCCACTAAGGGGCACTTTATAGAGGCGTAGGGATTTTGGTCTTTCAGCCTTTTTGTAGATAGCTCACTTATACCATGCTCTTTACTAAGCAGCTGCAAGATGCACCTGCGGCACCTATAGGATTGGACTTTCATGCATTTTAATTAAATTCCGATCTGAATAAAAAGTATAGAATTGCATCCTAACACGAATGGACAAACTGTTCTCATTCTGTTAGGACAAAATTCGGTAGTTTTGCCGGTGTTCGAGTGGCAAATGAAGCAACACAAGAACACAGGAAATGGAGTGAACTTAAGCTCCTCCTTGGGTCAAAACTGGTCAAGCATAGTAAAAATACATAAAGCAAAATAGTCCCTACTTTGTTTAATATTTTAAAGAAAACTAGATCAGTTAGGAAGAAAAGAAGAACAGATCCTGGGAGAGGAAGAAAATAGGAAGCGATTGGGGAAATGTACGTTCGGCATAATAATGCTGCTTTACGATAATTATATGTAGTCCAATAATAATACAGATCATGCTAACTCTCTGTCTCATCTGTATGTATGTATGTGTGTCTATCTCTTATCCCAATGCACAGGTCACAATCTGATTGGACCAATGCCTCCCACATATATTTATATTGTATATTTAAAGGGATTCTTGAAAGATAAAAAAATATTAGGATCTTAGGTTGAGGGATTATTTCTATGTATGTCTCCAGAATTTCAAAATGTCATTATATGCCCTAATACATACTTATGTATTTATCTAGCATTATGGATATTTTATTTTTAAAAACAACATGGACTCTTTCTGGCCACAATAGTGATGGAAAAGTTGTTTCAAGGGGACTAACACCTGGACTGTGGCATGCCAGAGGGGGATCCATGGCAAAACTCCCATGGAAAATTGCACAGTTGATGCAGAGTCTGCTTTTAATCCATAAAGGGCAGAAATCACCTAACATTGACACCTGTCCTCAAAGCCCAGCCCTGATACACACTGACACAGAGCAGAATAGAGACTGTTCCCCCTACATAGGGTCACTTGGCAGATATGGATTGACACCTGTCCTCAAAACCCCTGATACACACTGACACAGAGCAGAATAGAGACTGTTCCCTGTCCACAGAGACCATGATACACACTGACACAGAGCAGAATAGGGACTGTTACCCCTACATAGGGTCACTTGGCAGATATGGATTGACACCTGTCCTCAAAACCCCTGATACACACTGACACAGAGCAGAATAGGGACTGTTCCCCCTACATGGGGTCACTTGGCAGATATGGATTGACACCTATCCTAATGATCCCTGATACACACTGACACAGAGCAGAATAGAGACTGTTCCCTCTACATAGGGTCACTTGGCAGATATGGATTGACACCTGTCCTCAAACCCCCTGATACACACTGACACAGAGCAGAATAGGGACTGTTCCCCCTACATAGGGTCACTTGGCAGATATGGATTGACACCTGTCCTCAAAACCCCTGATACACACTGACACAGAGCAGAATAGAGACTGTTCCCTGTCCACAGAGACCATGATACACACTGACACAGAGCAGAATAGAGACTGTTCACCGTCCACAGAGACCATGATACACACTGACACAGAGCAGAATAGAGACTGTCCCCCCTACATAGGGTCACTTGGCAGGTATGGATTGACACCTGTCCTCAAAGCCCCTGATACACACTGACACAGAGCAGAATAGGGACTGTTCCTCCTACATAGGGTCACTTGGCAGATATGGATTGACACCTGTCCTCAAAACCCCTGATACACACTGACACAGAGCAGAATAGGGACTGTTCCCCCTACATAGGGTCACTTGGCAGATATGGATTGACACCTATCCTAATGATCCCTGATACACACTGACACAGAGCAGAATAGAGACTGTTCCCCCTACATAGGGTCACTTGGCAGATATGGATTGACACCTGTCCTCAAAACCCCTGATACACACTGGCACAGAGCAGAATAGGGACTGTTCCCCCTACATAGGGTCACTTGGCAGATATGGATTGACACCTGTCCTCAAAACCCCTGATACACACTGACACAGAGCAGAATAGGGACTGTTCCCCCTACATAGGGTCACTTGGCAGATATGGATTGACACCTGTCCTCAAAACCCCTGATACACACTGACACAGAGCAGAATAGAGACTGTTCCCTGTCCACAGAGACCATGATACACACTGACACAGAGCAGAATAGAGACTGTTCACCGTCCACAGAGACCATGATACACACTGACACAGAGCAGAATAGAGACTGTTCACCGTCCCCAGAGACCATGATACACACTGACACAGAGCAGAATAGAGACTGTTCACCGTCCACAGAGACCATGATACACACTGACACAGAGCAGAATAGAGACTGTCCCCCCTACATAGGGTCACTTGGCAGGTATGGATTGACACCTGTCCTCAAAGCCCATGATACACACTGGGGGGGAGCTACTGTCCTCCCCAACCCCTGCGCGGTGGGTGGGTGCCATAAATCACAATGGGGGGACCTACTGTCCTCCCCCCCCCAGGCCCCCACCCCCCCACCCCCCCTCGGCCCCCACCAAGTAGGTGTGCAGTGTCCTGGACAGTATCCCTTAATCCCATGGTGAACTCAGCCAACACCTTCTGTAGGCAGGGCACAGTCCCATACAGCCAGTTTTGGCCCGAGAATTTCTGATCCTTGAACCAGTAGACCCTCCAGCTGCTCTCTGTCTCATGGCTTTGGGTGAGTTACTGCAGGGTAGATTCTGCTTTATTGTGGTATGACATAGTCCCCCAAGATGGCATTGGTCTGCCCGTCCAGTGGCATGAGAGCCATAGTGTGGTATAGAGGCCTCTGAGACTCCCTGTGTGTGCCTTTCCCCTCCGCTGCCCGAGTGGAAAACTCAGGCCTTGCTTTAGCATGCTTTGGAGCAGGTCCATTAACAGGTTGTCTGGAGTTGAACCGTTGCAGTCTGCACCATTGGAAGTGTGCGCTGCGAGGGTTAGAGGCCACAGGTCAGGCCCGAAGATATCGGGGAGACTGTACAGGTGAGTGGTACTGTGGCTTTGTTGGTTTTCCAAGGAGCCAAGTGGAAGGATGCCGCGGAGGCCTGTAGCTCGGTATTAAGCCTTGCCTCTGTGGAGAGCACACCACCTTGATGGATACTGGATCCTGATGAGGTTGCAGAGGTTGCAATGTGAGACATTGTGCTCTGCTTGCCAGCTTCAGCCAGAATGCTTTGAATATTCTGTTCAGTCTAGACACGAGTGAGAGTTGCGGGCTTAATTGGTCTACCCCAGCCGCCATTTTGGTAGTGCCACTCTCCTGGCTGTGCTCCCGGATGTGCTTCAACCGGACCCTATGCTGATGGGGGGCCGGGATAACCCTCTCCGGTGGGAAGGGGGGGCACAATGGGCTCAACCACCATGAGGCTGCTTCTTGGCAGGCAAGAGACAGAGAGATTGGCCACTTCTCCGTGTCCCAGCCGTTAGGAGTGCCCTTAGTAGGCAGCAGGACTTTCCACCTCAGATTTCGAGGTAAGGAAGGCAATGTAGTTCCCGCCTGCCTTAATAAAGCATTGGCAGCTTCAAGCTTGTAAATAGTGTCCCAAAAGTCTAATATATTGCTTAAATTAAAGGTTCCTCACGGAACTCATGCATAGTGTGACCGTTCGGCATGGCGGTCAGACCCCGCCTCCCATCCTCTCCCTCTTGAAGGAAAATTTTAATTTCGATGCAATCACTACAGATTATTTTAGTGGTTATGCTGTAAAGTCCTGGTGTCCCACCAGTTTGTGTCAAACCTCTCCCAATGCCTACAGCCTGGTTCCTCTACTATGGCTTAGCTATGTGGCTTCTGAATTTGCAGGACCACTATTGATTGCAATGACTGAGTAAAAGCAAAATTAAATCTAGATCTTGCTTGCCTACCAGTCCTTTTGACCCAAATTTTTAATTTCTGTTGCAAACTTTAGTGTTTGGGAACAATATATATTCTGATAATAACAGTTCACAAAATTCAGTATGCTGACTCAAATATGTTCTACAGTTGTTTTTGGCTTGATTGACAACCGTTGTTTGTTCATGAGATGGCACCATCTAAAAAAAAAAAAAGTAGAAATGCTATTCTCTAATTGCATTATTGACCAAGTTTCCCTGCAGCTTTATCTATTTTTATTAACAAAGAGTTTACCAGACTCAAACCCTTCATATTTCTGCTATCTGATCCTGACATAATTCCGTATTTTGAGAAAAACAAGTGAAATTTTGTCAAGCAGAGTATTGCTTTAAAACTAATATATAACAGCCTAAAACAATAAGTGCATAAAGCAAGTGCTCACAATTATTTACCAATATAAAGTGAAGAAAAAAATTGGTGTGTATCCCTTCAAAGTCCGTAATATTTTGGATATCTCTTTAATGTGCAAAATGTTTTGTGCAAAGCAGAACAATTTCTCATGCAAACAATCAAATTGCAGGGAAACGAGTGCAACCTTCTATAAATTTACAGTGCAAGTCGATAATAAATAAAACTCAACATGTGCTTGTTGTTACAAAATTTAACCAGCCATCAAAGAATATTAACAAATATCCTCTATACAGTAATCAATCCAAAAAGTTGGTGAGCAAAACAAACATATACAAATTTATTGATATGTATAAAAGCATTATTTTACAATTTCTTGTGTAGTACCTTTAATATAAAAATATAAGAGCATCTAGTTCAGAACATTTATACACTTTAAAAACATACAATCAGATAAGATATTATAGTATCAAACTCATTGCGTTTGAGTGGATTGTGTGCCTCTTTCATTTTAAGAGCCCTGGAGAGATCAAGCACCTTGAGTTAGGTGTATCCACCAGGCACATACAGGACAGTAGCCCTGGACAAAGCTCTGAGAGCAGAGAGAAACTCGACCAAAGAGCTACAGACAGCCTTCCAAGGATTTTTAAGGGACACTATAGTCACCCAGACCACTTCAGCTCAATGAAGTGGTCTGGGTGCCAGGTCCCTCAGGTTTTAACCCTGCAGATGCAAACATAGCAGTTTGCAGAGTTAAGCCAGCCGCTAGTGGCTGTCTTCCGGAGAGCCATTAGAGGCGCATCTGCGACGTTGGAGGCATATTATGCCTCCATCGCACAGAGCGTCCATAGGAAAGCATTGAAAAATGCTTTCCTATTGACAGCTTGAATGCGCATGCACATTAGGCTCCGCTGACGGAGGAGAGGTCACCAGCGCTGAGGGAGCCCGGTGCTGGAAAAAGGTAAGCTTCTGAAGAGGTTTTAACCCAATCAGCCCAGCGGGATGGGGACCCTGAGGGTGGGGGCACCTTCAGGGCACTATAGTGTCAGTAAAACCGCTTAGTTTTCCTGACACTATAGTGATTCTTTAATACTTGACTGAGATGTAATACAGGCTTCACAAATGCCTGCTGCCATAAGCGTTTGGACCCTTACAGGTCTTTGTTAAGATTTTAATCAAGATTCATTATTTGATAAAGATCTTTAAGAATCGAAACTTTTTTCATGCAAATTTGAATACATTTCTTTTTTGATTTACAAACCAACATATATACACACACATATACTTTAACACAAATTCACATACTTTACACATATATATATATATATACACATAGTATTCACATATGCAAAAAAAAACAGTGTACAAGAGAATACTGAGAATGGACAACAGCTTTCGTGAGTCTCTCCTCAGATCTCAAGCTAGTTTTAGCTAATCTTATACCATTACAAATAGAACCTAGACCATTTGCACAAAGAAACATAACAACATAGAATCAATTTTATATCTAGGATAGCCTTATGCCTATCCCATGCATGCTTAAACTTCCTCACTGTGTTAACCTTCAGCTGGAAGGCTATTCCATGCATGCACTCATTAAAATAATACTTCCTGATATTATTTTTAGACCTTTGCCCTTCTAATTTAAGACTAGGTGCTCTTGCTGTGACAGTTTTTCTTCTTTTAAATATACTATCCTCCTTTACTATGTTGATTACCTCTACGTATTTAAATGTTTCTCTCATATTCCCTCTGTCTCGTCATTCCTCCACGCTATACATGTTAAGATCCTTTAACCTTTCCTGATACGTTTCATCCTGCAATCCATGAACCAGTTTTGTAGCCCTTCTCTGAACTCTTTTTGAAGTATCAATATCCTTCGGGAGATGTGGTCTCCAGTACTGCATAGAATGCTCCAAGTGAGGCATCACCAGTGGCATGAGCACTTCCCTCTACTGCTAATTCCTCTCCCTATACAACTAAGCATTCAGCTCCTCTATTACATTGTCTGTCTACCTTTAAGTCATATCACGTAATAACGCCTAAATCCCTTTCCTTCGGATGTTGAGGTTAGGACTGTATCAAATATTCTATACTCTGAACTTGGGTTTTTACACCCAATATGCATTATCTGGCACTTATCCACATTAAATGTCAGCTGCAACAACTCTGACCATTTTTCTAGTTTACCAAAATTATTAGCCATTTGGTTTATCCCTCCTGGAACATCAAACCTGCTGCAATTTTTTGTATCATCAGCAAAAAGAAAAAGCTAAGGCTTTTGAATGAGACAGTTGTTCAAAAGTGATGTTTAGCTCTTTAACTCAACTGCAGTGTTTCAAATCCTATTTCTTAATCTTCAGCTTTGAGCAGATTTATATTTGGCTTTTTTAAAGTAGCACAATGTCATCAAAACAACTAATGTAGGGGGCAGGGCCAGTGCCCTTGCAGTGCTGGAAATAAGGTGAGTTTTAACCCCGTCTAAGGAGGTTAAGGGGGGGGGGGGGGGGCAAGCCACCTAAATGGCGGTGTTAACACTATATGATCAGGAACACATGCTTTGTTCCTGACCCTATACGGTTCCTTTAAGACACAAAGTCTAATTGAAGAATAGCCAAACCAATAAATAAGAGTTAACCCTTACACATGCCATCGGAGGTCACTTTGCTTTATAGAGAAAGGTTTGACTGTCTTTCATTAATACTATACTCATGATTATTTAATACTGCAGGTCACCTTCTCCTGTGAAAGACTAAATAAGTACTATTGAATAAACCTTTTGCTAATTTGCTTAATTAATTTTAATTTCAAAACACTATCATGGCGATTTAATTAATGAAATCCTCAGAGAAAAAGGAAATATAGTATAGTTTTTGTTCTATGAATGTAATTGTGATTAATTAAAACATCCTCAAATATACTAATGATATCCCAGCAGTTAGATTCCTTCCTCTCAAAGGTTAGGTTCATTGAACATAGCTAAATAAATATAGTTATTAATCTGCAAGGTTTGTCTATCTTCATTGTGCATTGATAGTCACTCTCTTTTTTGCCTCTCAATAGATCAGTGGAAATAAAGGAAAAAAATGATGCCTCTTTCCTGGCAATATTTATAAATTCGATAACATAAAAAATTCAAAATCAAGCAATTCCAACTCATGCCTGCACTCCAACTGAATAACTCCGCCAAGTCAGTTTCCTCATACTGCCAGGGGACTCTGGAGCACTTCAGACCCAGTCACTGAAGCATGAGTGGTGTGAGGACCTCTTCAATCAGACCAAGCTGCAGTGATCATAGTTCAGAAATACTTCTTTCCTGTATAGCAGAGACTACAGCTTTATTATCGCTTATCCCAAACACACGAGACGAGTCTGAATGCATGGGTATAATTAATTTATTGCACAGCACACAGTTATTTATACACAGCAATGTTGACTTTGCAAGGTCTTTAATAAAATGCAATGAAGAGTGTAATTGTCCCACACATACTGGAAGTTAGTGAATTATGGTTTTAAAGCTAAAAGTTTGCAATATTTGGCATACTGGGGTTAAAAAAGTTGTAGCAGTCACATAATCCAAAACCGCTAAACAAAAGTGTATATTTGTGGAAAGTACATCCCCAATGTAACTAAGAGCATTTTGACACTTTTGATTTGATTATTTTATCACAAATCTAGGTCAAATTAGCTAAATTTTTGCATTTTTCCCCATGTGTTTTATTTTGGGTAAATGCACAGATCACATATATCTCACTATTGCAACTACCCCATGTTTGCATTCTGCTATCGTTCTCAATTACAATGAGACTCCATTAATGTACCTTTTCCCCTATTCTTTCCCTTAACCCAACCTTAACCCAACCCTTAATAAAACCCTTAATTCTATCCTGAGACCAATCCTTAATCCATCACATAAACCAACCTATAATCTTATTCATAATCTAAACCTTAACCCTATCCATAATCCTACTTATAATGCAACCTATAATCGAACCTATAATCCTGTCTCTTAAACAACCTCTAACCCACTCCCTAATTTCACAGCAGAGGGATTCTTTCTGTTGATGTCAGTCCTGATATCAGCAGAGGGATTTGCTAATTTACACAATACAGAGGTGTGTGCCACGCTCTAAGTGTAATATAACCCAAATAATGATTTATAGATTCGTCCATTTTGTAAACAATTTATTTCAGCAACAAACAGAAAACATAAAATATACAATTTACCTTTATATGAAAACCCAAAATAACATTACAATTACACCAAACAAGCTGTTCTGATTATGGCATTGCAACAACCTAGTTGTTATAATCATATAACCAACCATGGAAATACAACATTTCTAATCATCCCACTAACTATGTATAAAAAACCCCCCACAGATGATATCCCAAAATTACCAGTGAAAGTAAAAAGATGCTAAGTCACCCAATAATACACCGTCACTTGCAGGAACATGGCTAAAATGTTGCTTGCGACCCAACTCTGATATCAAATTAATTACCTGGATATGTGGCCTTTCTGCAACCAATCAGTGTTAGGTATCAGTAGGTTGTTTGGACAAAGAACAGGCCCAAAGCCTTGATAAATTTAGGCCACACTTTTGGTAACCAGGCTGTAATCAGGTTCTGATTACAACCAGGACTAGAAGAGGGAGCGTTCATGAGCAAGGGGCAAACAGGAAGTCTTTTTAGACCCTGGGAGTCTCCCACACATTGGGTGGCATGCGCAATCGCTCAGCTGTGGAATTTAAACCAATTTGAATGGCCATGTGCAGCGTTTTGCTTCGAGCATTGAACATAGCTCTACTCTCAGTCTGTGGCCACTAACTGTGGCACCAACTGATAAACTGAATCTTGAAATACGGTGTCTGAGATCCCTCAGCCATGGTATTTCAAAAGATTTAAAGGGCTATGAGCAGACCTCATTATCTGTGGTCCCAGCTGACAGAAGGGACTATTGGGTATCAAAAGATACCTGTGGTTCTTTGGTACTAGCAGGGGTTTAGCCTTTGCTGGTACTTTGCCTGCATGACGGTCATTGCCATCAAGGGGAGTTAAAGCTCTGAACAGCATGACGGCATAGACAGCTATAGGGTCATTAAGGGGTAAATCCTCAATGGCAGAAAATTGAGCATTGAGACTGCAGCAGCATGACCTATACATTAAAACACCTTCAGTAAGTCAAAGCTGTTTATCCCTTTGTGCCAAAACATCAGTTATTATTTATGGAAGAGAGCCTTTACATGCTGATAAGAAATTTGGAAATTTAGAAAATTGGGCAGACTAGATGGGACGAATGCTTTTGATCTGCCGTCATATTCTATGTTTCTATAATACGAACTGTCTACAATTGCAGCCAAGTTTGTACATTTATGGTATAAATAACAAAGCTTCACAGATGTTATTGAAATAATACTGTTCAAGGTTACAGGGACAGATTGCATGCATTCATTATATGTAACAGGTTCGCACAAATAGTTTAGAAATATGGCTATTAGAAGTGTAGATGTTATTTCTTACTTCAATCATGCTAATTTAATTGGTATTAGAAGTTAAAAGGTTGATTGGAAACAATCATGCCGTTCTATGTTTTGCACTGTTACCAAAACATTGCTCAGAGCATAACACTGCCTCCACCGGCCCACCTTCTTCCCATTGTGCGGCTTGCTGCCATTTCTTCACCAGGTAAACAACGCAAATGCACCCTCTAGCCATCCACCTTAGCTAAAACAAAACGTGACCAATTAATCTTCTTCCATTGCTCCATAGTCCCCTTTGAAAGTGCTTTCAGTGGTGGACATGGGTCATCAAGAAAAACTCTAATCAGGCTGTGGCTACGTAGCCCTAAATGCATCAAACTGTTATGCACTGTGTGTTTTGACACCTTTCTATCACCAGCATTACATTTTTCATCAATTTGAGCTACAGATGGGCTAGCTTCCCTTGCTTCCCATTTGCATTAATGAGCCTTGGATGCCCATGAGCCTGATGCAGGTTCGGTTCACCAGTTGCCCCACATATTTGCCATTTTGGAGATGCTCTGATCCAGTCATCTAGCCATCACTATTTGGCCCTTGTCAAAGTCACTGACACCTTTGCTCTTGCCCCTTTTTCCTGCTTCCAACACATGAATTTCAAGAACTGACTGCTCAGAGATATAGTAAACCAATTCATTATCTCACAGACTAATAGCTGTGTTAAATCACTTTGCTTTCAAAATGTGGGAAAACAGTTGTTTTCCAGCCTGAGTAAAACAGCAACAGGTATACGGAAAGCTGCAACTGTGACATTTTTGTTAGCTTAGATTTCTTGTGTGAGAATCCGAAATCTGTTAGCTTAGATTTCTTGTGTGAGAATCGGTAGGATGGCACAGACACAGGCCTGTGTCTGTGCCATCCTACTGATAACATCCTTCTAGCATTCCGTTTTATTATATAGGAGAACATAAGGAATTTATTTGTACTGGATTTATGATGCCAATGTTAGTATATACTTTACCTAAAAAAAGCTCTTCAGTCATTCTAGAAGGATACTTCTATGCGACAAAATGCACATGTTTATATTTTCTCTGTTCTAGGTAAACCATAAAACAGCCATCCTCTCTCCTTCCTGATCCTTTCTTTTATGTGATGTTTTATTATGGCTGATGTATGTCTTAGCTCATCTCTAGTCCTTTGACAAAAATATCCAATGAATCAAAGAAGGATAATCCTATTCGGTTCTCTGTGTAATCATACCCTGCAACATACAGTAGCATTTTAGGACAGTAAACTTTGATCTTGCAGCATAGAGTGCTGTGTGCATGAATGCCTTTTATAGCAGTGAGCATGAATGTTAATAATATATAATTAGAATCTAAACATATTATCCATTGACATGACCAAGTTATGGAAAGGAGAATGTCGCAAAAACCAGGTCATCAATTCAACTTAATAACTCAACACATCTATGTTAAAATGAGTGTATCCCATCTGTATGGAGACAAAGCATCAGTGCAAAATGTATATGTGGCTAATTATCGGTGCAAAGGACATTATTTAATGAATGTCTTTTTAAATATAGTTTTTTTTAAAAATATTTACAAAAAAAATATTTTTTTTGAGTACAATTATGTCAGACATCATAAATAAACATTTATATTACATGAAGGTACTATTTTAATACCGGAGACATGAAGTTGTGTTATGGAAGTGAAAACACATTTTTAACTGGAAAAAGGTCAAGAAATGTCAGGGACTATAAAAATCTTCACAGACATGTAAACATGGGAAAGAAATGGTGTCAGTCCTATAGGAGTCTCTTGTGGATACATAACCAAAATCACTTCCCCTGTGAAAGGCTAGCAAGACTACTATTGAATGCAACAATTCACAAACGGCTCCCTGTAAGGCTCTCACTACACATCTAACAGTGCATTGTCCATATTGTATGTGTGTGTGTGTATATATAGTAAAATATATATTTACTAAAATATAAAATATATATAAAAACTGATTCAAAATTACTGACAGGTGAAATGAATAAAATTGATTATATTATTACACGAGCACCTGTCTATGCAGCAAGTGAACAGTCAGTTCTTAAATTTGTGTGTTGGAAGCAGGAAAAATTGGCAAGAGTAAAGATGTGGGTGACTGGATCAGAGCATCTCCAAAATGGCAAATATGTGGGGACAACTGGTGAACCTGCATCAGGCTCATGGGCATCCAAGGCTCATTAATGCAAATGGTAAGCAAGGGAAGCTATCCCATCTGTAGCTCAAATTGATGAAAAACTACATGTATGCAGAGGTATGTATGTGCGGCGTGTCTGAATACAGGGGTATATAGTATATGTATGAATGCAAGGACGTATCTGTGTTTCATGTAATACATCTGCTGCTAGGATTGCTTGCTAGTTCACAGTGTACCACGTCAACCCACCCTATCCAACATGTATTGCTAGAGGATAAAATACTAATATTTTTATTTATTGATTTGCACATACTTATAAGTATACATGTACATACTTATAAATATGCAGGATTTTTTTTTTAGAAAAGGCAATGTTTACATTCAGGACTAAGACTGCCTCTAGTGACTATCTACCAGACAGCCACTCTTCCTGGATTCTAATGGATTCTGACTTCATTAAATGATGCTGGACATTGTCATTGTCAAAACAAAGTATGGAGGCCACACATGAGCATAACCCCCCCCCCCTCCCCCCCTCAGTGGATGATGTTGGAGGAGGCAGACAGCGACCCAGCATTGGCACTGGAAATGGGTGAGTAAATAAAGAGGTGGGGTGCCAGAAAGAGGGGAGGAGGTTCCGGGGGGGGGGGGGGGGGGGGGAAATCAGGGGCACTCTAGGTTTAGGAATACAGGTTTGTATTCCAAACACTATATATTCCCTTTAATATTGGGAATTTATGTAGATAAATCATTTTGAAATCATCTGGAAAGTTTTTTTTAAAAAGGCCTTGATTTGAAAAATTAGACATGTGCAATTAATTTCATTCAGAATGTACATTTATACGAATTTCATGCCATTTGGATGCTTACGAATGTCTGCAGTGCCGAGGTTCTAAAGCGCTGAAGTTCCGAAGTGACGAAGTTTGGTAGTTCGGAAGTGCCGAAGCCCCGAAGTGGTGAAGTGATTCGGATTTCTGAAAAGTGGCAAAACAAGGGAGAGGGAGGGACAAATACGTGAATGATGACAGGAATCTTGACCAATAAGCTAATTCCTGTTTTACAATGTAATGCTTGCTTGCCCAATCCGGATTCATTATTCCCTGTCCAATTAATTGAGCACATTTTTGTAAATGATGTTAGAGGACAGCCAATTGATGGTGATGTTGTCACTGACACTGGCCAATGGAGGGACATAGAGTCATGGTGGGATAGTATATAAATCAGGCTGTCAGGGTGTTGGCTTGTATTCATGCGACTAGACTAGTTGTGATAGCACAAGAGACTGAGAGAGATACATTACATTACATTTGTTGTACTTAAAGGAACACTATAGTCACCTAAATTACTTTAGCTAAATAAAGCAGTTTTAGTGTATATATCATTCCCCTGCAATTTCATTGCTCAATTCACTGTCATTTAGGTGTTAAATCACTTTGTTTCTGTTTATGCAGCTCTAGCCACACCTCCCCTGGCTATGATTGACAGAACCTGCATGAAAAAAAAACTGGTTTCACTTTCAAACAGATGTAATTTACCTTAAATAATTGTATCTCAATCTCTAAATTGAACTTTAATCACATACATGAGGCTCTTGCAGGGTCTAGCAAGCTATTAACATAGCAGGGGATAAGAACATCTTAATTAAACAGAACTTGCAATAAAGAAAGCCTAAATAGGGCTCTCTTTACAGGATGTGTTTATGGAAGGCTGTGCAAGTCACATGCAGGGAGGTGTGACTAGGGTTCATAAACAAAGGGATTTAACTCCTAAATGGCAGAGGATTGAGCAGTGAGGCTGCAGGGGCATGTTCTATACACCAAAACTGCTTCATTAAGCTAAAGTTGTTCAGGTTACTATAGTGTCCCTTTAACTTGTTGCAAACTTGGGAAGCCACATTGCTTTTAAGTGTGTGTTCCAGGGATAGAGAGAGAGAGAGAGAGAGAGAGAGAGAGAAAGTTTTTCATTTTTCTTCTTCTGCATTTTTTTTTTTTTTTTTAAGATGGGGGAGGGGGGTGGTGGTTAGAGAGTTTGTGGCTGTGCAAGCCAGGTAGTCTGATTGCCAGGGTGGCTCTCTGCTGCACTGTGATATTACTGCAGTGATTTATTTTGTGTACCAACCATCAGTTGCTCTCACTTTGCTCTCTCTCTCACACACTCTCACTTGCTTGTTCACACACAAATTGCTTTCACTCTGCTCACACTCTGCTCTCACACTCTGCACACTCTCTGCTTTTAAACGCTCCACAAAGATGGTGTCACAGGGATGTCATAGTGTGCACAAGTGTTGCATGCTGGTAGTGCTGATTGGCTGCGCTATCTGTGCAGTGAAAATGTAATTTTGTAAATTGTATATATACGAAACTAACACTACTAATTATTAACTAAACCCAGACCACTTCTTTAAGATTAAGTGGTCTGGGTGCTGCTGTGGTCCACTATGCAATGTAAAACAAAAACACAAAAATGTTTATTTTTCAAAATGAATGACATTCCAAACTTCCGAATGGATGAAAAGAATGACATGCTGAACTGCCAAATGCCTGAATGCCGCGTGCCCGGATGTTTAATGCCAGAATGCCCTAACCAAATGTCATTCGGCAGTTCTGAAGTGCCGAACCGAACCGAATGCCAGTGGTCCGAATTGCATTTTTTTTACTTACCCGAATTTCGGAACTGAACCAAATTTTTTGCCAATGAACATCCCTATTAAAAAGCTTTCTAAATAATTGAACACCGTTAGAAGAACTTTTCAAATTATTTATCCACAAAAAATCCTTTTTTGGTGACTTCTGTAGATCAATCATTTAGAATTGTTTCCTAACCGTTTTGAATTATTTGGGCCTAATTGCCTAATTTGCTTCAAATTTAAGAAAGATTTCCCTGGTGTATATGGTAGTCCTCTTTGTCATAGGGTTGCCTCAGATTAGCCATGCTAAATATCGCCCAAATAGAGCACTACAATGTACTGCCGATAACACATACTTTGGATTTACTAAAATATAAACTAGGACAAAGGTGAAAAGCTCAAAAGAATGTTTGCTTTTTACAACTATGCTACATTGTCTACCTGCCAAAAACTTACACTATTAAAATATCTATCAGACACATTTATTTTTAAAGGAGTTTTGTTTCCTGCCAATTCTCAAGTAAAATCTGAAGCAAGATCTTGTACCGAATGTATGGAGAGGTTTAACCACTCCTATTTTATGAATGACCTTCAGTATTTGAAACACAGAGCATGAACAAACATTTATTTTACTTTGAAACCCTGCTGTGAATACACTATTAACAGTACTTTATTACTCAACTTCATTTCTGTGACAGATTTTTGGAAGCTAACACAATCTTCTGCTTTGGCAACAATTAATAATTCCCTGACAATGTGAAAACATTATTTATTGAACACAGCACATTAATACAAAGGAACAAATATGTTAAACACTAACTAGTACATGGAACTATTGTGTTTTCATGACATGTTTGCTGACTATTTTTAATTCTTACAGTAATACTAGCGTATTTTGTATTTTCAAACATTACTCTTATGCTGGGTTGTACAGCAAATATTTGCACAGCTGATTAAAGCAGTTTCCACATTTGGTTAATATTTGAACAGTTACCTATTTATTGAAAACTGAAATATCCATTTTAAACATATGCTCAGATCTCATTATGGTGACCTTGACTTTAATGCTATGCAGTGTGGTCAACCAGGTCCAAAGTAAACAAACTTTTCGCAAGTGGTGGTGTTGGTTACCCTATGCTAACAAAAATGTTATTTGTGATGTTTTTTTCTCTCAACAGAAACTAGAAATTGAGCTTACTACATATAGTGCTCACTGTGTCTTTTCATACAAAGAAAAACAAATGTAACTTGTAATATGACTAAGGGGTTTATTTTCTAAACAATGATTTATGGTGAGTAGAGATTATTTGAACAACGAAATGCCTTAATTCAGGCTTAATTATGGAAATGAAAAACAATCTCATTAATTTATTTTGCTAACTCATCAATTGTAACAAAGTCAGTAACTCTCTTAAGTGTCATTATTTATAACATATTTCAGCTCAAAGAAAAAAAAATGTTTTTTCTTATATTTAAAGTAACACAGGTTTTTAAAGTACACTGAGACTGAGAAATTGACAGGTGGGGGTTAGAGATTTGTGGAGAAAATTGGTTACACAACATTACTAGAGAGGCACAGATAGATAGACAGATAAACAGATAGAAGGATAGATAGATAGATAGATAGATATATAGATAGATAGATAGATAGATAGATATATAGATAGATAGATAGATAGATAGACAGATAGATAGATCGATAGATCGATAGATAGATAGATAGACAGATAGACATATAGACATATAGACAGATAGACAGATAGACAGATCGATAGATCGATAGATAGATAGATAGATAGATAGATAGATAGATAGATAGATAGATAGATAGAAATGGAGACAAGAGGCATATTTTGACAACCTGAGATGATGGCAACTTATTAGAGTAGCTCTGATCATATGACATGCAACACTTTATATTTCACTGCTACTGGGAACTAATGGCAAATATTACTTTCCTCGAATGTATATTTGTCTTAAGGAGCAACTTTTGTGAGGAAAAAATATTTACCAATTTTCCTTAAAGATTGCTCTGTTCCTTGACATCCCAGCCAGTTTAATGCGCAATTGCATGCATACTTTCAAACAGCACCAGGGACATAATAAACTGTACTTTTACATAGTTACATTGTTGACATTGACAATGCAAGTCATAGGAATAATATTCATGTTAGGTCATACCCAGAATCTCACAGTGGCACTTAGCATGTATAGGTTACTCTCACTTGTTCAATCACATTTTAAATTGCCTAGTAACTAATGCTATGAACATTAATTTGGCTTACAATCTCATGCGGCCGAAGAATACTCTCCAAGATGCTCAATGCATCAAGATGTCATTCGCAGGTTTTTAAGTTTCCAACTCTAAGAGGAACGTTTCTTCATATCTACCAAACCCACAACTCACAAGCCTGAATAGTCAATAGCACACACATCCACTCTTTCCTGAAAATACAATTACAAGCCTCCAGGTGAACCAAGTACAACAGGAGTTTACTTATACAGAGAAGATTTCCTAATATTGGCTGTGATTTAATATTTTTGGATAAGCTTTTAACATGATTTATTATTTTTCGGTAAACATCTAAAATGATTTTTTTTTCAAAATATTAAACTATCAAAAAATATATAAATTATAGGAAATCTGTATCAATATACCAAGAAGTACCAACATATTAAAATATTTTTCAAAATATGAAATCAGTTAAAAAGTTTATCCAAAAATATTAAATAACTTGAAAAGGTTTTTAAAAACTATTAAATCAAGGTGTGATGGTTTATGAAGAATCTTGATTGTCTCTTTACAAAATCCAGTACAGAGACTTCTGTTATTTAAACGTTCCTCGCCTAAATCTCTCTGCACTGATATTGTGTCTTAACACTAATCACTGACCTAATAAGTTTTTCTCTTTTAATTGCTTATACCCATTCATGGGTTTAAACATCAAAGTCCCCACATCATCTGCTCCAACTCTAGCTGGATCACCAAGATATTCCCAATAAGACTTCTTTTCTGTTTCATTAGTACCCTGATTAACTACAAACTCTGTTTATGCATTCCTCTTCATTGACCACAATACAGAGGTTATTGCATTCCTGACTCAGCCATAACTGTTTACATCACTGCTATAGTAAAACTGAGAAGAGAATCGGAACACTTTGGTGAATTTTGCCATTTCTGTATGTTGAACGTTGAGGTCAAATAATTTGCCAAAAAAAGACAAAACAAACCTACCCAATAGTGAAGTGCATAGTAGTCTTCCAGAGAGGCCAGAGATAATAAAGAGTGATAAGGTGGGCTGGTCTTTGCCAGACACATTATCCAATCTCTGGGTTAAGTCCTAATACGTTGACCTGAATGTCTTTCACTTTACACCAACCATATGGTTAGAGGGAGAATAAGTGAACAACTGTGTAAATCCTTTAAAATTCTTACAGTTAACTGTCTGGTATGTCACTTATCCCCCATGATTGTCCTACGCTTAGATGCTAATATTGAAAGTTTGTCTCATGTTGAAATAGAGGATGTGAGATTTGTTGAAATTGTTATTATTCAATAACATGTAAACTGCAAGCAAGTATCTCTTAAAAGGTTACTCAAGCATAATAACCAGTAGAGCCCACTGTAGTGGTTATTAGGCTAAGACTACCTTGGCACAGTCAGTCAATGAATAAGTGTGTGCGGACAGAAATATGCACATAATTGACATTAGTTAGCCCGGAACTCTTAGCTGGCTATTGATGGTGCCAGACGTTGAGTTACACATCTGGCAGGTATTTTAAATATCTCTGTATGTGCAGTATTTCATACCGAAATGCTGCACATGCAGCCCCTGAGCACCATGACCACTTCTAAACACCGAAGAGGCCATGGTGCTTGGAGAAACGCTTTAACTCCAAGGCTGGGACCACAAACTCCTGTTTCTATGATGTTTTTAGCAGGTTCTCATCAGTCCCAAAAGGAACATCACACTCAGAAAACTGCTCACAATAAATTGTTTACTGTAGCAACACTGCCAGTGCAGTATAGACCCCTTGGAATTTGTGAAGGGTCTGATAGAAATTATTTGAGTGCAGTTTCATAATTGCAGAGTCCCCATGAAAAGCTATATAACTAAATATATAACTACATACCTTTTAAACAACAATTATATTTATTTTTTTAATAGCTTTTTAACATCATAACCTAGATACCAAGATAATCTTCATCAACATGTTGTATGATAATTGTAAATTAGGAGCTCTGCATTTTTACTTTATTTTATGATTACATAAAATATTTAAAGTAAAAAGATAAGAAAAAAATAAAATACACATCACAAAATTATAACATATGGATTCCCTAAAAAACTGAATATATCATCTTTCATGTCAAATGTTTAATAATTTTCAGAAGATGAATTGAAAATAGAATTACCACTTTTAAAAGTACACCCATGCTTATTGCACATATTTAGTCAGAAAAAAACTGATTATATTTTTCTCAAGTAGTAGTTGTATTATATTTTTTTTATTTATGAAGTAGCAGGATTTAATTATCATATTCAGATGTAAAGTACTTTACTGTACTTTGATCTCAGTGCTCCACAATGGGACTTATTTTAAAATCCTTCCTTATCACTGTTATTAACTCAGTTGTCTATAGCCTGATTAGCTGATCTAAAAGATAATAGCTTTTACCTAACTCAATATATCTCTGGCATCTCCTTCACATTCTATTTCACTGTAGCCTCTGGGCACAACTGTTTGCTGCCATTTACTGCAATAACAGCAGGGTCATTTATCAATTGTAGATAAATAGGAAGAAATTGAAGCATCTGCGCAGAATGCAGACACAGAGCCAGAACCACTTGGCGTCATTTTAAATTTGAAACACACAGACAATTCATTAATGTAATTTACTCTTGGATAAGATTATCGATGATCTGCTAATACATTTCAAATGCAAGAGAAATATAGCTGTAACGTCAGAGCGAAGGGACACAGAGAACAGATGCTTTATTTAATCTGAAAGGCATATTTCCATATAATTTGTTTGAGCTAACAACAGGGATAAACACATTTAAAATGGAATGTGACAAATATTTATAAGTCAATTACTTTGTAGATGGCATCAGTCCTTTTTAGTAAAATGTCAAAATAAGTAAGCATGCTCCAAACTTCAGGGCAAAATAAAATGCTATAGCATTCTTTTTATTACTTCAATGGGTTTCAATGGGTTTCAATGGGTCATAGCATTCCTACAGTCAGGGTGAAGGAAGAATAAATGGACCATTACACTTTTATCATTACATTAACATTCCAGAGATTGGTAAATAATGTTATAGATATTTGAAGTAGTTTTATTTGAGAAATGAATGAATTAATTGTTTTTGCTGTACGTGGGCATTATGCTCAACTCAAGCATTCCTTTTACTTTTTTTGTTGCCATTTTAAGTAAGCTGTACATCCGTAATGAATTTCACTATTCTTACAAATGCCTATAAGCAGGAAATTTGACTGTTTTAACACACCTACTGTATGTGAGAAAATTGTGCTTTTGCTTTCATATTAATATTTCAGACTGTGTAAAATATTGCATATAAAGGACTGTATACTGTCTATAAAATATTTGGAAAATGAAAAGGTTTAATAAATAAGTGAAGGGGGCGGGGCCTGACAGCCGAGCTAGCCGGACGCACATGCTGAGAGCTCTGGCCCAAACGAGCCTAAAAGTGACCAATACAAACCGTAACCGGGGTTCCAGCAGCCTAACTCAAGGATGGCTCACGGCACAAGCGTGTGGGAACCCGAGGAGACCAGCTTCGAGTTTGTCCGCCGAGCCATAAAGCATCCCACACTGAGGCCTAGCGTGGCAGGCGGCCTAATGGCTGGGAGAGACGGCCGCTCTCCCGCCATGGGGTCAGCACCAAGCGGCAACCATCCTGATGCCCCGCATCCCCCCCTATGGACCTGTACCACTGCATTCCCATAACTCAACCTCCCACCTCCGAAACACCAAACGACCACGACGACCCCTTGTCCTAAAGCTCCACTCTGCCCCGCCGGCACTCACCCAGAGGCCATGTAGCCAGCCGCCATGTACCCAGAGAAAGGGGCCAAATCCCGGGCGGATGACTGGAATCTTCGGATTGCAGCAGCAGCACCCGGCATTACCACCCAATGAGCAACCTGAGCACCCTCCTCACCGGAACCGCGAGCTCCTTGGACACCAGCTACACCTCAAGGCTTTGTCACACCGATGATCAACGCTATTCCCCAAACCTGCACTTACCTGAGTTCACCAGGGACAAACAAAGCCGTGTACTTCCATTGCCTGACTGAACACTCCACTGACCGGGACTGTAGATACCCACTAAGGCGCATCGGGTAGCTGCAAACACAGGGCCATACCCTGCCACAGGCCTCCCACCATGCTAGGTCACACACAGCAGTACACAACCCAGCTAGCTTAACTTGCTTTTTTTTATTGCTAGTCACTTAACACTCCTGGCAGAGCAGGCACTCAGTACCGTTATTATACTCCATTGTTTTATAGTGCTTTCTTTGCTTATTCTGTTAATTATAACAGTTAGTTAAGGCTGTATAATTGGTGTCAGGGGCCAGTGGCATAATATCTCTGTTGTGTAACCCCAACATGATGAAACATGAATCTCAGTCAGATCTTCTGTATAGATCAATAGTTTAGCTTGTTTATTAAACTTATAAAAATGTGCACAACCCTCAAATGCTATGACACAACTTTTTGATGTATGTTCCTAGAATGATTATTACTGCCGTCATGGCATTGCAAATCTGTATGTCAATCTTTGCACAATCGAAATAAAGAATTTAAAAAATAAATAAATAAATAAATAAGTGAAAATAATTGTGTAAATTGACATTGTGACTAAACGCCTTTTGTCCCTAGATGGTTAGGTGACAAGAGGCCCTTTTCCCATTGCTGTTGGAGGAGCCTGAGTGCCAGCCTCCTGCCTCATGACTATGGCCCTCTCATCAGCCCATGCTAGACTTAAACCCCATGGCGATTTGACTGTGTTTGTGGCATCTGAGCGCTGTTCGGATATGGGGATGGGTTGAATGTGGGGGTTCTGTTCAGTATGATAGGAGTTATGTATTTTTGTGTCTTTTGCTAACATGTGCTCAATGGAGTCTGCCTTTATCCCTGGATATAATTGGATTACCTCTCCATTGTCTCCAGGATAGAGGACTCTTGTGAAACTGGTTTGGGCCGGAAAGCCATGCTGGCAGTGGGTTTTAAAAATACTTTTGCTAACTTTTGAACCCCTGGTCTGATTCGTGCCATTTTTAAATATGTTGTTCCCCTGAATGGATTAATTGCGAATAACTAATTTTTATGTGAATGTAATGCATATTTTTTAAGTTATAGTATATGTAGAAAAAGTGTATTTTTCCTGCCTGCGATAAATTACATTAACCCATTGTGTTCAGTAATTATATCACAGGCAGAGGGGATGATTTTATGTGTTTGTGCTGGGTGTGTTTTATGTTTTACTGTAAGGGATTGGTTACATGTTGTCCCTCCCTGTGGGATGTCCCCTTGCATGGGGACTTGCATAAAAGTATGTGTGTGTTAATTAAAGTCAGATCATCTTGGACCTTCATGAAGTTTCGGCTCATGTTTGGGGGATTGGAGAACTACACTCTGGGGATTGCTATAATCACTATACTCCCCAGGGTATAATCACTAAGCTCTGCTAAGAGCTGGTTCTTGTTCCTGCTCTCTGGAATTCGGAGAGGTTGACCTACTGGAAGCTAAACCCTGGTCTTGGGTCCAGAGTGGGTGGAGACAGCGAGACCCCAACCAAGCTGCGGTGGTTCGTGGGGTCTGCAGTGGTTATAGTGTCTGGCAGAGTGGTTGGAGTCCTCGGGAAGCACTAGGAGCATCCATCAACGGAAGGTATCTCTTCAGGGTGCCAGGTGATCCTTTACAGACATTATTTAAATTTTTAAGTTTGTCTGCAAAGCAAACTATAAACAAAATAGCTGTTTAATTGTATTTTTTTTTTTTTTTGCTACCTTTGCTACCATTGCTTGCTTCAAATGCACGTTATGCTAATATTTTTCAATCATAAAATGCACTTGGTTAGAGTGCCTTGAACTGATATTGGTAAATGCAAAGAATCCAGGCGCAGATTCCATCATACTGCAGCCTTTTTAATTTAATAAGCATAACGTAACAAAGTTTTGGATGCTGCCGACATCCTTTTTCAAGTTATAAAGGTTGTCCATATTGGCTGAAATGTTATAATGCTGTTGTGCCTTGACTCTCTCTGTATTTGAAAGTACTAAGGGGGTTTTGCTATCCCTTGAGTCTGGAGCATAGGTATATTATTTGGATGAATTATCTCATAGAATATGTGCTCTTCCTTCTGGAAACATATTTGTGAACTGTAACTGGTAGCAATTTTAGAACTCTTTCCCAGGCAGCTCTCAGCTCGGTCTAAATAGTTATCATTGTATATTTTACAAATGTGTCATCACTCCATAACTTTGAGACTGGATGGACAACAGGGCCGGTGCATAGATTTATGACTATACAGGCAAAAATTTATTTTGGTGCCCCCCACATTGGTGCATTTGCAAAAATTACTGAGCGTGAGCCAATTTAAGCAAGAAAGGAAGGGACACTGTTATCACTGACAGTCTCCCATGGCTTGAGCAGAGCAGCTGTGAGAGAAAAATCGTATGTTTTGGGTGGCGCCTGGCACCTGGCACCTAATGGGGTTAAGGAATACCCCAAATGATAAGATCAAATATCGTCTTTTAATGTTGTTTCGCAAATGTATGTGTATTATATTAATATGTTTACATATTTATTATAAACATATAATATATACATATCAATATATGCACACATATATGTTAATCTATAACATCAATGCTAATTTACTGTTGTGTATATATATATATATATATATATATATATATATATATACACACACACATTTACATATACATATACATTTTTTTTATTAAAACTTGATGTTTTAAAGACACATGGACACAAAAACACACACATACCAGCAAACATTCATAAGTGACACACATTAAAACTCACACTCATCGTCACACAGTGTGACACACAAACACACAAGGTCACACATCAGCTGACTCATCATTGACACAGTCTGATACACAAACGCACACTTATCATTGACACACAGTATGACACACAAACACACATAGTCTGACACACAAACATACACAAACACACTGACATACAAACACACTCATCATGGATACACAGTTCGTATGTCAATGATGAGTGTGTGTTTGTGTATTAGACTGTGTCAATGAAAAGTGTGTGTTTGTGTGTCAGTCTGACACACAAACACAAACTCATCACTGATACACAAACACACTGGCATACACAAACACACACTCATCATGTCATCATGGACACACAGTCTGTGTTTGTGTGTGTGTGTTTGTGTGTCAGACTGTGTCCATGATGAGTGTGTATTTGTGTGTTAGTCGTACAAACAAACAGTCTGACACACAGACACACTGAGTTACCTGGTGCCAGCCATCCCCAGGTAACAGTGACTCAGTGGGAGGAAGGAGCTCTGTGCACCTCCTTCCTACCGGTCACCCAAACTTTGCTCCCCCTGGCCGGTGCACTCCAATGCGCCCACCTGTGCCGTCTTAAGGTAGTGCCGGCCCTGTTTGTTACAGACCGTTTCAGCAGACAAGGGGTTAAAATCCGTTTAGGCGATATGACCCTTTCTGAGAGACAGGCACAGCTACTGCAGAACACCAAACTCCCGAACTGGATACAAAATAGCACTCCAAACTCCCGAACTGGAACCTCATGAATAGCTGCTAGCAGACGAACAGGAAAAGTTCCCAAGCGGCCATCCCTGCTGCTTGTGCACCTTTTTCTTCCACACTTTTCCTTTCCACATAACTTTCTATTAATGTGCTTTGATACAGCACTTTGGGAACATCCAACTTGCTTCGCAATTACCTTTTGAGGCTTTCCCTCCTTATGGAGGGTGTCAATTATGGTTTTCTGCACAACTGTCAGGTCAGCAGTCTTCCCCATGATTGTGATTCCTACTGAACCAGACAGAGACCATTTAAAAGCTCAGAAATGCTTTGCAGGTGTTATGGCTTACTTAGCTGATTAGAGTGGGACACTGTGAGCCTAGAATATTGCACCTTTTCACAATCTTCTAATTTACTGAGATTGTGGATTTGGGGTTTTCATGAGCTATAATCATCGAACTTATAACAAATCACGGCTTGAACTATCTTGCTTTGTGTCACGTCCTGCTCTGTTCTGTGGAGATGTCTGGCCTTGGCTTCTAGTATCCAGTACTCTTGTTGAAATTCTTGTTTAGTTTTTCTTGGTTTTTGGTTTTCTATTCTATGTCTGGTTTTCTTTATGCTGGGATTTCTGGGTTCATTCCTGTAATCCATCCCTGGGATTCCCAGTCTCCAGGTTTCATTTAAAAGTTTGTTTTATGTTGCCACACCCGTTTGTTTTCCATCATTCACTCTGTTTCAGTGTTCCTGCAGGCAGCTCCTCAAGGCTTCTGCCCTTTCTTGCAGGTAAGTGCTATATATGTCTTTTGGTTGTTTTAGCATATATTAGGCAGTGTAGGACCTGCCAGATATGGGGTACATTGGCGTTGTTGGCAGGCTTATGCAATGTATGATCAGATAGTGTGACTAAATCCCCATATTTCCATATGTAGTACTTAGTTATTTCTCCTCTTGTTTTGCCTATGTTATCTTGTCTTGTTTTAGTTTGTATACCCAGTCCATGTCCAGTCCTGTCCAGTCATGCCCATGTTATGTTCATGTTTTCCTCATGTCTTGTGTATATGTTCTGGATTTAGCTTACTATCCTTCTCTGGTTCTGGGTTCTATTAGTTCTGTCTTGTTTTCATGTTTGGTGCCTATCTCTAGTCTTGCCTTGTTTCTAGTACTGGATACAATCTTGCTGCAGAGCCTCCCTATTCTGCTCCTGGGAGGTCTGCTAATGTCCATGCTCCTAGTTCCTGGTATCCATTGAAGCGGATTCAGGGTCTTGGTATGTGGCTCCACAAACGCTGGTGCTTAACACCAGGGGGCACGCGGTTACCCTGCACCAGACCCTGCTAAAAATCTCCACACTGTGACTCCTACTCTGAACATCAGGCATACTGGGTCCCGGTCCTGCACCGCCGCCTGGATAGTGTCTGGGTCCCGGGCACCGGACCGCCACCCTGACACTTTGCATGTAATGCGTCTATCTCATATATTAGTTCCCCTTTTACGTTGCATTACTGAAATAAATGCACGCTAATCTTTTGAGTATCACCTGTAAGGTTCAGTGATATAAGGGAAGATGGGAGAAAAAGCTACATTTCAATGGGTAACAGATTATTGTGCAACTGGATAGATTTAAAAGTAAGGTCTGCAAGCTTTGTAGGACCTCCAGTTACAGCAAAAGACCCCAGAAGGTAAAGTATGAAAGATGTTATTCGGATTTCCTTCACTGGCAACACAGAGAACTTTTACATCAGTGTCATTGACATTAAAAAAAGAAATAAAAAAAAAACCCTCTTGGTTTAATTATACATTTTTTGCTCACTATATTTGGGGTCTTAGAGTAAAACAGAAATGCTTGTTCTCCTCTTCCACCCTGCCCTGTAATGCTCGATATTAAATATCTTAAACATTATGTCAACTACTGAGTTACTTGCCAATTCATCCATTGACCTTGGCTGTTCATACTTTCGAAAATGCATATTTAAAAACCAATCAAGAAGTGCTAATATTTTCAGAGATGTACATTGCAGCCTGAAATCTTCCATACAAGGCCAAACTAAATGTTTTTCCAGTGCTTATTACAAGAATAGTGACATTTAAAAAACAAATACCGTATTTTTCGCTCCATAAGACGCACTTTTTTTCCCCTCAAAAGTGAGGGGAAATGTCTGTGCGTCTTATGGAGCGAATATGAAGCTTTACTTACCTGTCTTGCAGCGTTGGCCGGCAGCACAGGGCGCACCGCGGTAGTGGAACTTGAATTTCATGTTCCGGTTTCCGGCGGGACTGAAAGTAAGTGCGCACTCAGCTTGTGCGCACTTCCTTTCAGTCCCGCCGGAAACCGGAACATGAAATTAAAGTTCCACTACCGCGGTGCGCCCTGTGCTGCCGGCCAACGCTGCAAGACAGGTAAGTAATTATGGGACAAGGGGAGGGGGACAGTATGGGAGAGAAGAATATGGGGAGGGGGATGAAGTCTATGGGGGGGTGGGGAGGGGGATGAAGTCTATGGGGGGGTGGGGAGGGGGATGAAGTCTATGGGGGGGTGGATGAAGTCTATGGGGGGGTGGATGAAGTCTATGGGGGGGTGGATGAAGTCTATGGGGGGGTGGATGAAGTCTATGGGGGGGGTGGATGAAGTCTATGGGGGGGTGGATGAAGTCTATGGGGGGGTGGATGAAGTCTATGGGGGGTGGATGAAGTCTATGGGGGGTGGATGAAGTCTATGGGGGGGTGGATGAAGTCTATGGGGGGGTGGATGAAGTCTATGGGGGGGTGGATGAAGTCTATGGGGGGTGGATGAAGTCTATGGGGGGGTGAATGAAGTCTATGGGGGGGTGGATGAAGTCTATGGGGGGGTGGATGAAGTCTATGGGGGGGTGGATGAAGACTATGGGGAGGGGGTGGGTGAAGACTATGGGGAGGGGGTGGGTGAAGACTATGGGGAGGGGGTGGGTGAAGTCTATGGGGAGGGGGTGGGTGAAGTCTATGGGGAGGGGGTGGGTGAAGACTATGGGAGGGGGGGACACTATGGGACAGGGGAGAAAAAAAATATTCTGTACAAACTGTCCCATAGTAAGAAACACTATGGGACAGTTTGTTCAGAATATTTTTTTTCTGGGTTTCTTCCTCTAAAAACTAGGTGCGTCTTATGGGGAGGTGCGTCTTATGGAGCGAAAAATACGGTAAGTAAAACATAATTTTATACTGCAGTGTACTAATAAATAACAGCAAATATTTTAAAATCACAATAGATATCACATAGTATGTAAACCTTTTTTTTTTTTTTTTTTACCCAAATTAAAAAGTGACAAATTGTATTAAAAATGTGTGAATTTCTTAATAAAGTAATAGAGGTCCAAGCACTCCTTGGTTCAAGACAGGCACTTTATTAGGAACCACAACAATGTTTCGACCGCAAAAGGTCTTTGTCAAGCTGAACCAAGGAGTGCCTGGACCTCTATTACTTTACTAATGTTTGGAAATCTGGTGTTTGATTCCGGCTCTGCAAGCACCCTGGCTCAGATTTGTGAGAGTGAGTGCAGTTCCACATATACTATTCAATGAATTTCTTAATAGTCAAAGTAAATCAGAACTAAATTATATATTCATTTAAAATTTTGCATGCATTTACTTCATATTAAGCTATCATTTGAGAGAGACTAATACTCAATTCCACCAATATATTATAAGGTTAAAACACAACACAACATAATGGTTATTGTTTTACCTTGACCTCACAGATGTGATAGTCTTGATATAGACATCTGAAACAGCAGTGGTAGGCAACCTTTTAGTTGTACTGTGCCAAAGCAAGATCTTGAATTCCCTTGGTGTGCTGGTCCTATTTGCTTTAAATTGAGGTGTGTATGTTGCCATTGTGCTGGTGTTATTTATGGCTGCTGCAGTTGCTTCCTAACGTTGTATTTGTGTGTATATGGGCTGTTATATTGTATATGTTCATGAGTAGTTTGTGGTAGTGTATGATACCTATGTACATGGACTGTATATGGGGGCTGTTTGTGGAATTGTATGCCTGGATGTTATGTCACATATGGTGTTTAGTGGTGTGTTTATGTGTGGGGCTGCTTGTGGTATGGCATGTGAGAGGCTGCTTGTGGAGTTGTGTGCATTTATGTGGATTATTATTGGTGTTGTATTTATGGGGATTTGGTGTGTGTTTGTGTGGGGCAGTGTGTATTGTTTGTATGGGGGGAAGCTTCTTCTGCAGCTCTGTGTATATCCAGCAATGTGAGTAGCTTCCCTGGGCTCCAATGGGAACTGGGCTGGCCAAGTACATGCCAAGGGCAGGAGCTATGATACTCTACTCCACTGCAGATTAAGGTTCGCAATTGCTAGGAGGAAGTGATCTGAGATCACTTCCTTTTAAGTGCTTCAGTGCATAAACTGAAGATTATATCTTACAACCTGCAATCACCGCTCGGGTTGCACTAGCAAATATCTGAAGTCCCACTGGGACTCCTGATAGGCCAGAGTGTGTTTGACTCTGGAAGACTTGAGTGCTGTGCAAAGGATCCATGAGTTCCATGCATTGCACACATGCCATAAATACTGTTACACTGATGAGCAATTTGCAGTGAGGCAGCTGCATGCAATTCACAGGGGATCTGGAGCTTTTAGTTAGCTTTCTAAAATCATATGAAGTATTATATACATATTATATACATATTTGCAAAATTTTCTTATAGATTGTTGCAGAACATCTAACAATTTAATCATGTACTTTGTAAGGGAATATACCTCTTCTATATAAATTGCTTTTACGGAGAGATTAACCCCTTAACGACCGAGGACGGTTCAGGACCGTCATCGGCATTTTTGCGTTGCCAACCGATGACGGTCCTGAACCGTCCTAACGGTCAGATGTACTTACCCGATCGCCGTCATTCCCCCGGCGGTGATCGGCGGTGCTCCCATTGTGGGGAGACTGCCTGCAGCCCAGACAGTTTCCCCATGGCGGATTAGGACCCCTGTGGCCATGTGATCGCCCAACAGGGCGACCACATGGTCACAATAGGTGTCCATGTGTCTGCCTGCAGGGGGACTGTCTGTGCTGACAGACAGTCTCCCTGCTAGTGTAAAATAAAAAAAAAAAATAAAGTTAAACTTAATTAAAAAAAAATAATAATTATATATGTGTATATATATATGATATATAGACATATATTATACCTATATAATATACGTCTATATATCATATATATAATGTCATGCTAAGTGTATTTTTATATTAATATGTACATATATTAATATAAAAATACACTTATAATTAAATTACACACGTATATATATAATATATATAATAACTATATATATTGTATATATATATTATTATAAAATACAAATAATAAGTAAATATATAAATATAATATACAAAATTACATAAATAATTATATAAATATACACGTAGACTTCAAATATATAAATATGCATATATATTTAAATTCTACGTGCATATTTATGTAATATTTTTACATAATTAAGTAATTTTATTAATTGCAATTTGAGGGACCTGCCTTCCAACCCAGGCCGAAATTCCAGAGAATTTAATTTGCTAGCACTGTATTTTACCCTGTAACTTTCTATGACACCCTAAAACCTGTACATGGGGGGTACCATTTTACTCGGGAGACTTCACTGAACACAAATATTAGTGATTCAAAACAGCAAAACCTATCACAGCAATGATATTGTCAGTGAAAGTGACTTTGTTTCGCATTTTTCACACACAAACAGCACTTTTACTGATGATTTAATTGTTGTGATATGTTTTCCTGTTTTGAAACACTAATATTTGTGTTCAAGAAAGTCTCCCGAGTATAACAGTACCCCCCATGTACAGATTTTATAACGTTTTTGAAAGTTACAGGGTCAAATATATGGGTCAAATATTTTTACATTGAAAATGCCAGGCTGGTTATGTTGCCTTTGAGAGCGTATGGTAGCCCAGGAATGAGAATTACCCCCATGATGGCATACCATTTGCAAAATAAGACAACAAAAGGTATTGCAAATGGGGTATGTCCAGTCTTTTTTAGTAGCCACTTAGTCACAAACACTGGCCAAAATTAGCGTTCAATTTAGTTTTTTTGTTTTTTCACACAGAAAACAAATATGAACGCTAACTTTGGCCAGTGTTTGCGACTAGGTGGCTACTAAAAAAGACTGGACATACCCTATATTGATAACCCTGGTTTGTCTACTTTAAAAAAAATATGTACATGTGGGGTGTTATTCAGAGACTTTTGGCAGATAATAGTGTTACAATGTCACTATTGATAAATTTGAAAGAATATATGTTTTGAAATCGCAATATCCTACTTGTACCTATAACCCTATAACTTGCAAAAAAAAGCAAAAAAGCATGTAAACACTGGGTATTTTACAACTCAGGACAATATTTTTAATCTATTTAGCAGTTTTTTTTATTCGCTTTTGTAGATGAGTAAAAGATTTTTCAAGTAAAAGTCAAAAAAACATGTATTTTTTTAAATTTTTCATCATATTTGTTTGTTTTTTTTAAATTAAATTACATGAGATTATATAAATAATGGTATGTAAAGAAAGCCTCTTTTGTCCTGAAAAAAACAATATATAATTTGTATAGGAACAGTAAATGAGAGAGCGGAAAATGACAGCTAAACACAAACACCACAAAAGTGTAAAAAGAGGCCTGGTCGCAAATGTACAACATCACAAAAACAGTCCAGTCCTTAAGGGGTTAATATATAAGAAGAAAATAAGTGATTAAAACTGTTAAAAACTTTAAAATAACCCCTATAGGTTATGTGGGTTTTGAACATTTTAAAGGGATAAACCTCCTGTACAAACCACATGGGGTTCTGAAAGTGGAATAAGTGTTGATAAAAACAAGGTGACTTATATGCATTCTTATATCCTCATCATAGTGAGGGTTAGAAATAGCAAAACCAAATCAACATCACATGTAAAAAATCTGAATATATTGTTATATAAATAAACTCAACATCTTTTGGTTAGACTGTATTAGTTTTAACACCCTACAAGAACCACATAAAATTCTCAAAATGGAACGAGTACTGATAAAAAAATGTGTAAATATATAAGAAGAAAATAAGTGCTCAAATCTGTTAGAAACTTTAAAATAACCCTTGTAGGTTATTATATGGGTTTTGAACATTTTAAAGGGGTATACCTGCTATACAGACCACATGGGGTTCTTAACCCCTTAAGGACACATGACATGTGTGACATGTCATGATTCCCTTTTATTCCAGAAGTTTGGTCCTTAAGGGGTTAAAGTGAAATAAGTGCTGATAAAAACAAGCAAAAGAGCGCTACAGAAAGTTAAGAATTCAGAAATTATTCAAAAAGTAAATGGTAGCTGCTGTATACAATAAATAATAATTGTCTGTTTATTATGAATGACACATTTTTTTAAATATAAAATATTAAATTTATTTTCAGAGAAAGGTAAATTGTGGATACAGAAAGGAAAAGAGGGGGGGGGGACACATTCAATATATACAAAACATGTCAGTGTACAAATTCCAGTCAGAGTCCTTGACATTTTTTGACAATCAAGAGGTATAAATATAAGCGTACATGAGCATACATGAGCATACATGAGCCTCCGTAATGAACACAGTGTGATATATGCTATTATTGTGATTCAGTCATTGTTATTAACGTAACTTGCTTCTAGTACTCATTGAATTGCTTATTACAATCATGAAATTGCGTATTACAATCATTAACTAGATCAATCTCGTATGTGGCCTATACCAGCTGCTAACTACGTCATGTAGTAATCCTTGTTAATCCTTGTTCACTACTTGCCTCCTCTTTACCACCCGTTCATTCGGATGAGATATACACTTATTCCTGTCTAGTTGGGGGGACTCGCCTGTGGAAGACAAGGATTTTGTCTCTGTATTCTGGTACTACCATTAATCTGGATTGTCGCCAAAGGTAGTCTAACTTGCGTCTATACCTTAGTGGGGAGGGGGAAGAGGGTATGTAACTGGACGGGGGGGGACGTATATACCTGTATTGAATGTTGAGAGTGTCTCTCATTTGGGTGAATGGCTGATCAAGTCCATGCGTCTATGCAGTGTAGCTGTTCTGCTATGCGTATGTCTAAGTGTGTGCGTGCACGTTTGATTGTCTCTGGATTGTTCTGGTCAAAGTGAGTCGCCCGTGTTATTTCATAGTCTACCTGTGATATTGATCCCACTTTCGGGGGGGATGTCTATTTACTTTCTGCCTTTTCCAGGTTGTTTGCAAGGATAGTGTCTTGTCAGCTTCGAAGCCCAGAGTGTCACTATCTTCTTTGTATTTTCGGGGGAGTCTGAAGAGAGAGTCTCGTACCGGTAGTATTGGTATATTTTGTCCATTAATTCCTTGTTAGTCGGGCAATACTTGGATTTCCAGTTTAACGCTAAAAGATTTCTAGCCGCCAGTATAATCAAAGTGGCGATTTTTCTGAATTCCAATCTCCAGGTGTCAGGAAATATCAGAAAGAGACTCATTATCGGTGTAAGAGAGTAGGTTTCTACCATTTCGTCTTGTAATAAGGTGTGTACTCATGTCCAGAGGGGCCTGATCTTCTCGCACTCCCACCATATGTGGGTCATGTGTCCCTCGTCTGCACCACATCTCCAGCATTTGGGGTCTATTGCGGGGTATATTTTATGTAGTTTGTGTGGAGTGAGGTACCATCTAAAGACCACCTTCTTGTGGGCCTCCACATGAGAGAAGCAAGATGTGATGCCCCGTAGCGCATTCAATGCTTTGAGCCATTGTTCATCTGTGAGCTTGGGTATTCCTTCTTTCTCCCATTGTGTCACATATTTAAAGGAACTAGGTGGAGCCGTGTTTAAGAGGGTCTGGTAGCAAAGAGGCCTTAGGTTTTGTTGGGGCTGAGAGACACCTGTTGTGGATTAGTATGACTGGGTTATTTCGTGGGGTAGACTTGTCTGTTGGAAATGTGACTTTGGTATTTATAATGCTCTTCAATTGGAGGTATGAAAAAACAAATGAGTTAGGTAGTTTGTATTTCTGCTGTATTTTACGGAAGGGTAGAATCGTTGATTGAGAGCAGAGGTCGACGATTCTTTTAACGCCCATAGCAGTCCATGTTTTCAAAGACAGCCATGGGGATATGGTCTCCAATGCTTCCAAAGGTGCATGAGCACAGAAGTTGTCATCTTCGAGTCGGTTAGATCTGATGTTATCCCATATTTTCAGGGTAAGGGCAGAAGTAGGGTATAGTACATTCGTGTTTGGGCGGTATGCCTTTGGTGACCATTAAATGTTCGTTAGGGTATTTGGGTGTGATTTGACTTGCTCCATGTCTGCCCATTGAAATATATTCTTGGGAGCATGAAGTCGTATGGCTGACTCAAGGATGGCCGTCCTATAGTACGTCAGCAATGTCGGGAGACCAAGCCTCCTGCTGCCGGGCTCAAATGGAGGAGTGATACTGGTAATCGTGGTCTCATGCCTCCCCACACAAATTTGTTTAGTGTGGATTGGACGGTTTTGAATAATTGCAGTGGAACTTGTAAGTGTAACATCCTGAAGAGATATAGAATCTTCGGTAGCACTACCATCTTGATTGTGTTCAGTCTCCCCAACCAGGACAGGTGCACATCCTTCCATTTCTGGAAGATGGAATTCCATATGTTCGGTAACTAGGCATAGTTAAGGGTTATCATTTTTTGTCTATGGAGAGACAGTTTAACTCCCATGTACGTGAGGTAGGTTTGCCTCCAATCGAACTGATATGAGGTAAGTAATGTTTTAGCCATTTGCGTCGGTATGTTGATTGGAAGTGCTTGCGTTTTAATCTTAAGTCTGTAGTATGACACCCGACCATAAGATTCCAAGATGGCTAGAAGTCTCGGTAGCGATGTCTCTGGCTTGCTAAGAGATAATAAGACGTCATCTGCGAACATCGCTAGGCGATATTCGTTTGAATGGATTTGAATTCCCGTGATCAATGGATCATGTCTAATTTTATGGGCTAGTGGCTCTAATGAGAGTATAAATAGGAGTGGAGACAGCGGGCAACCCTGCCGCGTGCCATTGGTGCGATTAAAGGGTTGCGAGACAAAACCTGAGTTAGAGACTTGTGCTGATGGATTACCATATAGAGCAGAAATGCCCTGTATTAGTTCCGGTGGAAAGCAATATTTGGTTAGGACTGTCGACATGTAGGCCCAATTAAGCCTATCAAAGGCCTTTTCAGCATCTAAGGCCAGGCAAAGGCTTTCTGAACCGTGTCTCTCTACATGGGATAGTATGTTTAGTATTTTCCTGGTGTTGTCGCAGCCTTGCCTGCCTTTAACAAATCCAGACTGGTCGTTATGTACAATATGGGGTATTATTTTTGCAAACCTATTTGCTATAAGCTTGGCATATAACTTGGTATCGCAATTCAGTAGGGATATGGGCCGAAAATTAGGGCAATGTGTGGGAGGTTTGCCCGGCTTCGGTAGTGTAGAAATATAGGCTTTTAACATATCATTGGGCATGTTGCCTGTACTGAAGCAGTGATTAAATAGGTCCGTCACATAAGGAGCCAGTATGTGTCGAAACGTGTAGTAATAGAGGTTGGTGAACCCGTCGGGTCCAGGTGATTTATGTTTTGGTAACTGTGTTATGGTTTGTAGTACTTCTTGAATCGTGAAAGGTTCGGTCAGTTGTTGTCCTTCTTCTGATGTAAGGGACGGTAGCTGAACATCTCGTAGAAAGTCATCAATGTCATTTTGCTGGGGTGTGTGGAGATCTCTGGCATCGGCTAGGTTGTATAATTTGCCATAATATTTGCTGAATTCTTCCACTATATCTTATGGGTTGGTAATCTTATGACCTGCTTCTGAATGGAGGAAAGCTATCTTGGACATTGGCGTCCGTGCCTTGAGTTGGGACGCTAAAACTTTGCCAGCTCTGTTACTGTCTTTAAAAAAGGTCCATGTCCTTCAAGCGGGCCTGGAGTTGGAGGATTTTCGTTGTGGTGTCATAGGAGGGAGACCTCTTGTTGGTGTGTGTGAGTGTGGCTAATTCAGTCAGAATTTTCGTATATGTGACAAGGCGTTGTTTTTTATTATAACTAGCGTGCTTGATGAGATGGCCTCTAAGGACTGCTTTGTGCGCTTGCCATAGAGTTGTGTGATCAGAGTATGGTCTGTCAAGAGAGTATCATTGAGTCTCCAATTTCGTTTGCCAGTTACAGAGTGTTGCATCATGGTCGTCAGTGAGATGGGGGAATGATCAGACCACGTAATGTCCCCTATGCACACCTTTGTTATTTGTAGTGCCTGTGATTTGGGGATTAAGAATCGGTCTATACAAGAGTATGTCGAGTGGCTAAGAGAGTGATACGTATAATCCCTGTCCAGGGGATTGAATGCTCTCCATATATCCAAGAACTCATGATCTAAAAGTGTATCTCCTATAACTTTTGCAGAGCGTGCCCTTTGTTTAGATGTAGTTTTTTTGACCCTGTCGGTAGAGGTGGTATCTAAATTTGTGTCAAGGAGTAAGTTTGTGTCCCCACCTATTATGATATCGCCAAACTTGTGTGCAACTGATAAGGTGAGAACTTTATCTAAAAAGTCCCGCTGGTCTGTGTGTGGGCCATATACATTAACCAGTGTGAATTGGACATTAATAATTACACATTGTAAAATGAGATACCTCCCATCTCTATCACCTATTCTTTTTATCAATTGGAAAGATAAATCCGTGCTTATCAAGATCGTCACCCCTCTCTTCTTTGATTTGTAAGTACTGTGAAAACCCAATGGAAAGTGTTTAGAGGAGAACTTGGGTTGGTTATTTTTCTGGAAATGGGTTTCTTGATAGAATGCTATATGTGCGTTATGTTTTTTTGCTTCCGTGAGTGCCATTCTACGCTTATGGGGTGAGTTTAAACCTTTGGTGTTCAAGGAAAAGATGTTAAGAGACATTACATTTACACACAAGATTCGTAATATGATGCTTACAGAACTGAAAGTTGTCTAGGGCTATAAAGTAGAGGTAGTGTCTACCAAAGTGGTGGCAGATTGCCATGCATTCATCCAGTCACCTATGTATTTTGTGGGGAGTAGCTCGTGTGAATAGTATTGCAAGGGAGCTAGCACAGACAGTCGTCTTTAGACTAGTGATAGAGTGAGAGTATAAATTCTCATTACGGTCCTTCAAATTTACAAGGGAGAACTTATAGAAAAGGGGGAAACAAAAAACAAACAACCAACTATATACAAGAAAAGTGTCTCCAGATTGAGACTTAACCCTAACTTGGTCAAAAGGCCAAACAAGAGCCTATGTGGGGGGGGGGGGAGAGAGCCCATACTTTACCTCCTAAGGAGGGTGTTTAAAGTGTAAATGGAGTGTATTTCGATTTCAGGTCAACACAGTTTGCGCTTTCATACATATGTGACTCGTGTCTTGATGGTGGGGCCCAAGAATAGGAGCCCCCCCATCAAGTCAGCATGTCTGTAATAGTCAAGCTTATCAACTTTGTCATCAAAAAACATTTAAGTATTAGTTTGAATATTAGTTTGAAAATTGGCAAGTCTCGGGTTGTAGATATACCCTGACTGTTGCAGGGTTAAAGGAAACCTATAAGCGTTAAGCATAATGCAGTCACTTAGCTGTGGCGACAGTTTGACAGTTCTGGGACAATTTCATCGGGGATTTGACGAAGTATCGACGGGAGGAGGACTCGTTGGTGTTCGCTTCCACGGGCAAACCCCATTCTGTCAAAAGCTTGTCCCCATCCTCTGGTGAAATTAGATGGTGTTCTGTGCCATTCCGTCGTATTATGAGCCTCGTGGGGAAGGCCCACTTATAAGGGATGTCTGCCGCACGTAGTGCCTTAGTGATTGGGACGAAGGACCTCCGCATCGCTAGTGTCGCTGCCGAAAGGTCAGTGAATAGTTGAAGTTTGCTGTAAATCCCAGGGAGCGACTGCACTTTCTTTGCTGCCCGCATGATAGCTTCTTTTGTTGTGTAGTAATGCAGTCTCGTAATGGCATCCCGCGGGACGGTTGTTGGGAGATGTTTAGGCCAAGGGAGTCTATGGATCCTGTCTAGCAGGAACTCAGATGACGGGACCTCCGGGAGCAGTTCCTGAAAAAGTGCTTTCATATACTTCCCTAGCTCTGCGGGGTTGATATCTTCAGGTATGCCACGGATTCGGATGTTGTTCCGTCTATCTCTGTCTTCGTGGTCTGTCAGTTTTGTAAGCACAGAGGTTAGTTTAGCATCCAATGCTTCACAAGCGCAGACCACATTGTTGTGTGCAACAATTATCTCTTCTGTCTTCGATTCCAGACAATCTGTGTGGTCGCCTAGGGCTTTCACATCTGTTCTAATCTCTTTAGCCAGTTTGGCAAATCTGATTGCAGGGAGGCTTGCAGTTCAGTAAGCATTTTCTTAATTGAGGAGTCAGTAGCAGGTGCTGCTGTAATCGATATGGAGGTTTCGTCGCTTCTCCCAGAACTTGATGCCGGTGATGTGGGCCTACCTGCGCCATCTTGTGCGCGGCGTGTCGGCGGTGATAAGGCCGTAACTTGCAATTCAGCTTGTTTCAGCTTCGATTTTTTTTTTTTTAGCCGGGCGTTGTGACATCTTCCTCGCGGTGACACCCAGTAGCTTAGGTTAGGGAGAAATTCAATATTTGCTCGTCTGATTGCTGGGATAAGCGGGCTCTCTCCGGGAGCTGATCGCTTCAACGTCCGTCTCCTCAAGCGGTCAGGCCCCTATGAATGACATCTTTTAACATTCTATCTTCTTTTAGAAGATGCCAATATTTTTTTATTATTTTTTTTGATTTGTTTATTTTTGTCGATGCAATCTAATACCATTGGTAAGGACAAAAAAATAATAATTGTGTTTTTTAATATTTTTGGTTTTAATAAGATCATTCCTATTAGTCATATGAGTTTTAGTAGTTTTTCCTATTAGTCATAACAGTTTCTATGGACTCTATCTTGTAGCCTTTTTGTGTAAATTTCATTTTTAATAAATTTGCTTGTTCCTTAAATACAGATTCCAAACAGTTTCTCCTTAATCTAAACATTTGGCTTTTGGATATGCTCTCCAACCAAACTTTATTGTGACAACTTTCCATACTTGTATACGTGCACTTTGTAGAGTTTTTGTTTGTATCTTTTTATTTTTAATATTAAAATTCAAATATAAATATGTTACTTTCAATGCTTAGTTGATCAGTCTCAAAGTCAATACAAATGGGCCCAATTGTTGCTATTATGCAGAGTTCAGAAAACATCTCCACCTCCCCAGTGGTGGATTTGTTTTAAATGGGGTAATGAGTAGGGATTTTTTATTTTGGTTCTGTGTTAACACTGTGTATACACCGTTTAAATGTATTTGTCAATACAAATCCCAACCCCTAATTAAGAACTCTAACATGGTAAAATTGTAGCTATGAATTCCACTGGCTACTTCACAACGCAAAAAGCCAGTGATATACAGGAAAGTAGAGTGTTCGTAGGAATATATTACCACTCCGTCGGAACAGCCGCAATGTAAGTCTTTCAAACTGGAGGGACGCCATGTTGGAACACTGCTAAGGATGTCTGGGCTCACTGTAATGCGTTGAAGCCAGTCTCCACTCTAAGAATTGTGCCCAATCTAAGCGGGCTTTTATAAGATGAGGAGATAACGGCACTGTGGCGAAACCAACTTCGCCACTGTGAACTGGAGAAGCCTGGTTGCTAGCCTCCTGCCCTGCGACTATGGCCCCTGGACATATTTGGGGCATATTGTATTTTATCGTGCGACTGCTGGCCCTTTAAGTACAGTGAATGGTATTTTATTGTACTGCTGCTGGCCCTTTAAGAACTGTCTGGGGACCTATTGAGACTTTGGGTAACAATACCCTTTAAGACTATGGCCCCTGAAAACGTATGGACTTTTATTGGTGTGTATGGCCCTTTAAGAACCGTCTGGGGACATATTGTGACTTTGGTGAACAATGCCCCTTTAAGACTATGTCCCCAGACCAGTAAAATAACTTGTTCCTGGCTTTCCCCCACTTGGTTCAGTAAATAGGGCTTACTGAACCAAGTATTACACAGGCGGACCACCCAGAAGCTAAAGTGTGCAGGCAATTTACCTCCCAGGCTGTGAGGTTACTGCCGGTTAATTGCACGTGGTGGCGGCCATCTTGGTTTCCTCGAATGCGGTCAGCGGTGTATGCTAAAGATTCTGTGGAACTAAAATCGGCTACACATTCTGCCGAACACAGCTGACCCTTACCTTCTCCCATACGGAACTTGCAGCTCCAGAGACTAAGTCCCGTTCGAAATGGGACTTAGTCGTTTTTTCGGCATGAAATTGACCGACCGCACAGCCCAAATCTATGGAACTGTTTTGGGCAGGAAATTGTGCTTGCGGTCGGTCATAAAGGGACTTCCAGCTAACTTTTGATCCACTGGAGGGATTTGGCTGATTTTTGGAAGTGTTTATGTTTGATGTATGCTGAGTCTGAATATGTAACTTTTATTGAAATTGGATGTATGGTTTTAAAGTTACAGTGTGTGTGTAAAAACTGTATTTTTATTGTATGTAATAATTGGTTTAACTGTTAATCTAAGGGGAGGAAATGTGTGGGAGGTACATCCCTGTGATCGGTTAATTTCATCCTCCCCCTGGGAGTGTCCTGTATGTACTTGTTTGTAATAAAAGCCAGACTGGGTGTCCCAGTCCTCAGTTCCTGTTTTAACCTCAAAGTGATGTGTCGTCTCATTATTGGGGGAAGGATTTATTGTATGCTGTTCCAGTTGACTGCTAGGAGTACAATCCTATTCGTATGGTTCCTATTCAATGGTCTACATCATTCATATGCTTGGGAGAATTTAAAAGGTTTCTCTGATTCGGTGATTGTGGTTTCTGCCAGAGTGCTTGGAGTCCTCAGGAAGCACTAGGAGCATCCATTAACGGAGGTACCAAGTCGGGGTGCCAGGCGATCCGTTACAGGCACTTCAAAGTCTTATATACCCGTTTTATTCCATTTGAAAATCTCAATGTTCTCAAAGGTATCATCACTTATATCTCTGCTGGGGTAGATCTTTTAATGTGTCTTACTCCACATAATCCACATTCATATTGCTTTTAAACAAATGTTTGAAGCTAGATGTTATTACAGATATCAGTATTTTCAATTCTGCTAGGGTAGAGCTTTGCATATATTTTTATGCAGATATAGACTTTAAATTTCATCCATTTCCTAATATGTAATAGAAATATAGTCAATTGGATCTCATAAGTATACATATACAAATACAATTTAAAACAAATTCAATGACTTTGTTGCAGATAAGTTAAAAACTGATACAAAATATGTATTATGTAGTGTCTATAAATAAAATAATAATATATACTAATACTTGGTCGGGATCATTGTAAAGAAGGATGAACTGCTCTAATTAAAAACACAACATAGTAGATGATCACTAGATGAAAAATAAGTAAAAAATAAAATTATTGTATTTAAAAGATAGAGAATTGTATACAATTATGCCATACATAAAAACATGTTCCTATGCAAGGCTCATACAATATTTATTAATTTTAGTTCTGCACTTAAACCAAAAGTGACTAGGGTTTTTAGGTTAAACATCCAGAACATTTCCTGATTGTTCAATTTTTTCGTTAAATTAACCCCTCTCCAAGGTCATTAAATCAATTGTTTGCCACAGTAATTGAGGGTTTTAGAGTTACTAACATGACACTCCATAAAATATTTCGATAAAGTATGGTTCACAAACATTCTTTTTATATTGTATATATTGTATACATGTTCCCTCAATCTTGTTTTTAACATTCTCCTAGTCCAGAGGTTGGCAACCTTTCAGCAGCACTATGCCGAAATAGGATTGTGATGTCCCGTAGCGTGCCGGTCCTATTTTTTAAAATTTAGGTGTGTTTGTTGCCATATTCTTCTTGTGTTATTTATACTGCATGTGCTTTGTATCGTTGTATTTGTGCGTATATGAGCTATTATATTGTATATGTTCATGAGTAGTTTGTGGTATCGTGTATGATGCATATGAATGTGGGCTGTGTATGGGGGCTACTTGTGGAATTATATGTGTTGTTGGATTTGTCACATTGTGTGTTTGGTAGTGTGTGTATGTTTGGGGCTGTTTAAAGTATTGCATGTGAGAGGCTGCATGTGGGAATGTGTGCATGTATGTAGATTGTTGGTGGTGTGTTTGTGCGGACTGTGTGTGTGTTTGTGTGTGGTCTGTTTATATTATTTGTATGAGGGGAAGGTTATTCTGCATTTCTGTGTATATCTAGCAGTGTGGGTAGCTTCCCTGGGTTTCAGTGGATCAGGCTGGTCAGGTACAGGTCAAGGACAGGAGCTACAACAACAGCTGTGGGCTGCTCTACTACAGTGTGAATTCCCATTCACAAGTGCTGGGAGGAAGTGATCTGGGATCACTTCCTCTATATTGTGCAATGCACCACCAATTCACCACCTTTTCACATTAGCAGATATCTGAAGTTTCACTGGAACTCCTGATAGTCCAGAGTCTGTTTGGCTGTAGCAGACTTGAGTGCCGTGCAAAGACACTTCGAGTGCCGTGCATGATACACGTGCCATAGGTTGCCTACCCCTTTCCTAGTCTGTCCCAAATACTGGAGACCGCATCAACACCCTAGCAGGTAAATTGCCTGTTTCGAGTGACATGTAATGCAATCTTCAATCTTGTAACTTTTTTGTCCAATAGGAGTAAAAACTTGTAATTTTCCCAAATTGTGGTCCTGTCATTTTGCAGATATTACTCCGCCCACAATTGTAGAAGTTTTTTTGGTCATTAAGGAAGTGTCTTTCGGGCTCAGGAGGTTTAGAACTATGGAGCAATTTTTGTTTGATTGTTGGTGCCCCTCTAAAAATGATTTTGGGTTTAGGAGGTAAAACTGGGCCCAATACGGGGTCATGTAATAAAACGTGCCAGTTTTTATAAATAGTTTTTAAAAAAAATATGATTGGGCACTGTAATTAAATATTAAAGGACAATTAAAATCCTCATTATTCTGCATCAGTTGACTTTCTGTATAGATTTCCTTAAGTGTTCTTTGTCATATTATTTTCCTTCAATTGTGCCTAGGTCGCCTAATAGGAAGCGCCAGCCCTGCATACTCCCTGACAGCAGGTAAGGTGAAGCAGAATGTCGGTGGGAGGGGTAAGGTATATAACCAGAACTACCCAAAGGGGAGAACATGCCAAAAGAGGGTGTGTGTCTGCCTTAAGAATTAGAAAGTGAGCCTGGCCATCAAAGGGCATACTATTCAGACAGTACCCTGAGCTTTGCATAAATGCGTCTAATGATGCGCTTGCTCCACGCTTGCTAAGGACTGTCCACTTAAGACACTCACTTGTCCACTTAAGACACTCACTTGTCATACTTGTCATACTAGAAGGCAGAATCTTATGTTATACAGTCTGTATGTAGTGAGTGTAAAAGAAAGGGACGATGCCACAGTGTTAGAGAGACTGAACAGCAAGAGCATTTGCATTGTGCACAAAGTCAGCTTTACCTTAACTAATTTCATTGTCAGTCAGTCCAAACAGGTTTTGTTCCCCTACATCCCTCTTAAGTTTCCATACTTAAGCAAGAGCATGTGCAGAGTAGTAAAAAAAATATATATATATATATATATATATATATATATATTTTTTTTTTTTTTTTAACAATGGGACTATTCCATGGACATGGGCCAGGAGATGCAGCTCTATCAGCCCCTATGTTAATCCAGCCCTGGCTGTGTGCCTTCTCTTCAACTGACACAACCAGTTTTACAAGAATGCAATGTATCATAACAATGAAAATATCTTTGTTAAATAACACTAATTAAAAGTCATGACTCCAAAACATATTGATTATTTAGCAACAATTAGATGTTGAAAATAATTACATTATGTACAGTGAGGGAAAAAAGTATTTAATCCCTTGCTGATTTTGCATGTTTGCCCTCTGACAAAGAAATGATCAGTCTATAATTTTAAAGGTAGGTGTATTTTAACAATAAGAGACAGAATAACTTAAAAATAAAAAAAAAATCCAGAAAAACGCATGTCAAAAGAGTTATACATTGATTTGCATGTCAATGAGTAAAATAAGTATTTGACTCCTTCGACTTAGTACTTGGTGGAAAACCCTTGTTGGCAATCACAGAGGTCAGATGTTTCTTATAGTTGGCCACCAGGTTTGCACACATCTCAGGAGGGATTTTGTCCCACTCCTCTTTGCAGATCCTCTCCAAGTCATTAAGGGATCGAGGCTGACGTTTGGCAACTCGAACCTTTAGCTCCCTCCACAGATTTTCTATGGGATTAAGGTCTGGAGACTGGCTAGGCCACTCCAGGACCTTAATGTGCTTCTTCTTGAGCCACTCCTTTGTTGCCTTTGCTGTGTGTTTTGAAATTTGAAGAAAGATGGTATGCTAATCTGCAAATTTGGGATGGTTGAAACAAACCCCCTTTTTTGCCCAGTGCAGAGAGCTCTTATGAATAGCAGCTGCAAATCAGGGGACCGGGAGGGATGTGCATTTTTGCTTGTGAACAATGCACAATTGTCAATAAAAAAATAATGTTGATTTTACTATACAGTAATTAATGTTTTTTTCTTTATTCTATCTCTAATAAAGTGAAGGAAATATGTGAAAAACCTAGAAAGGAGAAAATGCGAGTTCTTAATTATCCCAACAGTCACTTTAATTAATTTCTCAGACTTACGATATATCTTTACCTGGCTGAATAATTAGAAAAAAAAATAACTAATAATTGTGCACTGAAAAACAAAACAAACAGCAAGAACACATAATACTATATATTTATATTTTAAATTCTATTTTTATTTTACTGGAAAATATCTGTAACTGACCCCAGTTACATATAACCTAGAATATTCTGTAACGTAAATTACTCAATGCCACACACATTTTTTAAAATTCTAAATATATAAAGTGTCTCTAAATCGGCATGTTTGACACAATTCTTTGCCTGTTGCTTCTCTCCAAACAAATTCCAGAGCTACTGAATAGAATTCTCATCCATCTAGACTCAAGTTGGCTGCATGTCAACAGTTTTTATGCTAGATAGATGTATTTGCACAAGGGGGGCAGTCATCCCATGTTAAATAAATCACTCTGGTTGGCAAATATTGACTCAAGCTGTTATACCTTTATGTCTTTCAGAAACTCACTCTATTCAAGAGCTCAGCAAGCAAACAAGGATAGGTGAAGGAAGTTAGTATGGTGACTTGAGCCTGTATTTATTTTGCAGTGGCTTGTTTGTACCGATCAGTCTGTGAGCACATCCTAATGACCTTGCAAGAATTTACCAGCAGTGACAATGAAATAGAATATAAGAGAACATAGGCAAAATTTCTAGCTGAACAATTTCTTTTAATTGAGATATTAATTATGCATACATCTATGAGATGCGAAGAATTATAAAACATTAAATAGAACATACTGTACAAGTTTGTGCATTTGACTTAAAAAGGCCATAAACTATGATGGGAATAAGCTTTGGAATTAGTAGTAGCACTGTTCAAATAATTTTTTAATGGGCTTTATTATATCATCTCTAAGATTTTTAGCACTATTTTTACCTTCACAATTCCCCATAGATTATAGCATTTATTTTTTGAGATACGGAAGGGCAATATTTCATTTAGATTGGGAAATATAAAGCAGAATATTAGGTAAAAGTTGTTTCAGTTTCTATGCATTTCTATGGATGCATTATTCTAATGCAGACAGAGAAATATGAGAGAATATGTAAACATAATTGTACATTTTAGGAAGATGTAAATAATTATTTTAATTTACAAAACAAAAAATGAGGGGATTTTGAAAAGTGTGTCTGCATCCACTGCCATTCTGCATCTGGTATGTGTAAAAATGTTGAGAGGTTAAAAAAAAAAAAAAAAAGAAAGAATAGGTTAACCCCTTAAGGACACATGACATGTGTGACATGTCATGATTCCCTATTATTCCAGAAGTTTGACCTTAAGAGGTTAAAGAACACTACAGTGTTAGGAATCCCAACTGACGCTACCCAAACTCCGAGGAGGGCAATCGTTACCCGACGTCGAGAAATACTTCCTGGCAGCCCACTTCACCAGAATCCTCAGCAGGTCGGCAGCAGCGCGTGACAAGCCATGGATACAATTGGAGTCGGATAGCGATCTACGGACCTTACCATGGATCACTAAAGAGGTCAGTAAACGCATTCCGCTTTTCAATCATTTTGTAGCCGCAACCCTGCAGACTTGGCATAGATACGGCACAAAGAATTACCTCATGACGGACCCCAGCCCATTACTCCCACTGAAGGGCAACCCAGAATTCCCAGCATGTGATCAGGACCACTCCCAAGTTTGACAAAACACATACCAATACTCCGTATGACAAACGTCCTCCAGGCACCGTTTGCCTCCTGTCCACTTGCAGAACTCTTCCCAGAACAGCCACACACATTCCTCCATGCGCTAGTGAGAGAACAAATAACACGCTATGTGCGGTTGATTCTGCAGAAACCCTGCCTCCTCAGAGACCTACTGCAATTTAAAGCGCTCTGCACACAGGCCGAAGAACCACCATGAGCCCTGTCCCTGATATACTCGAACCTGATAACCGGGAGATATCTCCTAGCCCCACCATGCATCAGACAATGGGAGGAGTACCTCGAGGAATTCCTAACGGAGGCAGACTGGGACAAAATCATAACCCATGTACAAAAAACGCCAGGATCGGCACATCTGCAAGAAAACTCATACATGGTCTTCACCCGCTGGTACCTCACTTCTATGATGCTCCATGTCAGAGACCCAACACTACCCGATGTCTGCTGGTGCTGCAGGGAGGCAGCTGGCACATTCACCTATGTGTGGTGAGACTGCACCCCCATCAAACCATTTTGGATCACGAGCAGCAGAGTAATAGAGAAGGTGACGGAGGAATCGCTACCGTTATCCCCAGCCCTGTTCTGTCTACACCATACCACTATGCTGATGCTGGCATACAAACTGTCGGTTATCCCAAGGCTCCTTAACACAGCCAAAGTTAATACCCCCCTCTTCTGGAGGCAGCCACCCACGTCCCTCAAACGCTGGGTGGAGGAGAATGAAGACACAAGTAAGTTCGAAGACCTCTAAATCACAACACCAAAAGACAGGGACAGATATACTCAGAGGTGGTTCCACTGGCTACACCACATATCCTCAGCTGACTTCACACAACACCTGACCAACACATGAATGATGAGAGGGGGACATAAAACACTCGGACCAGACAGGTGCGGGGGGACACACACCTCAGGGTGGGGCTAGCTGGGGCACGACCGCGGGCGAAGGGTTACTACTCCTTACTCCCCCCCCTTCTAATCGCAGCCCCCCTACCCTCTCTAACCCAGACCTAACACAGTCAACCTAGAACCATGAGCGCCTACACGCGGCCCGATTTCACATGACTATGGAGAGCCACCTCGATCAGAGGGCCATAACACAGTACCACCACACCCCTACACATGAGGGGCAGTAGCCCCTGGCTAACACCACAACACTTACTCAACAAAGCCCCCAAAGACCTAACATACGACACGAAATGTTCCCAAATGAAATTAGGACGGTCAACGCAGCACCTCTCGCAGCACTCCCATACCAACACACAGCTAACAATAACAAGAGTGAACACAACCCATCAGACGGCCAAGTGGTGGGTCTATTCACTGCAGACACACAGAGAAGGTGAACGCACAACACGAAGCGAGGTTAGCACCATGGTATCCCAGAAAAGGCGATACCCATGCACCATATTGCTTATGCTCCATCTCAAATGGTTGTGTTCGACCTCTGCGCAGGTCACATATTGTGTTCAGCTAAAGTTTATGACTTCAAACAAAACTACAGGCACAATAAAGATGTATTTAATACAAAAAGTTATAACACAAACAAAACAAAAAAAAGGTTAAAAACAAAACCAATCTCTATCTGTTTTTCTATAACATATGCACTGTTTGAGCGACATCCCCTGCGTGGGAAAACTGTTATTGTGATGATGTCAATAAAAATGTATTTAACACAAAAATGTATTCCTAACACTATAGTGCTCTCGGCCACCCCTATCTCTTGCCCCCCACTCAGCTACAAATAAAGGGTTAAAAACTCTGATGTCACTTACCTGATTCCAGTGCTGATGTCCCTCAGCACTTAGTCAGGCTCCTTCTCTGCTGATGCCACTGCGATTCAGGAACCTAATGGGCATGCAAGGCAAGCACTGTGTGTGATAAGGCCTTCCCCATAGAAAAACATTACTTCAGTGCTTTTTTATGGAGTTTTTAAGATGCTTGACATTCTCATGCAAAGTGTGAGGACATCCAGTGTCGTTTCACGGAATCAAACTCTGTGAAACTGAAAAAAATATTCCTCTAGTGGCTCTCTGGTAACTTTCACAATTGGTAGATCTAGATTCAGTTTGTTCTAGATTTTAATAAAACAGTTGTATACCATTTACCTTGTGACTTTTTTTATTTGATTTACCACAACCATTTAATATTTAAGACTAAATTACTTTTATATTTATTTTGCAGCAAAAAAAAACAGATACATAATGAAGATAAATCAGTTACTTATTAAAATTCTAATTATTACACTACACACGTATCCATATACACACATATACACTACAATGTAATGCTATGTAAGAAACCAATGGATTTGGGAACTAATTCAAAATTAGTTACACAAAATAAAGAAATGAGAAGCATCCAAAGACGCTTTCGTAGGAACCACTATTGGTGGTTACTTGGTGTCTTTTTCAGACACAGAAATAGGCTCTTTAGAAAAATTGTACTTTATAGTTACAGAGTAATATAGGTTGAAAAGTCCATTGAGTTCAGTCTTAAAAAAGCACCATTTTATGCTGTTAATCCAAAAGAAGGCAAAACCCTATTTAAAACTATGACCAATTATGCCACAAAAAGGGGATACAAACCATGATTTTCTCCATATTGGAAACCAGATTTCTCCATGGATCTACAACCTTGGATGACCAAATGCCATACATATTAATTGTCAGAATCCCGCGGGCGGCTGCGAGGGGAGGTTGCAGTCCGCTCGCGGCACTCACCCTCCAGCCATCCACGGTCCCCTTCTCGCTGTACGCTTGGTGAGCGGCATCCTCCCAGCCTCGGATGCCGCCCGCGTCTTCCTCTTCGTCCCCGAGCGGCAGCATGCATGACGCTGCATGCTGGGAGACCGCCCATTTTTGTAAACGCCGGGGTCAGCCACCTGACCCGGCGTTAAAGGCACAGTGCCTCAATCACAGTGGAAGGTATAGATATCTCCCACGTGTGATTGTTAATTCTGATTGGAAATTATCCAATCAGAATTAATCATTGGGTTTAAATACTTACCTTTCCTGTCTCTCTGGTTACGTACTCTCTGGCTTGTTTATCCGACCTTGCGACTTTCTCCTACCCTTTGACCTCTGCCTGTCTCTCGTTATTCTGTCTTCTGGTTCCCCTTACTCGGCTTGTCTCCTGACTATTCTTTGTGTGCTTAGCCCGGCCACTCTAAGGTCCGGTACTGCACCTTTTCTGTGTGTGTGTTAGCGTGTTAGGTTCCCAGAATCGTGACATTAATTGTATCCTAAAAATCCAGGTCTTAATAAAAAAAAAAAAAATTATCTACAGAATCTGATGAGACCTATCATTTCCACGTATATAATATATAACCAAAAAGCAGGTATATTTATCATGAAATTAAAAAAATATGGAGCCAATGGCTATTTATGATGCTCTCAAATTATATAGTATATAGTAATCTATATCCAGTAGCAGCTTGACTGAATGGTACCTCTCTTTTTACAACCCGTGGTAATGAGTATACAACGTTATACAATGTTGGCATCTAGCAAGTTTAATTCCAACTCTTGTCCAGTGGAATTAAAAAGTGCAAATACAAGGTAAAACCAGGAGCAGAAATTTAGGTTAAATATCAGGTACATTTCTAAAAATACAACAAATTGAAAAAAAAATCACAATCAAGCTAATAATAATAATAATAATAGTTTAGTTGTATTTAAGTTGTCAGCTATAAAAAACACAATGAAACTATTCAATTAAAAAGTGGTAAGAATAAAAAAAATGGTAAAAATCATAGAATGATACAATAATGCATACTCATACAGTTGACATAAAGGGGAAACAGTGTGTACTGTGTGGACTTCTGGAATAAGGAAATATTAATGAGACCTCTGTTGTCTGTACTGGAAAGACTACTAAAGGTGGGTGCCAAAATGAATCCAATAAGTTATATTAAGCAGGATACTGGAAATATAATGTTGAGAAATAAGAAAAGAAGATCAATGGTGATAAAAAAGTATGGACATACACAAAAAAACTCCTAAACAGATCATAATCATCCACCTTCTAGATATAGAAGTAAATAATCATATTTATATACATTAGTTTTTTTAGGTTTTTGCTCTGACTTTTTAATATAGTTCCTACATTAAATTTCTACCATAAAATAACTAAATAAAAGAACTGGATTATTTCCCTGTTCCAAAACAACTAGTTTAAGTCATGGTTTGGCAAAGAGCATGAACATACCTAATATATATAAAAAATGGCTTACAGATTCTATAATTAAGTACAAGAACAAAGATACTAGAATGTTTGATCAATGTACACTATATATAGGAACTATAACGTGTTTTCCTGACAACATATACTGCTATCACAGGCTTAAAGTCATACAGGAAAAGTACTGTTTTGCAGTATCTGACATAAATGTGATGTATGAGGCAACTCAAGTACTCTAATCAAGTCAACTCCTTTGTGATTCATGCAATCACTTCATAATAATTTCTCCTTGTGTCAAATATATTATACAAATGTATGATCAACTAGAAAAGCTACAATTTCTGGGGAAATTGTGTGAAGTGTTCTTGCCTCCACCAGTAGTCTACAACTGGAGTGGGCAGAGTAACTGGGTAGAGTGGCTTGAGTAACTGTTGTGTGGTTGGAGTGGCTGGAGTAACTGTGGAAAGTTTGGAGTGTGGTTCACTCACTCTACAGCAAGGGCAGAGAAGAGCTTTCAAATCTTTCAAATCCCTAGAACATTCCACCAGCTGCCAACAGGAACTAATAGTTTTCAAATAGGGCACAGAAGAGCGGTTAAAAACAAACTGCTTCAAATTGCTCACTTCACTGGCGGTTGCCATCTTCAAACGGTCCTACCGTTAAATAAATCCTACCGCAAAGAGCTTTACATTGTCAGAATCAAAAGACCCAGACCTACATTTTGATGCATAGTATGTCTCTGAAATATTAAAAATGAAGGCACAGTTGCAGTTTAGATATTGCACTTCAAATTTGAGGTGGCTAGAGTGGAGTTTCGATGTATGTCAATGGACGGCGTGAGTTGCAAACAAATGGTCATATTGTGAAAACTATCAGGACTATGGCTTAGCCGTGGACATGTTTAGTGGCAGCAGGAATAGCTGAACGTTTTGATATAAGATTTGTGTAGGTGGGTATTTCGTGAACCATTCGGCGAAACGTTCCACAAAGTAATAGCACACCAATCGGAACCAATCCGCACGTTTCTGTATATTACTGTCTATGTAGTGTAAAAACTGTGGGAGGAGTTAGGGTGGTAAATTTGGCTATAATAAGAATAATATATATGTGAGATAACATTAAGTGGTCTTGCTATGCAAGAACACCTTATAATTTAAAAAGCTACCCATAGACATGTAAAAGGGGTATGGTAAAAGGGTAAAATGGTGAATTTGCAAACCTAACCTGCATATCTAAATTCGCCAAGCATTATTTATTAAGCATTATTATTGTTTTTGATGTATAAGTAAATTTTAGGCAGTTTTTCTAATACTATCCAGTTCTGATGAACTATATAGAATCATATATATCATGATCAAAATTAATTCCCTTGTTCGACTGATTTTATGATTAAATGCTGTTCAATCTTATACAGGGAGTGCAGAATTATTAGGCAAATTAGTATTTTGACCACATCATCCTCTTTATGCATGTTGTCTTACTCCAAGCTGTATAGGCTCAAAAGCCTACTACCAATTAAGCATATTAGGTGATGTGCATCTCTGTAATGAGAAGGGGTGTGGTCTAATGACATCAACACCCTATATCAGGTGTGCATAATTATTAGGCAACTTCCTTTCCTTTGTCAAAATGGGTCAAAAGAAGGACTTGATAGGCTCAAAAAAGTCAAAAATTAGTGAGATATCTTGCAGAGGGATGCAGCACTCTTAAAATTGCAAAGCTTCTGAAGCGTGATCATCGAACAATCAAGCGTTTCATTCAAAATAGTCAACAGGGTCGCAAGAAGCGTGTGGAGAAACCAAGGCGCAAAATAACTGCCCATGAACTGAGAAAAGTCAAGCGTGCAGCTGCCAAGATGCCACTTGCCACCAGTTTGGCCATATTTCAGAGCTGCAACATCACTGGAGTGCCCAAAAGCACAAGGTGTGCAATACTCAGAGACATTGCCAAGGTAAGAAAGGCTGAAAGACGACCACCACTGAACAAGACACACAAGCTGAAACGTCAAGACTGGGCCAAGAAATATCTCAAGACTGATTTTTCTAAGGTTTTATGGACTGATGAAATGAGAGTAAGTCTTGATGGGCCAGATGGATGGGCCGTGGCTGGATTGGTAAAGGGCAGAGAGCTCCAGTCCGACTCAGACGCCAGCAAGGTGGAGGTGGAGTACAGGTTTGGGCTGGTATCATCAAAGATGAGCTTGTGGGGCCTTTTCGGGTTGAGGATGGAGTCAAGCTCAACTCCCAGTCCTACTGCCAGTTTCTGGAAGACACCTTCTTCAAGCAGTGGTACAGGAAGAAGTCTGCATCCTTCAAGAAAAACATGATTTTCATGCAGGACAATGCTCCATCACACGCGTCCAAGTACTCCACATCGTGGCTGGCAAGAAAGGGTATAAAAGAAGAAAATCTAATGACATGGCCTCCTTGTTCACCTGATCTGAACCCCATTGAGAACCTGTGGTCCATCATCAAATGTGAGATTTACAAGGAGGGAAAACAGTACACCTCTCTGAACAGTGTCTGGGAGGCTGTGGTTGCTGCTGCACGCAATGTTGATGGTGAACAGATCAAAACACTGACAGAATCCATGGATGGCAGGCTTTTGAGTGTCCTTGCAAAGAAAGGTGGCTATATTGGTCACTGATTTGTTTTTGTTATGTTTTTGAATGTCAGAAATGTATATTTGTGAATGTTGAGATGTTATATTGGTTTCACTGGTAAAAATAAATAATTGAAATGGGTATATATTTGTTTTTTGTTAAGTTGCCTAATAATTATGCACAGTAATAGTCACCTGCACACACAGATATCCCCCTAAAATAGCTATAACTAAAAACAAACTAAAAACTACTTCCAAAAATATTCAGCTTTGATATTAATGAGTTTTTTGGGTTCATTGAGAACATGGTTGTTGTTCAATAATAAAATTAATCCTCAAAAATACAACTTGCCTAATAATTCTGCACTCCCTGTAGTGTACATGCCAACTGCACATTTGCTTGTATAATAGACGGTTGAAGCCTTTATATATTGTTGTTTATATATTGCTTTTCATGGAAACACTGCATTAAATCCTGGAAACAACAGAACATGCATTCAAATATTATTAGACACATTTTTCTATTCGTGCTAACTGATTCTTTAACCTATAGTTGCACCTTAGCTCAGAGGGCTAGTCACCTCTATTAACCTCCTAAAGATGGATGCAATTCTCCAACTTTTGAACCAAAACAAAACCTAGATTTTGAGCTATATGTCTGTTTGACCATAATTTACCTCTGTCATATTATTGCACCCACACTTAGTATATATAATTCTGTTCAGGAGAAATTGTGATTTAATTTCACATCAAATATTTACTTATGTGCGGAGCCTGACCTCAGATGCTTGCAGCTCTTTGATTTTCGGGCAATCTCATTGGCATATCAGCCTAAAAATTTCTCAACATACTCTACCCACGTCCAGGGTGCAAGGTTGAAACTTTTGAGACCTCCCATGGGAGCTCGGAATGCTGCATAACAACCTACTTGTTAGAACAAAATGAAGATCTCTTAAATACTTGACCACTTCTTTGGCATTGACTTCTATGTAATTTATCAATCTCTGGGAAAGTAACCATGAACTGACACTAACACAAGTTGTTCAAAGTGACTTCTCAGATTTGATTGCATAGCACAGGTATATTCTTCAATAGGGCATGCTTTTATGCTTTATCCAATCAGATAGTTATACCATGTATAGAGAGTGTAGTAAAAAGGGGGTGGCAAATTGGGACTTTACTGCTGTTACTAGGCAGACTAGCAGTAAGGGGGTGGGAAGAGGAGGGGGAAAGAAAGAAGATATAGAGTCCAAACTTGTAAACAGCAGAAACCCCATTGTTCTAAAACTTTAAAAGTCATTCTAGTGGTTTATTCACTAAGATGTTAAAAAAAAAAATCAAATAGTATAAAAATAATCACATAACGGGGCGGGGCCTGACTGCGGAACGGAGCAGTCGCATGTCGCTGCTGCTCCGGTTTTCAACCGTGCTCACTGCCGAATACCGACAGATTGAGGCTGTAAATCACACTACAGCAGCTCCCAAACGACTGGGGCCACCGTGACCTACACGTAGACACCAGGAAAGCTGAACTTACCACCGATCCCGACTCACACGAGGATGCGGCCTACGGGCGTGGCGGCGGAGGGAGAGACGGCCGCTCTCTCGCCGCTGAAACAAGCTACGGGACAAGGTCTGTGCCTCCGTTCCCCCCCCCTATGGACCGGCGGGGGTTATCCCGGTCCCCACCAACGGGACATACGCGAAATTAGAAACTGCAACCTCCCACCTAAGACGGGACTCCGGAGGTTCTGGGCCCAGACATTTAACGGGCACCTCAAAGAGCACACTCCTTAAGCCGCCCAGAGACGCACTAGAGTTCCTAAACCAGCTAGGCACACGCATGTGGGGAGGACACATGCCCAAGGGACTGCCTTACAAACGAGAGATCAGAGCACTGGCGGCCTGGATTCGCCCGGCCGTCCGGCGCCAAATGAGGGTACTCCCCACACGAGCAGCCAAGGTGGCATCCCAGCGGAACCACGGCCTAAGCGAAGCCTCTCCAAAACATGCCGGCAAACACGGGGCGGATGCAAGACCCGACTCATGCGAGCTCCTGTGTGCTTTCCAAGCAAACCGCCAAACGCACCCAGCCACTAAAGGGGCCACACGCTCTTCTTCCGAGCTGGGGGTCCGTCAAGAGGTAACCCTCCCAAGCCACCCATACACCCGAGGAGACAGCCGAGCACCGGCAAGCCCTTGGGCCCACGACCCTGTTGATGGGGTCAATGGAACTGTGGCAAGAACCCCTACTAAGGCCTCGGGCCGAGGACACATGGTTCCCAGACACCAAGCAACAGGACAGAGCGAGCAGAGAGCGGGGAATCAGAAGACACCAGGCAGACACGATGCCGAGAGTACCGTCTCTATGGAACAACCTTCCTGGCTACTGGGCCTTTATCCGACGGGCATGGGCTGAACCATTGACTTTCCGCAAACTACCAGCCACAATGACTAGACTTCCACGGACATACCAAATCTTTTCCGAACAGCGGTATTTCTCAATCTTAACATGTTTTCGATATGCTACCTAAATTTTATGGGCCCTGCATGCATGTATAACTTACCCATTGATTGCCCCACGCTAATACATATGAAAATCTTTACCTACTGTGGCCCGCGTGAGAGGAGGGCTGATTTGAGACTAACCCCGACACCAGCTAATCGGACTCGGCAAATCCACCAGCCCAGGATGAGAAGCATGTTATTTAAGTGTTCTAAGTTATACCATACTAACTGTCTCACCTACTTTATGCCTTTTATTTTTTAATTTTCTGTTCGTGTGTCACACGTGACAGCCAATGCCGGTGAACTAACACACACACAACTATCATCCTACCACTAGGGTACCACATAAATGAGCTGTGCATTATATATACACATATTGAGAGCAACAACACTCACCTATATAGTCCCCAGTGTATATAGAGTCCCCATGCATGTACAACAGGTTATGAGTTCTGAGCACCTTGCGTTAGTTAACGCTCTCACGACTATTAGTTCCCAGTGGTTTTATAGTATGTTTTATATTCTGTTAGCTATATTTTGTCAGTGCAAATTATATATAGGCGTCTATGTATACTCCCTAACGTATAGGAGAGACTGGAAGCCTGCTGCGAATAATCATAACGTAGTAACTCATATTTTCTAGCACTCAATATCTGACCTACAGCAACTGTTATACTTACCCTGCCGAACTATTCATACTTATGTTTAGTCAAAGCTCTCAATTTCATGTTTTACGCTTGATTGTATAATATAAAACGAGGCTGTTAACTCTATAAAAATTTAAAAAACGAAGCATCGCTATCCTAGAAATGTAATAGTTTAAAGCTGATAATGTTTTAATCCTCTACTGTATTCAAACTATACGTTTCCCTCCTTCTCTTCTGTACCCCATCAAAAATGCTTCAATAAAAGAAAGATTGACAAAAAAAAAAAATAATAATCACATAACATCACTACTCAAGCTGGGGAGAGACGGATGCTCTCCTCACTGCTATACCCATTAAGGTACACTGCTGGTCTCTGGAGGGGGTTTTCCCAGTCCCCACTGGCTCAGTGTACTTACCACTGCTTGTTCCTGAACAGCACCCCAGGACACGATCTGTACATGGAGGCCGACATGCAGAGCACAATGTGGGATGCATCTCTTCCTTCAGGGAGATCTCCCACGCAGTACAGGGGAGTTCTTCATGGCTTGGTCGAGCAATCACTTATGTGCCTAGATGCCATATTCAAATGCTTCTGGGCAGGCTTAGAGAAGCATAAGGTTCTGATACTGTATCAGCTTCAGAGGGAGGTGAGAAGGGACCGGAGCAGGAATCTGAGTGGGCCTCTCTTGGGCACACTGTCCCTACACACTGTCCCTACAGCATCAGTCTTCCCTGCCACCATGGGCTTGCCCCAGAAGCATTGCCCAAACAGCTAAAAGACTGCACACTGCAGGAGGTGGCAGACCAGCTGGGTCTTCTGTTGCTCCCAAGATGGGAAGGACTCTCTAGTCCATGGCTTAAAGATGCCAGCCTTCAAACAGGGCAGGGGCTGGAGGGAGGCCTTACCTCACCCCATTGTTCCATTACCCTCAGCAACCTCGATAATCCAGCTGCCTGCACACCAAGTAGAACTGCCTGCATACCGATAGGATGAATATTTGCCCTCGAGTCCATTGATGCTTGCTGTACTTACAAGACGCTCTACTAGTGTTACCAGGTGCCATTTTTACTATCCAGAACTATGTGAGCATTTACTTGATACATGATGATCTGTTTTATATTATTTTTCATTTATCTTTATTGTCTCCTTTTATTTATTTACTTACTTGCTTTATGTATGGAACAGCACCTGGGAAGGGGAGTGGGGTAGTGGGTGTATCGGTCCACAGTGGTTTTGTAAGTGAGATGGCTTACCAATGTATCTATACAAATACAGTTAGACAATATTCTGTATTGAATACAATACATTATGGTATAAACAGTCCCAAAGTAGTTCTAAGTAAACAGCCAAAATCTTTATAGGGTTGATAAATTCAACATGTAGTGTAGTATTTTCCCCAAATCGGATAGATTCTATGATATGGAATGAAAATAAACAACAAAAGAAACAAAACAGTGTAATATTGTGTGAAGCAAGGGTAGAAATTGAAATAAATGAAAATACACTCACAAATAGGGAGCCATCAGTTAGCTGTCATATACCAGTGTCTGACAATTCAATCCTTGTCATGAAATATGTGGTGGATGATCAAACTGGACCCTTTCAGAAATGTAGATACAGTCTGACACCTTGGAATGGACATCTCACATAGAATATATAAAGAAGAATCCAATAGTGTAATCAAATAAAACATCTAAAAAAAAAAGAACAATAATATGCACACACAAAAAAACAACAACTTCCAATTCAGCTCTTAGTAAAGCCATGAAGCAGCATAATCTATCAGAATATTTGGATATTATGCTGCAACCATCAGTTAAAAAATAAATCATATCTAAAAGATTCATTCATGGCAGATTGGTAGAACACTACCATCTGGGTTGTCACGTTCACATAGAGTTTGAAGGAGCTCAACTGCAGATTTCTGATTAATTAGATGTGAATGTGAGGAGTGAGGAAATAAAGAGATGACAGTTCACCAGGAAGTTAACTGATACTGTGTCTTTAATATATTTGATTGAAGAAACACAGGTACTGTATCTTTAAATGGTTCAAGTTTGTTGAGTGGATTCTTAGATTAATTTATACAATTGAATTGAAGCAATAATATGAAGGAAGCAATGTAGAATTAACTTGCAGAGATTCGTTTTAGCTTAATTGATAGAAAACATCTCATATGGAGGTAGAAAGGTAATTGATTAGGAATTACTCCTATAACGATAGGAGGATGTGTGAGCAGGCTGAGCTTGAGCTCAGTAGTCAGGGAAAGTTCGTATAATACAGCGAGATAACTTAGCTTCCAGAGGAGTTGAAGTTGGTTCCAGAGTGCCTTCCGGAGAGGTTCCGTGGAGAGAGGTCGAGAGGAGTCAAGTGCTAGCCGTGGTCGAGGAAGGAGAAGGAGGTTAGTCGTTTATGAGTCCGGTTCGGTACACAGGTAAGTTTGTAGGGAAAAGTTGCAGCCGGTTTAATTCCGCGGTATGCTGTTCATTAATCCAGCGTCTGTTGCCTGTCGCATTATGTAGTGCAATGAGACCGCATCAGAGGGGGGGGTGTGGCTACAGTCCGTCAACCCGGAAGGGACAGGCAGTGCAGGTAACGGCCATGACAGTATCCCCCCTGTAACGAGCACCCACCGGGTGCTATCCACGTGGTTTGGACGGATAACGTTTGTGGAATGCTGTACGCAGCCTATCAGCATGAATCACAGAGGAATCTTCCCATGAATCTTCATCAACTCCATAACCCTTCCATCTAATGAGGTACTGTAGAGAGCCACAATGGATCCTTGAATCAAGAATTTTATGGACCTCGTATTCCTCAGTACCATGTACCAAAATAGGATCAGGAGAAGTGATTACATTCCTTTGAAAAGGATCAGGATGATAGGGCTTGAGCAAGGACACATGAAAGACGGGGTGAAGCTTGAAAGTAGGTGGAAGCTTCAATTTCACAACATTAGAGTTTATGATAGACATTATCTGAAAAGGGCCAAGAAACAGGGAACTCAACTTCTTCGAGGGACGGTTGGTGGAGATGTTTTTTGAGGAGAGCCAGACAAAATCACCAACTTTGTAAGAAGGGGAAGGTTGTCTCTTAGCATCAAAAAACTTCTTCTGGTTAGAAGATGCCACTTCAAGATTTTCATGTAATTGTCGAAATAAGGAGGACATATGAGAGATTTGATCCGAGACAGTGGGGTTAGATGAAGGAATGATTTGAGAAGGAAATGAGGAGGGATGAAATCCATAATTGGAGAAGAAGGGAGTCATTTTGCTACTTGTATGAACTGAGTTGTTATAAGCAAATTCGGCCATAGGTAACCACGTCATCCAATCATCCTGTAGGTGGGAACAATAACAACGTAAATACTGTTCCAGGCATTGGTTAACTCTTTCAGTTTGCCCGTTGGTTTGAGGATGATAAGCGGGAGATAGTTTACGTTGGATACGAAGGGAAGTACATAATGCATTCCAGAATTTGGAGGTAAACTGGGTTCCGCGGTCCGATATGATTTCATCTGGGAGTCCATGAAGTTTTACAATGTTATCGAGAAATGTTTTTGAAAGTTCTGATGATGTATGTAACTTCTTCAAAGGAATGAAATGGGACATCTTTGTGAATCGGTCTACTACTACTAAAATGGTAGAATGGTGTTGAGAAGGGGGAAGTTCCACCAGGAAGTCCATAGAGATGGATTGCCAAGGTCTCTCTGGAACTGGTAGGTTCATCAACTGACCAAATGGTTGATGATGGTCAGATTTGGATTTTGACAGGTTGAACAGTTTTTCACGTAGGATTCGATGGTGCTGTCCTGACGCGGCCACCAATAATATCTTTTGGATAATTTGAGGGTCTTTTTAATACCTGGATGACCTGCCAGAGGAGAGTCATGAATGAATTCAAGTATTTTATTCCTAAACGGGGGAGGAATGTAAATTCTATCATGAAAATAATAGAGACCGTCCTTCAGTGATAATTTTGTTGATTTAGGAAGGTCAAGAGCATCTGGATGAAGACCTTTTATGTCATCTATAAGGGATGTGACAATTCCGATGACTGTATGGGGGTTTTCTACTTCAGGTTCTTGATGAATTCTGGAGAGGGCATCTGCCTTTTTGTTCCTTGCCCCAGGTCTAAAAACAATTTGAAAATTAAACCAGGAGAAGAAGAGGTTCCATCTTACTTGTCTCGCAGACAGAGTTTTGTTGGAGTGAAGATATTCAAGGTTTTTATGGTCAGTATAAACTATTATAGTAGTTTGTGTTCCTTCTAGAAGATGTCTCCAGTTTTCCAAAGCTAATTTTATGCTTAATAATTCTTTTTCTCCTATAGGGTAATTCTTTTCAGCCGGAGACATGGAACGGGAAAAGAAGGCAACAGGGTGAAGAGGATCTTGAGGAGTTTTGTGTTGGGAAAGGACAGCTCCGAGAGCAGTTTTTGAAGCATCTGTTTCAAGGACATATAGACATGTGGGATCAGGGAGTTGAAGGATAGGAGCAGTTGTAAACCTTCTTTTCAATTCATCGAAAGCCTTTTGGGCCTTTTCATTCCAATTGAAAGCATGTTTTTTGCTGTTAAGTGAATTAAGTGAATGAGTTACATCAGAGTAATTTTTAATGAATTTCCTGTAGAAGTTAGCAAAGCCCAAGAACCGTTGTAATTCTTTTACGTTAGAAGGAATGGGCCAGTTGAGGATACAACTGATTTTTGAGTTATCCATTCCAATTGAATGAGGAGTGATAACGTAACCTAAGAAGGTTATTTCGTTGACATTAAAGAGACATTTTTCTGGTTTAGCGTATAATTTATGAGTTCGAAGTCTGGATAACACCCATCTCACGTGTTTTTTGTGTTCTTCAGGTGTATTGGAGTATATAAGAATGTCATCTAAGTAAATGATAACACAGACGTCAAGAAGATCCCTGAAGATGTCATTTATGAAATGTTGAAAGGTGGCAGGGGCATTGCAGAGGCCAAAAGGCATCACGAGATACTCGTAGAGACCATATCTAGTTCTGAAGGCAGTTTTCCATTCATCGTTGGCTTTGATTCTAACGAGATTGTATGCCCCACGGAGGTCAAGCTTAGTATAGATAGTGGCTGTTTTTAACCTTTCAATTAGCTCGTTTATCAGGGGAAGAGGATAGCGATTTTTGATTGTTATCTTATTTAAAGCTCTGTAATCAATAATGGGACGGATGGTCTGGTCCTTATTCCTCACAAAAAACATACTGGAGGCAGCAGGTGAGCTGGAAGGTCTAATGAACCCCTTACGGAGGTTTTCCTCCAAGTATTCCTTGAGGATTTTTAATTCAGATTCAGAGAGAGGGTAGATGTGCCCAAAAGGTATGGGGGCACCAGGTATGAGGTCGATAGGGCAGTCGTAGGGACGATGAGGTGGAAGTGTCTCAGCTTCCTTTTTACTGAATACATCAGAGAACTCTGAATAGCAAGGAGGTATAGATGGTTCTTCGATAGTTTGGAGGAGTGGAATATGTTGTAAGCACGTTTCCTTACAGTACTCGGAGTTAAAAGCGAGAGAAAAGGGAGACCAGGTAATTTGAGGGTTGTGGTCCCTTAGCCAATTGATTCCTAGGATGACCGGATAAAGGGGAGAAGAGATAACATCGAAAATGAGGTATTCGGTATGAGTGTTAAGTGAAGTTGTTCGTATAGGAATAGTTTATTTTGTGATAGGACCCGAGGCTATAATGGGGGCCATCAATTACTCTGACAGAGACAGAAGTGCTTTTACGGACACAAGGAATTGTATTTTTGATTACAAAGGATGAATCGATGAACACTACGTTAGCCCCAGAGTCAAAGATGGCTTCAGTCGTTATTCTTTCTTTGTCCCACTGTAATATGAGAGAAATGGAGAAAAATTGAGTGGATGATTTAGGAGGGAGTGCACTCAGTATAGAAGTGGTATGAGCATGCTTACCACTCCGTGGTCTTTTCAATAGAGGGCAGTCCGGGATTAAGTGGTCTTGTGAGGCACAGTACATGCAAAGGTTAAGTAGTCGTCTTCTAGATTTTTCTTCTAGTGTGAGAGGACTTCTTATAGTGCCAATTTCCATAGGTTCGTTAGGCAATGAAGGTTTTTCAGCTGGTTTTGGAGGAGCAGCTGGTTTCCTAACTGATGAACCTGAGAGAGCTCTTTCAGCCTTTCTTTCCCTAAGCCGTCTGTCAATACTGATAGATAGTTGAATAAGAGCGTTTAATGTAGCAGGGAGTTCAGTTCGAGAAAGTTCATCTTTTACTCCTTCGGATAACCCAATTCGAAATTGGTTGCACAGGGTTATATCGTTCCATTGAGTTTCTATTGCCCATCTCTTGAACTCAGCTATGTAATCCTCAACAGGTCTATGCTTTTGCTGGAGGGTTCGGATGGTTAGATCAGCTGTAGACTGTTTATTAGGATCTTCGTAAAGGAGAGACATAGCTTCAAAGAACTCGTCCAATGAGTCTAAGATGGGATCATCATTTTCCAAGAAGGAGTGGGCCCAGGCCATAGGTTCACCTCTTAGGAAGGAGATAACTGAACAAACCTTAGATCTTTCGGTGGGATAAGATCGGGGTTTTAGAGCAATCAATAGTTTGCAGGAGTTTAGGAACTCCCTGTATTTTGATCTATCCCCAGAAAACTTCTCCGGATTACAGACAGCAGGTTCACTGGCTGAGTGCATAACAGCATGAGGAGTGTGGGTTTGTAAGTCTCTGACATAAGTAAGAATCCGTTCATTTGTAACCTGGAGATCTTGCATGCCTTGAGCAAGTGTATCGACTCTTTGATTCAGCATAGTGAGTTTTGAATCGAAATCTGCTGGATCCATTACAAGGCTGGATTAATCTGTCACGTTCACATAGAGTTTGAAGGAGCTCAACTGCAGATTTCTGATTAATTAGATGTGAATGTGAGGAGTGAGGAAATAAAGAGATGACAGTTCACCAGGAAGTTAACTGATACTGTGTCTTTAATATATTTGATTGAAGAAACACAGGTACTGTATCTTTAAATGGTTCAAGTTTGTTGAGTGGATTCTTAGATTAATTTATACAATTGAATTGAAGCAATAATATGAAGGAAGCAATGTAGAATTAACTTGCAGAGATTAATTTTAGCTTAATTGATAGAAAACATCTCATATGGAGGTAGAAAGGTAATTGATTAGGAATTACTCCTATAACGATAGGAGGATGTGTGAGCAGGCTGAGCTTGAGCTCAGTAGTCAGGGAAAGTTCGTATAATACAGCGAGGTAACTTAGCTTCCAGAGGAGTTGAAGTTGGTTCCAGAGTGCCTTCCGGAGAGGTTCCGTGGAGAGAGGTCGAGAGGAGTCAAGTGCTAGCCGTGGTCGAGGAAGGAGAAGGAGGTTAGTCGTTTACGAGTCCGGTTCGGTACACAGGTAAGTTTGTAGGGAAAAGTTGCAGCCGGTTTAATTCCGCGGTACGCTGTTCATTAATCCAGCGTCTGTTGCCTGGCGTGGTCGCATTATGTAGCGCAATGAAACCGCGTCAGGGGGGGGTGTGGCTACAGTCCGTCAACCCGGAAGAGACAGGCAGTGCAGGTAACGGCCATGACATGGGTGAACATTCCTGAAATAAGAACCTGTATTCCTATTTTTATTATTTTTTATTTTTATACCTCTTTTTAATTTGGGATGGTTCTCACCTAGAACCTGATGATTTTTTTTTTAGCGATCTTAATACAAATAACAGAGGTATTATTTTAACTAAAGAATATAGTAAACAAAGTATAAATTTTTTAGATTTGACATTTTATTCAAGACATGAAAATACAGTACCTTTTTAGAAAAAGTTCATATCATACTTTAATTGATCAAACCAGTTGCGACTTTATATCCTGGCATTAAAGGAATACCTAAAAGTAATTTTTTTCAGTAGAGAAGGAATGGCTCAACATTCGTATAATTTAAAGAAAAAGCTCTTGGAATAAAGAATAGATTTCTATTAAAAAAAAAAAATTGTCAGAGTTATTAGATAAAAAAACAAAACACAGAAAATCAAGAGATAACCTCCTTACCTAGACAAAGAGAAAACAAAGACAAACACTGCAGTATTACCAATAATTTTATACTTTAATAATAAAAAATTAATTAAATTAAACAAATCTATAACAATTGCCATTTTTTTTACAACAAGACAACTTACCTAAACATATTTTTCCAAATAGATTATTATTAGAGGTGCCCCAAATTTAAAAGCCAAGCTAACTAGTAACCACCCAAAAAAAAAAACTAACTAAACAATATACAGGCACACTAACAAATCAAAAAGGTTTTCATAGATGCAGAAATTGTGCAGTCTGTAGAAATACCAATTGTATCCAAAATAAAATTACCTATTTTAAATTAAATGTATTAAAAAGGTCATTATGAAAATATTATTTATGTTTTAGAGTGTCCTTGTGGCTATCAATATGTAGGAATGACAATGGAAAATTAGAAAAAGTTCTGAAATCATAATAAGTTTTTATTAGCAAATGGAATACAAAAATGACAAACACTGGAGAGGAGGAGATGTTTTTGTTTTTTTCTAGGTAGAACAGAAATGAACTGGGTTTACAATTTAAAGACATTACAACCATGAAGGGCTTAACTTAGATTTTGATTTATACAATTTCCTTGAAATATTAAGTAGTTTTATAATTTCTTAGTACTTTTAGATAATCTCATTTTATTTTATATTCGTATGCATATACAAATATATATATATATATATATATATATATATACATATATATATATATATATATATATATATATATATATATATATATATATATATATAAAAAGAAATTTCAGACCTTGATGACATAATTTCCTTTAAATATTAGTTTTTACCTACATTCACTGATATTCACTTATAAATAAGCTTATTTTCTATACATATATAATTGTGCATTTGAATATTTACAATAATAGATATGCCACATTTGTTTTTTAATTTTGTTACATAATTTGATTAATTATTATTCTGAACAACTCACTAGGATTTATTCACATGTATTTTATATTATTACATCAGGCTTTTTTATTCCATCCCCCTTTTCTTCATTCTTTCTGTCAACAAATAATAAATAATGTAGAAAGTAATGCCGTAAGGAAAAAGTTTTTACTTTTAAGTGCCCATATAGTTCAAATTCTGCGTACTAAGAGTGTTCTTTTTTGTAACACATTACTTGTCTGGTACCTGATCATGTGTTATGACACCGCAAGGTATCATGCTTTGGTAGTCCTCTTGCGGAAGTCCAAAATAGCTGTTATTAGTTGTCTTATTGGAAATACATTTCTCGGTTTTCCTATTTACAATCTTACTCATATTGCATGCTCTACAATTCCCACAATTAAAAAACCCTTGTAATTTTTTCCCATGTAGATCGTTGTCTCTAAAGGGTTTTTTAGGGATATAGCTCCTTGTCAGGATATCTTTAAAATTGTTAGCAACTCTATAAACTACCCTCGGCTTTTCTCCTATATATTCACTGAGGTCTTCATTTTGCTTGAGGATATACCAATGTTTTTGAAGACTTTGTGAAAGATGTGACTTTGTGAATTAAAATTACAAATAAACAACACTTTTTTAACTTTTGTAGATTCCTCTTTTTTCTTTTTATACATTAACAAGTCTTTTCTAGGTTTAATTAAAACTTCCTCAAATTGTGCCTCTACATCAACCTTTTTATATCCTTTCTGATAAAATTGTTCTTTTAAAGTATCAGATTGTTCTAAGAATGTTTTCTTCCATGCAATTACTTTTTATTCTCATGAATTGACTTTTAGGGATGCTTGAAAGCCAAGATTTAAAATGACAACTCTCGCTGTTGATGTAACTGTTAACATCAACAGTTTAAAAAAAAAGTACTGGTCTCAATAACTCCATTGTCAATAAAAATCTTTAAATCTAGGAAGTGTGCTTCCTGATTACTAATTTCCGAGGTGAGCCTGATACCCCAAGAATTAGAGTTGAATTTTTTTTTAAAATTATCCAACGATGTCTTACTGCCCTTCCAGATCAAAAAAATTTAATCAATGTACCGCCTATAGAGGACCAAGTTTGCCAACCAGTCATGTTCAGTATATATATATAGGACTCTTCCCAAAATGACATAAAAAGTTTAGCATAACTGGGCGCGAACTTAGTCCGCATGGTGGCACCTCTTCTCTGGCTATAGAATTCCTCTTCGAACCAAAAAAAATTGTTTTGCAAAATAATCTTAATCCCGTCAATGATAAACTCTATTTGTTCGCCCCTAAACGCATTAGATGTTCTCAGAAAATGCTCCACTGCCTTACATCCTTTTTGGTGTACTATGACTGTATAAAGGCTACTAACATCGCTAGTCACGAGGAAGTAGTCTTCTTTCCAGTCTATTTTTTGTAAGATCTGAAGGAGATTGATGGAATCTTTTAAATATGCTCAAGTTTTTCTAACGAGAGGTTGCAGCAGAATGTCAATATATTGTGACGGGGTGATAACAAGAAATCAACCCCTGCCACAATAGGTCTCTCTGGGGGCTGCACTGGATCCTTGTGAATTTTAGGGAGAACGTAGATAACGGGGGTAATAGTATATTCTTTATTTAGGAACCTATATTCATCCCTAGTCAAAATCCCCTGTTCTAATCCCGGATCTAGAAATTTTACTAACATTTTCTTAATGCTTTGTTCTGGGTTGTTCTTTAATACTCCGTATGTTTCTTCATCCTTCAACTGTCTAAAAATGTATTCCACATAGAATGCTTTATTCATAATAACAACCCCTCCCCCCTTATCAGCGGGTTTGATGATAATGCTATCATCCCTACTAAGATCTTCAAGGGCTTTTTTCTCTCCCCATGTGAGGTTAGATTCAAATTTAGAAAAAGGGTTTCATTTTTTTGAGGTCAGTAATACATGCCTGTTCAAAGACTTTCATACTTGGCGTTTTGAGCTGGTATGGAAAAAACGATGAAGTCGGTTTTAGGGTAGTGTGATTAAATTCAGCAATTTCCTCTAATTTTGTATCCTTCCTCTCTTTCCTCTGGAAAAACTTTTATATAGAGTTATATATATTTGTGATATATTTTTTTATATATTTTTTATAAATGTATTTCCCATATGAACTATGATTATATATAAAATAATTATGCCATGGAGTAAGGACATTTTCCTTTAATGGACATGCGCAATGAAAAGCTGTTTTAATTATTTGCCCGAAACCGGAAGTACACAGAGGCATAGGGACATAATTTGCCGCTGACACGGAAATGGATCCTGACATGCAACGTGACCGGAAACAGGAAGTCAGATGACTAGAAGCAGCAACCGAAAAACCGGAACCGGAAGTGAAGCGGAACATGAACTTTGGCGCCAACATGTAACATATTTAAATGTGAAGTTTGACAAAGCATGTAGCACTTTGAAAAAGACCGTGATAGTGCAATTGGGAGACTATTTTCCTTTGCTGTGTTTTTAAGCAATAAAAGTTTTTTCATTTACCTGCTTTTTTTCCTGTCTAACATCTATACCATATGACGGAATTTATGCATTGAAATACTTGCTTCCAGCATTGCAGTCTTCAATACAACTTTACAAGGCGCTGATAGTCTGAGCCACTTTTAAACGGCTCAGCACCACGTGAGTGGGCAATTTTATACCTATATTTGTTTTATTGTGTAACAGGCTATACTATGTCCTTTATTTTATTATTTTTTAGGACATGCCTACAAGTCAGTAATATATGGTAATATTGCCTCTTATTCATTTTATCTGGACTTTATCTAGTATTTAGTTTGCTCTCACCACTATATTCACGTTATTTGTACTGTATTTATCTGGTGTGATTTGGAGTGATTCACATTTTTGGTGATTTGAGCATTCGTTCTCGATTTCTTTTTCCTTTTCTCTGTTTTTTATATATAGAGTTTCCTCATATATCTATTGAGGTCTATATACGTATCGAATTTGTTGATGTTGCAGATGGGTGCAAATTTGAATCCATTTGTAAGGACTCTTATATGATCCCTATTTAGACATTTATTCGATAAGTTAAATATTTTTATAGATTCAGTTTTATCAGATTTGTCCTCAGTAACTACAACTCTCTTGATCTTCTTCTTTCCCTTTCCTCCTCTGGCTCGTTATAAAAACCCAAGCATATTTAAAAGATTCCATCCATTTCCTTCAGATCTTACAAAAAAATACACTGGAAAGAAGACTACTCGTGACTAGCCTTTATACAGTCATAGAACACCAAAAAGGAAGTAAGGCAGTGGAGCATTTTCTGAGAACATCTAATGCGTTTAGGGGCGAACAAATAGAGTTTATAATTGAGGACATTAATATTATTTTGCAAAAAAAATGTTTTGGTTCGAAGGGGAATTCTATATCCAGAGAAGAGGTAACGCCATGGGGACCAAGTTCGCGCCCAGTTATGCTAACCTTTTTATGGAATTTTGGGAAGAGTCCTATATATATACTGAACATGACTGGGTGGCGAACTTGGTCCTCTATAGGCGGTACATTGATGACATCTTTTTGATCTGGAAGGGCAGTAAGACATCGTTGGATAATTTTAAAAAAAATTTAAACTCTAATTCTTGGGGTACCAGGCTCAGCTCGGAAATTAGTAATCAGGAAGCACACTTCCTAGATTTAAAGATTTTTATTGACAATGGAGTTTTTAAGACAGTACCTTTTTTAAAACTGTTGATGTTAACAGTTACATCAACAGCGATATTTGTCATTTTAAATCTTGGCTTTCAAACATCCCTAAAAGTCAATTCATGAGAATAAAAAGTAATTGCATGGAAGAAAACATTCTTAGAACAATCTGATACTTTAAAAGAACAATTTTATCAGAAAGGATATAAAAAGGTTGATGTAGAGGCACAATTTGAGGAAGTTTTATTTAAACCTAGAAAAGACTTGTTAATGTATAAAAAGAAAAAAGAGGAATCTACAAAAGTTAAAAAAGTGTCGTTTATTTGTGATTTTAATTCACAAAGTCACATCTTCCACAAAGTCTTAAAAAAAACATTGGTATATCCTCAAGCAAAATGAAGACCTCAGTGAATATATAGGAGAAAAGCCGAGGGTAGTTTATAGAGGTGCTAACAATTTTAAAGATATCCTGACAAGGAGCTATATCCCTAAAAAAACCCTTAGAGACAAAGATCTACATGGGAAAAAATTACAAGAGTTTTTTAATTGTGGAATTGTAGAGCATGCGATATGAGTAAGATTGTAAATAGGAAAACCGAGAAATGTATTTCTAATTAGACAAAAAAAGAATATGTAGTTAAAGATTTCATAACCTGCAATTCAAGTAATATTATTTACTTACTAACATGTATTTGTGGACTGCAATATATAGGGCGTACTACTAGGCCCTTAAAAGTCAGAATCTGTGAACATCTTAGAAATGCACAAAAGGGAGTTCTTAACCATTCAGTGTCTGCACATGTTCATCAAAAACACAATGGTGATACCAAATGTTTAAATTTTTGGGGGATCCAAAAGATTCAGAAGCCTTGGAGAGGGGAGGGACCACCTCAAGATCTTAAATAGAACAGAAATGAAATGGATCTATGAGTTGGAAACCCTCTCTCCATATGGCTTAAACATTGATTTTGATATGTACAATTATATCTAATTGATATACATGTGCCAAAAGCTTTTTTTTAAAAGTTTAGAAGGTTGTGGTCATTACTAACTTTCTCTTTTTATCTATTCTTCTTTTTTAAATATATATTTTATGTATATATATATATATATATATATATATATATATATATATATATATATGTGCACACTTGTGTACATATATACTTTGATATTCTGACCCCCTGAGCTTAAGGACTATCAACATTATAAACATTATTATGGGCAAAAGCCCTCAACGAAATTTCCTCCGTTAAGAACAATGAACCGCAAGTGAAACAGGAAGTGCACATCGTGGAACGCACTTTGGAACGCATGCGATACAGGAAGTGAAAAGCGGTGGAACGCATAGACCCGGAAGTCATAGGCGGCGAAAGAGACATCATCCGGTTTTTGCTGATTGGTCTGATGGCAAAGGGGGCGGGTCCTAAATACCCGTTTTTTCCGTACCAAAAGGCTTTTAAATGTATGTACATTTTGTGATATTGTGAATTGCACCTGAGGAAGACGAGATTAATTATCGAAATGCGTTGTGCTGATATTTATGCTGATTTTGCAAGACCTCAATGTAAGGTTTTTTATTTATTTGTAATAAATGTGATTTTTTTTACTCTTCTAATTTGATGTTTGCTTGCTCCATAATTCTTATACTCTGAGGACCAAGCTTCATCCCTGGGAGTAATTTCAAGATCAAGTTTGAGACATAACATCTTAAAGTGACACCACTTGAACCAGTTTTTATATAGGATCTGGCAAATGCTTATGACCCTCAAAGACTGAATGGTATTGGGGTATTTATCCCCTTTATTACTATCACATATCCACTGATTGTGTTTGCATTTCTCAAAGATCTGTGGGTCTTGTACATGCAAATACAAAAAGAGAAGTCCTGCGCTTAGTCCCATTATTGCTGGACCAGCAGCAACGACTACAATACACATCAGCCCCAATATATAGTAAAAACCAAAGAAAAGAAAATGTTACTTGCACTTTCTCCTTAATCCCTATGTATATTTAGACAAATGGAGGTCATTTAGTTGCTCCAATGGCCATTGGAGGGAATGCCCGCCTGCCAACGTCAAGGCAGACCCCCCTAAGCGGGTCCTAACACTGACCCTTCAGCCTGCTTCCTTGAGCTTCTGGCAAAGATATCTCTAATTAGACAGAAAGGGGTATTTTTTATATACACCCCTATACTTATTAACCCTTAATAGGGAACACATGGGATGGGCAGCAGCATTGTAACCAGGCTGTGTGATACAAAGTAAATACAAATACAAAAAGAGAAGTCCTGCGCTTAGTCCCATTATTGTTGGACCAGCAGCAACGACTACAATACACATCAGCCCCAATATATAGTAAAAACCAAAGAAAAGAAAATGTTACTTGCGCTTTCTCCTTAATCCCTATGTATATTTAGACAAATGGAGGTCATTTAGTTGCTCCAATGGCCATTGGAGGGAATGCCCGCCTGCCAACGTCAAGGCAGACCCCCCTAAGCGGGTCCTAACACTGACCCTTCAGCCTGCTTCCTTGAGCTTCTGGCAAAGATATCTCTAATGAGACAGAAAGGGGTATTTTTTATATACACCCCTTTACTTATTAACCCTTAATAGGGAACACATTGGATGGGCAGCAGCATTGTAACCAGGCTGTGTGATACAAAGTAAATACAAATACAAAAAGAGAAGTCCTGCGCTTAGTCCCATTATTGCTGGACCAGCAGCAACGACTACAATACACATATTGTACATGCGCTGCACACTATTTCTGTTTTTATTGCCAGTGGAAGTTTGGCACTCTTCAACTATGGAACCAACAGAGCATTTGTGACCTATATGCACCATGCACCTCAGCACTCGGTCACCCCACTCTGGGACTTTACGTGGTCCTCTTAATTATGGCTGACTTGCTGCTGCTTCTTAACGCGTCCACTTTTCAATAATACCACTTACAGTTGATCATGAAATATCTAGCAGGGATAACATTTCACAAACTGACTTACTGCAAACATGGCATATTATCACAGTATCATGGTTGAATTCAGTGAGCTCTTCAGAAAAAAACATTTTTTTGCAAATGTTTGTAAATGCAGACTGCAATAGCTATGTGCTTGATTTTATACAACTGTGTAAATTGGTCTGATTACAACACCTGGATTCAACCCCCAACACTAACGTCAGGAAAGGGTTAAATGAATACAGCTGTGTCAATGTTTTAAAATGCATGTGCTGTCTACTGTTATCTGAAGGAATATTCCAGCAATTCTGTAATACAAAAAATGTTTTATTGATCCTGCTACCACTATGATCTTACTTTTTTGGCTGCAGAAATTGTACTTGTGTTTTTTCTGGAATTTGAAATCTGTCTGGTGTTTGGAGAGCAATTGGCACATTTATTATTACCCAATTAGAGGGCCTCCGTAATATTGCTTGCATATGTTATATTTGAGTGTTCCAGGCTACATTTAAAGCTTTGTTGTTGTAGTAAAAATAATAAAAATTAATAACGATTGAACTGTGAGATTGCCCTTAATTTTGTTTCTCATCTTGCTTGCTATTCTAAGCATTTAATCTAGTTTTCACTGCCAGGCTTTCCCAGAAAACTTTCTAATTGCTTGGAATTTGTGTGGGCTGGTCCAGTCTAATGAACAATTAGAGATGTAATATGAATTTTTCATTGCGCAATTGAGCTGAAATTATATGATGGATGGGGTTCAACAATGAGTATAACTGAGGACTATAAAATTACCACCGGCAAGTTGAAAGAAGAAGTGTGAAATTGAGAGTGATCACAGTTGTAAGTTAAGCCTTTAAATAGTAGGGCAAGATTTAGTGTCATTTCCATGCAGGTAAAGGAGAGAGGTGCTCAATTAATGGCACAAGTTGAATTGCTCTGGGGATTGGCACAGCATGAAAGAACATTTCAATTCACCGTTAAGGTTCACCTCCTGCCTCAGTTAAGTATAGAAACAGTGATACATTCTTACTGCTACAGATATCTGTTCCACAACTGAAAGCTAAAATGTCAAACATAAATTGCTCAATTGCTGTGATCTCGACAAATGGTCTGGAATATATTTTTTTTGTTTTGTCTAATTTATTTGTTTGTTTTATGTCACTCTCACTTACACACATTGGATGGAGTCTCAGATGTTTTTTTTTTTTCTCTTATTTTTTTTTGTTCAAAGAACTTTAATGGAGTGAGCCATATGCCTCTGACTGATTGTTTTTTGGAAGCATGTCATATTGTAACTATGGCAAACTGAACAGATACTATGTTTCTAATACAGACACATTTTAATCTCCTAAATATATGGCCAGCTGTATGCTGCCATGGTTAGCAGATTTCTATATCTGTAAGCCAAATCAATATAGTACACAGTATTTAGCAAAAAGATAACAAGTTAGTGTAAATCATTTAAAACTGCTTTTAAAGTTGATTTACTTCTCTGGATTTCACATAATTGATTATTTTACTAGAGAACTATATGCAAGTTAAAATCTTGACCTCTGTTACACAAAATAAATAGTGCATCTGTTCAGGAAAATCTAAATTCAAAGTCCACATCCTCAATTGGATCAAATAAATGATTCATGCAATGCATATCATAGTCCTTATATTATATATATATATATAAATAAAAAAAGTAGGATGGTAAGATGGTAACAAAATTTAACAACTGTGTTACTAGCAGTAAAGGAATATGTTGAATTCTAATGAATGCATTATTTTATATATATAGATATAAGAAAAACTTTCAGAATTTAATTTGTGAAAAAAAAATAGAAAACAAAAATGCGAATCTGGTGCCTGAAATACCCCAATTTTATTGCAGGGGTGGTTAGTTTGCTGAAATGAACTGGAAAGTCAAATTTTGGCAAGCCAACCAAAACAGGAAATACATTTGGGATTATTAGTTAGAAAATAATATCTTAGGTTATCGAAATAGATGTTGAGCCCAAACATTGTAACGTTCCATTGAAGCGCGTTTGTGGATTTTTAATTGTGTATTGTAATAAAGATTTTTTTGGTCACTTCCCTGGTGCCAACTATCTTTTTTATACACTTGATTTTTACCTGCCATTTTTTTGTATCCTGCACTCCAAGAAATCCGAGATGGGGATCATACCACCAGCGCTGTTAGCCTGTTCTTTGCTTGTGAGTACTATTTTAGTTATTATATATACTGTTTTTTTTTATTTAGTGAACACTATTAGTTGTCTATTTTTACCCTCTTTCCTGAGTGTGGACCATACCCCAGATGGAAGAAACCCACAACATATCCCTTAAGCGGGGATTACACCGCTGTACGCCCTTCACACTAGAGCTAGCTATAGCTCTACTAAAATGTGAGTTTATTCCCGTTTATTTCATCTATATACATATTGGACCTATCATATTGCACTATTGGTTCTCTTTATCTGGTTTTTGTCTTTCATATGAGTGGATTCATCCGGAAAAAGACACTGAGGATATTACTCCTGTTTAAGCACCTTATACTATATTGATCTGAGTAAGATCCTTTTTATTGGACTTTTTTTTTTTACTGATATTTTGATTTTTTTACTTATTTTATGTGTTGTGATTTTTACTTATTTTATGTTGTGATTTTCACTGCTCATTATATTTTGTTATAGAAATTAGAAATTGGCGCAGCCCTTACCTCTATTTTTCTTACTATCTTTGTTTCCGAAGGGTTTGGAGGGATCTCCCTTCTAGGGCTGTAGCCCATCTGTTAATTAGCGCTTACTATTTTTTTTCTGTAATGCATTTCCACGTTTATCCTGTATGAGCGAACATACTCACAGACTTCTTTGCTAGTCAGGTCCAGATTTACATGTTAGGTGTCCGAAGGCACTTAATTCTAAGGTGCCCCCTGCATCCCCTCCCCAAAAGAAATAAATATATGTCACACAAACATTGTTTAATTCCATATAAACAATTGCAAATGTTTATATGTGCACATGTCTTCTTGTAATGTTTAGAGTGTTAATCTGTGAGTATGGTGAGTGTATGCTGCTATATAAATGCATGCAAGGTTACAAATAATGTTAGAAGTGATTAGGGTTAAGGGCTGTTTAGGGTTTGAGAGGGGTTAACATCAGCGTTAAATTATATAGGATGTTTAGTGTTTATGGAGGAGGTGCGAGAGCCTTGCATATTACACCTTCTATAATTGTTGCTGCCTCTCTTATTAGAGATTGACTGCACTACAGTGGGCTCTGGCCAAGGCTCCTGTTACTAATCTATCTCCATTAGCATGCTTACACTGTAAAAAGGCACTTTATGAACTTTAAAAATAGATGCCTGTAAGCAGGTGCCTACTTTCTCTAATGGGAAATTGCCCGTGCCAGTAGTGCTGAATGCATGTAGGGCACTGCAGGATTAATTTAAGTTACATGCCATGTAAATAAAATAAATAAATAAATAAATATGAGAGTTAAAAAAATAAACAAACGCATTTAAATAACAGCACAACAGATGTGACATCATATATATATATATATATGTATGTATATATATATATATATATATATATATATATATATATATATATATATATATATATATATATATATAAAGGTTGAAAATGATAGCACTCCCAGGACTCCAATTTAAGATTTAACTTTTAATAATTAGTAAAATAAAAGAATCGACGTTTCAGTCTGCCATTTGCAGACTTTCATCAGGACTAATACATGCAAGACTGGTACACACATATATACAGAAGTAAAAACAAGCAATTAACTTACCCACCACCGGAATAAACTCCCACTCCCTGTCTGTCCGGTCCGAAAAACGCGCGGGTTCCACCGTCGGTCCCGTGTGCGTGCGTGACGTCATCACGTGGCGTCGGCGTCATTACCGCGTCACGTGATCGGCCGGAATACAGCTTCATTGGGAGACTGTTGCTATGCGGCCAAAGTGTCCATAGCAACTAAAATAAACATAAACACTGCTCGAGGGACATTTGCAATATATGTATATTGGGTATAACCCAAACAGTCTGCCCAATCTAATTCATTATCAAAATATGTGATACACATATAGCCCTTGATAAAATATATACATAAAGTACCAAGTGTAAAGGCAGAAAAGGCTTATCAATAAATTTAACGACCAAGCAAAGCAGGCATGTAAATCAAACCAGAGAGGAACTGGAAGCCAAGAAAAATAAAATAAAAATACATAATAATAATGATAACATGCATGAGCTCAAGAAGAATATGTCACATGCACTACATCTAAGCATATATATATATATAATTATTTTTTTTAAGCAAGGGCAATGGGCATCTTGGCAAAACACTGAAGCACTTGTACATTGTATTTTCCAGAAGTATACATGTTTTAAGGCCATAGGCCTGTATTTGTGGGAGGAGTTTGATTCTATCTTATGCTATAAAAACTCCCACTACCCTATTACCTGGCCCGTTCTTGTTCAGGTGATACGTTACCTTGGTTACCATGTGGAACTGGTTTAGCTCTAACGCGCCAAACATTTTCCCTGTACTTGCCTACAGCTCCGAAATCCGACGGCTGTGGGCTACCAGCTTACTTCAAACTGCATCAGGTGTTCGTTGAAACCAGGTTTTGTATAATTTCTTATGTTTCGCAAGCATTCTAGAAAACCGTACTTTCGCGTAAACATTCTGTTTGCATGAGTATGTATTGTTCAACAATTAGCCCGTTACATTCCGTATGTTTCTTAAGCCACTATGAAGTTGCATGCATTTTAGTTAGCCATGTTTTGTTCGGTTGGATGGTATTTCAGTTGTTCTCCTGGATATTCGAGAGTTTGAGTCCTGATCAATGTTAAACAGAGACTGTTTGCTGAATTATTTATCGTTTCAGTACTTTCATGTCATCTAAGTACTTCCTAATCTATAGTTCGGTTATCATATTCATTTTAAATTAATTCATATCTGTTCGCCTAAATCCAGGATTTTGCAAATTACCAGCTTTTCTTTATTTTTAGGGGTTTATCTACTTAAGTGGGTTTCGGACTGGTGATAAACAATACTGCATTAAATTTATTTTAACACATTATTATGGCTCAATGTTTATTTATTTATGTACAAGCTAACTCTAGTTGCCCATTTATATGTCCCCACTGCGTTCTATTACAAATACTGGACATGTCCTATAGAATGTAAGCTCGATTGAGCAGGGTCCTCTTAAACCTATTGTTCCCATAAGTTTATTTGTAATTGTCCTATTTATAGTTAAATCCCCTCTCATAATATTGTAAAGCGCTACGGAATCTGTTGGTGCTATATAAATGGCAACAATAATAATAATAATAATAATAATAATAATAATATGTTACATAGTTACATAGCTGAAAAGAAACTTACGTCCATTAACTTCAGCCTTCCTCACATTTGTTTTTGCTGTTGATCCAAAAGAGGGCAAGAACAAACAGTTTGTAGCACTTCTAATTTTGCAACAAACTAGGAAAAATAATTAATTCTTGACCCCAGAATGGCAGTAAGATTTATCCTTGGATCAAGAAGCTATAACCCTACATTGAAAAAATTATATCCTTATATATTAAATTTTTGCAAGTATGCATCTAGTTGCTGTTTAAACATCTGTATGGACTCTGATAAAACCACTTCTTCAGTCAGAGAATTCCACATCCCTATTGTTCTTACAGTAAAAACCATTTTCTTTGCCTTAGAAAAAAATCTTCTTTCTTCCAGTCTAAACGCATGACTTTGTGCCCTATGTAAAGTCCGGTTTGTGAATAGATTTCCACGCAATGGTTTATATTGACCCAGAATATATTTGTATAATGTTACCATATCCCCTCTCAGGCAATGTTTTTCTGAACTAAATTTGTTAATCTTTCTTCATAGCTGATATGTTCCATTTCTTTTAATAATTTTGTAGCCCACCTCTGCACTTTTTCTAGTGCCATAATATCCTTCTTTAGAACAGGTGCCCAAAATTGCACAGCATGTTCAAGATGTGATCTTACCAGTGATTTATAAAGAGGCAAAATGATATTCTCATCCCGAGAATGAATGCCCTTTTTCATGCATGACAATGCCTTACTGGCCTTAGCTACTGCTTATTGACATTGCACATTGTTGCATAGTTTGTCTATATCAATTCTCAAGTCCCTTTTGTGTGTTGTTATCCTTAGTTCGCTTCCATTAATACGTTGCTTGTTCATTTTTACGCCGAAGTGCATAACTCTGCATTTTTCAACATTCAATTTTATCTGCCATTTGAGTGCCCAGTCCCCCAGTCTATCTAAATCCCTCTGCAGCAAAGTAATATCTTGCTCGCATTGTATTACTTTACAGAGTTTTGTGTCATCTGCAAACACTGAAACATGACCTTCAATCGAAGATTATATTAGCTTTAGTGTACTAATAATCTTAATTTTAGTAATGACAGAAGGCTTCATATTTGCATAACTCTCGTTACTGAAAATCTCCAGCAGCACAGAAACAGAACAACCAATCAGAAAAAGTCAATAGGTATACAAAAGGTTCTGTCTGTGACATAATTTCCTCTGTCTTTGTAGCGAAAAAACAACAGGTAATAAACACGTAACGTAACTGTAAACATAAGTCCCAAAAGTTCAATCAAACAATTAAGATTCCAGTTCCCAATAGATATCTTGTGCAGAAACTCAGGAAACAGATCTTCCTCTTGAAGGTAAACCAATCACACTGAAAGAAAAAAGAAAAAAGTGAAAGGTATCTAAAGTGCTATCTGAAGTGCCCGCATATAATGAACATTATGATCATGAAATAACACATTATGCATGTTATGATAAATAGCAACTGCTTCAATTAGTCATAGTACTATTGCAATGAGATACATGATAATTTATTCAGATATAGTTCTCCTAAAAACATAGATAACATCATCCTAGTCTAAAAACCTACAATATGGGAGGGCCAAGTAGGGCGGGAAATATTTGCCTCCTGTCATTACTAAAATTAAGATTATTAGTACACTAAAGCTAATATAATCTTCAATGTTACCAAATGACAGGAGGCTTCATATTTGCATTTTTTAACGCTGAGAATTAACCAATGTGAAGGAAGCATGAGATGTCTGACGAAAATAAAACATCCTGAACGTACTCTCGCGTGTCCAATCCGTACAATGCATAATATCAGCAAGAGAGGCTCCTGCCAATAAAGCTTGTAAAGCAGCCGCACCTCTGACCGAGTGGACCCCAAAGCAAGGTTCAACGCCAGCTAACGATAATAGCCAGCAGACCCATCTGGCTAGTGTCGTCGTAGACACCGGTCTGTGAGGTTTTACGTATGAAATCAGGAGCTGACCTGCCAAAGTAGTTCGGAGGGGAGCTGAGATTTCGGTATATCTCATTAATGTCCTGACCACATAACTTGGGGTCTGTCATAAAATATGGATAGAAAACCGAAGAGGAGTCTGACTTAGTCCGGCGTGATATGGAAAATGTAACCCCTTCTGGTGTGAGGGAGAACCCATCCACATCGAACGCTCTAACATCTGCCACCCGACAAAAGGAGATGAGACATAACAAGAGGGTCAGTTTGGCTGAAAGCTGTTTCAGTGAGAGGTAAGGGTTATCCGGCCATTCTCTAAGGAAACTCAGCACTACATCCACATGCCATTGGCGTGAATATTTCGGTGCTGGAGGCCACGTCAATTTGGCACCCCGCAGTAGCTGGCAAACCAGTGGATCTTGACCCACCGGGCTGCCTTGCACCGGGACGTGTGCCGCTGATATGGCTGATCTGACCATGTTGAGGGATCGGTATGATCGACCAAACGAAAACAGATGAGACAGGTAGTTGAGGATTAGTGGGAAACGGGCAGTAAAGGGATCGGAGTCCCTTTCCAAACGCCAATCACTCCAGGCTGACCATGCAGAGATATAGCATTTCCTGGTACCGGGAGCCAATAAGTCCCATAGGAGGTCTTTAGCTGATTGTGATAGGCCGTGGACCGACCAGGATCCACTGAAATCGTCCAGGCCACTAGATCTAGCTTTCCTTCTAGTACGAGGGTGTGGGATTCCACTTGTGGTCCCGTCAGAAGTAGAGGGAAGGTTGGTAGTAGAAGTGGGCTCTCGTGAGACATCTCCAGCACCCTTGTTATCATGGAGAATGGTGGGAACGCATATGCTCCGTGGTTGGGCCATGTTTGCAGGAATGCATCCACTATAGTATCTCGGAAGCTGGTGGTTGGTCCTGGAGGCAAACAGGTCTAGCTGTAGTGTGTCTCTCCACTGTTTTAGTTCCTGGAATATCGAGGTGTTGAGTTGCCAATCACTGTTGTCTGGCCAGTGGTGCGAGAACCAATCTGCCATCAGATTGGAGATTCCCGGTAGGTATTCCGCCCGTAGTGTGATGTTCCGTGATAGGCAAAATTTGTAAATGTCTTTCGTGGCCTCTGTGAGGGCCCATGTCCTGGCTCTGCCCAGGCGGTTGATGTATTGTACCGCCAACATATTGTCCATGAGGAGCAGGATTCAACAGTACGACATGTTTTTGGCTATGCTGCGGATCCACCGATCAGTTCCAGGCAGTTGATGTGTAGGCCGGTCTCCTCGCCCTGCCAAGGGCCCCCTGTGGAGGCGTCCACGCAGTGGGCGCCCCAGCCCCAGCTTCTGGTGTCTGACTCCACGATGAAATCCGGGGAAGAGCCAAAGATCGCTTTGCCATTCCAAGCTTTTGTGTGAAGTAACCACCAGTTCTGTCCTCACTTCTGCTGATAGTGGAATCCAGTGGTCGTATGAGTGACCTGTGCGAAGGTATCTCATCTTCAGTCGTTGCATGGCCCTGTAGTGTAGCGGACCCAGGAATATCGCTTGTATGGAGGAGGAGAGGAGTCTCACAATCCGGGCGAGCATCCTGAGGAGGATGGTATCCATCCTTAGTGTGCATCTGAGTTCCTTCCGTATAGAGGCTATCTTTGCAGTAGGCAGACGCAGAACGCAGTTCGAGTCGATGTCGAAACCGAGGAACTGCACTGACTGGGAGGGAGAGAGAGACGAGTTTTGTCTGTTCACTACGAAACCCAAAGATTCCAGACAGTGAACGACAAATTTTGTCTGCAGCCGTAGCCTGAAAGCGGATTCACAAAAGATTAGCAAGTCATCCAGGTAAACGAGACATCGCACGCCAAAGGTTCGGATGTGTGCCATCACTGGTTTCAGCAGCTTCGTGAAGCACCATGGAGCCGAACTGAGGCCAAATGGCAGACATGTGAACTGGTATGTTTGTCATCTCCACCGAAATCAGAGGAAACGCCGGCAGTCGAAGGCAAGGGGTACCGACAAGTATGCGTCCTTGAGGTCCAGACGTGTAAACCAGTCGTTCTCAATGAGGAGGTCTTGTAGAAGATGAATTCCTTCCATCTTGACATGTCTGTATACCACATAGGAATTCAATTGATGTAAATTGATAACTGGTCTGTAGTCTCCTGTCTTCTTCTTGACCAGGCAAATATTGCTTAGAAAGCATTCCCCTCTGGGTGCATATTGTATTGCGCCCTTCTTGAAGAGGGTGCAGATTTCCTGGTCTACGATGCGTTCCTGTTCCGCCGACATGCGCATTGGAGGTGGAGGGGCGACTTGAACGGGTTGTGAGTAAAACTCTATGACGTAGCCTTGTACCATCTGGAGGACCCAGGTGTCTTTGGTAATTGACTCCCAATTCTGTAAAAAAAAAAAAAGACAGGCTTCCGGCCATAAAATTGGAAACAGTAAGGTATGTATGTGGACTCACCAGTAGAGAAGCGGCTGTGTCCCTGACCTCTGAGGCCTCTAGGTTCTATCTGTGCCTCTGTAGTATGAGGTCCTTTGTGTAGTAGATAGGAAGAACTGTGAGGACTGTGGGTACGATCTGGAACCTGTCGCCCAGAAGCAGCTGGTGGCTCGGTTCCTCTGCCGACCGGCCCTCCCAAAAACACCTCTTCCAGTAGGGGTTCAGAAAACTTGTCTTAGCGAGGTTTGGGCTTTATTTAGTGTGGTGAATAAATTCACGTGTTTCTTGATTTCTGTAATGAAAGATTCTCTTGTGCTTCTGGGACAAATTCTTTCGTTCCTGAGTCTATGAGTTTGTTGTCGATGTGGACCAGTGTAGATTTGCATCTTTTGGCGCACAGTGCGGCATTTGCGTTGCCTAGGAGGCATATCGAGCGTTGAGCCCATTTTCTGATGGTGCTAGGGTCGAGTTGTGTATCCTGGTTGAGCGCCAGATCTGCAAAATAGAGCATCTTTGCAATTGGGCCGAGTAAGTCAAGAACTTTATCTTGTGCCACCTTCAGGACTTTCTCCACGCCTTTGCGCGGGTGACATAAATACTACCACTGTGTTGTCGAACTCGGGTGTAACTGCCACTTTGTCTGGTAGCAGTTGTCTGGGGCATTTAGCCTTGAGGCGTGCGCGTACTTCCTTCTCCAGAGGTTTGTGCATCCGATCCGGGTGGTCCGGTAGGCTCCACTTTGAGGACTGTGGATGCTGGATGTTGTGGGGGTCGAAGAGTGGGGCCCCCTGTTTGTCCAGGAACCTTCCGTCTTCAGCCACTCCGGTTTTAGAGCTGCTTGGGCTATCTCGGCTGTCGTCAACGAGTATGGTTTCCCTAACATACTTCGAGGAAGTGTGGGGTAGGTCTTGCTATTCCTCTTCCTCAGATGGTGAGCCGTCTCCGTGCCACTCATCTACCACGTCCAGAGTGCGTGATGGGCAATAGTCTTCCTCGTCGGAAGATTGTGGTGGGCGGGGTTTGGATTCCCGGTGCTCCGTCCGCTTGGTCCGTTTGATGGGTGTCTTGCCCTTGACCTTACTGGCAGGGGGGCTGGAGCCCTTCCATTGTCGTTTTGATTTGGAGACTTCTGAGCCTGAGGTTTCCATTAAGTCTGAGGGCCTTGCGTCCGTGTGGGGTTGGGGCAGAGCTCGTAACAAAGCCTTCTCCACTGAGGCCGCTACTGCAGCATTTATCATTGCTTGGAAATCCTGGTTAGATTGCTGAGTGCCCTCCATGATTCGTTCCCATCCTGTTGGGAGATAGTGACAGTCAGTCGGAGTAGCAGTGGAGAATCAGCACATATGGGTGCCAGACTCCTGGTACAACTGGGGATCGCCCAGGTTAAACGGCTTGAATTGCCTGTTTTAAATTGTCTGAGTGTATGAATATTTGTGCCAAGTTTTAGAGTGTCACCTCTATTAGTTTAATCTGGCTACTGAGAGCCGTGGAGCAGGCATGACTGTCTGGTTAATGGTGTTAGTCTGATTAGCCGGGTTCACCACAGTTGTACGCCAGAGCTGTATGCACGGTTTTTAACAATCAGGCTTATTCCAGAAGAGTGTGGGGGCCTGTTCAATTAAGGTCTGCAGTCGCAGGACCCTCGTGCATGAGGCTGGGGTTCACCCCAGGTGATGTGCCATGGTAACCCAGAGGACACCATGTTATACGTATTGGCACATTACAGGCATTACATGCATATCTGGGGGGTCACGTCAGGTGATGTGCCATGAAAAAAATACCCAGAGGACACCCACGTTAAATATGTACCTAGGTACAGTAAATATATATATATATATATATATATATATATATATATACAGTGGTGTATCTTGGTTTTGTGCTGCCCTAGGCAGGACAAAACTCAGACACCCCCCCCCCCCGCGCGCACGCGCGCCACCCCCACCCAACCCTTCCCCCCTGCCCCGCCTTCTAAATACACACACATTCACTGACAGATACGCATACACTAGCTAACAGACACACACAGTCGGACACACACAGTCGGACACACACACACACACTAACAAACACACACAGTCGGACACACACACACACACACTAACAAACACACACAGTCAGACACACACTAACAAACACACACAGTCGGACACACACACACTAACAGACACACACAGTGAGACACACACACTAACAAACACACACAGTCGGACACACACACTAACAAACACACACAGTCGGACACACACACACACACACACACACTAACAAACACACACAGTCAGACACACACACTAACACACACACACAGTCGGACACACACACACTAACAGACACACACAGTGAGACACACACACTAACAAACACACACAGTCTGACACACACACTAACAGACACACACAGTGAGACACACACACTAACAAACACACACAGTCGGACACACACACACTAACAGACACACACAGTGAGACACACACACTAACAAACACACACAGTCTAACACACACACTAACAGACACACACAGTGAGACACACACACTAACAAACACACACAGTCTGACACACACACTAACAGACACACACAGTGAGACACACACACTAACAAACACACACAGTCGGACACACACACACTAACAGACACACACACTAACAGACACACACTGTCGGACACACAGTCAGACACACACAGTCAGACACACACAGTCAGACACACAGAGTCAGACACACAGTCAGACACACACAGTCAGACACACACAGTCAGACACACACACTATCAGACACACACAGTCAGACACACACAGTCAGACACACACAGTCAGACACACACACTATCAGACACACACAGTCAGACACACACACTATCAGACACACACAGTCAGAGACACACACACTCACATTAACACATTTTTTTTTTTATTTACTCCCCCTCCCCCCTACCTTTGTGAATGCTGGGGGTGGGGGGGTTCTCCAATTCCCTGGTGGTCCAGTGGCTGCAGGGCGGCACTGGCGGGCAGGCTGGGCAGCCGGCGAGGGAGCTCTTCCCCTGAGCTCTCTGCTCAGCTCCCTCGCGCGCCGCCCGCAAAGTGAGGCTGGGAGGCGGAGCCGGAATATGACGTCATATTCCGGCTCCCAGTCTCACTCTGCGGGCGGCGCGCGAGGGAGCTGAGCAGAGAGCTCAGGGGAAGAGCTCCCTCGCCGGCCGCCCAGCAACCAGCCCAGCATGTCTGTTAGCCGCAAGGCTAACAAGACATTTGCCCTGGGCATTTGGGGGCGGCGTTTTTTGCCGCCCCCTGGAAAATGCCGCCCAAGGCAAATGCCTTGTTTGCCTCGCGGCTAATACGCCCCTGTATATATATATATACATATATATATATATATATATATATATATATGTATCCCTGTGAAGAGTTCACTGCAATACACTCAGTTTCTTTAATGATCCTGCATGCAAATCATCTCCAGCAAGTGGAGTGGTACTGTTGCTTTAATGTAAAAGATACACTGACAGGCAGTGTTTAAACATCCATATATGTAAGTGGAGATCAGTTGAGCTGAGCTGATTTACTGTTGAAAGGCAGTCCTGAGAAAATAAAAAATCTAAGCTAATGTGTAGATCGGGTGATTCACGATCTGCCAGGTAGTAGGAAAAATGGCCGTTGAGGATCTTGCGACACCCGAAAGACAGCAACGTTCCCGCTCGTCGTGGGCCCACTGCTATGTGCGGAGAAACGTCCCGTTCACCCTCCACCCCGTCCCCACACAGTCCCAGCACAACCCAAACGCACAACAATAAGGTCCGCGGCGCGTGCCAGACCGAGGTGAGGGGAAAAAACGCCTCAGGCAATGTACAGGGATATTAGTGGGACCGTTGAACAAGACAGTATAAGGCAAGAAAATCCAAGGAGGGATAGGTATAGGAGAGCTAGGGACTTTTAAAGAAATAAGTTAGGTAGTTTAATTAGGGAAAAAAAAACAATTACAAACAGTCAATACAATAAAATAATCAGGAGAGGCAAAATACTCTGACCTGTGCCAGGCTGGAGCAGCAAAGAAAGAGGAAATGATATCACAGACAGAACCTTTTGTATACCTATTGACTTTTTCTGATTGGTTGTTCTGTTTCTGTGCCGCTGGATATTTTCAGTAAAGAGAGTTATGCAAATCTGAAGCCTCCTGTCATGTGCTAAAATTCTTTTTTCAAGATAATTTATAAAAATGTTAAATAGAAGGAGTCCCAGAACAGAACCCTGAGGGACACCACTTGCCACCCCTGTACAGCTTGAAAAATTATCATTAATGACAACTCTTTTGTTCTCTATTTTTAAGCCAATGTTCTACACAAGAACAAGCATTTACATCTAGACTGATTTCTTTGAGCTTGAACACTAATCTATTGTGTGGAACTGTATCAAATGCCTTGGCAAAATCCAAACAGATCACATCCACTGCAACACGCTGATCTAAACTTCTACTTACTTCTTCATAGAAAGCAATCACGTTAGTTTGACATGACTTGTACTTCATAAAGCAATGCTGATTTTTGCTGATAACCATGTTCTTCTCAAGGAATTCTTGAATATTATCCCTTAATAACCTTTCAAATACTTTTACAGCGACAGAAGTTAAGTTCATAGGTCTATAATTTCCAGGCAAGGATTTTGAACCCTTTTTGAATATAGGAAACACATCTGCCTTCCTCCAATCCTCTGGAACACTTCCTGAAAGAAAAGAATCTTGAAAGCTTAAAACAGAAGTTCACTTATTTCTACAGTTAGTTCCTTAAGTACTCATGGATGAATACTGTCCCCTCGGGCCAAAACATAGCTAGAGCCTCTCTCTGCCACTTGCCAACTAGCAGGGCCTCACCTATCATGGGGTAGATTAATTCTTCATCTAACGGCACTATATCAGCCAGCCAGTTCTATAAGTCGGTATTCTGTGGAATGGGTCATTGATTGTTTATTTTATTACTTTTAGCATGTCTCAAGCCTCTGATCATGAAGACGGACTGCCTCTTCCTGAAACTCCGGCTAGGCCCTGCACTCCCTCTCGCCCTAGTTCCCCTGCTGAGTCACACACCCCTGCCACTCCCAGGTCCTTGAGGTCATGGACTATACCCAAGTTAGCCGCCAAGCTCCACAAGAGGTGCATCCCCTTCCCATCCACTGCAAGGAAGGCGGAACTCTTTAGGCTCCTATCCATTAACCCCAAACCCAGTACGAGTTCTCAGGGAGGAAGTTTTGATGGCATGGGGAAGTGCAGGGTAGGATGTCTATGTTGATTGCTTCCATTAGCGATTGGCTGACAGAATTTTGGTTCCAGGAGCAATCCGAAATTATTCGATATTTTTGCTGAAACACTCTGTAGGCTGCTCCTTAATGTCCTCCACTGTCCCATGGTGATTCACTATGTTAACGACTTTCTACTGGTGGAATCTGGTACACAGACACCCCACAGTATATTCAGCACCACAGCTCTTTTTTCCACATTAGGCATCCCTATCTTACCTGATAAGACTCTTGGTCCAACTACCAGATTGGTGTTTCTGGGTATCACATTGGACACAGTGGCATGTCAGGCAAGCCTCCCTGATGAGAAGTACGCATCAGGGAAGAATTGGAACGATTCTTGCGGGTTGCTTTGTGTACTCGTAGAGATCTCCAGTCTTTACTGGGGTCCCTGAATGTTGCTATGCCAATCATTCCGCAGGGTAGGGCATTTATTTCCAGGCTTCTTTGTCTCCTATCCGACTTGTCTGATGGTGTCACTGTTCTCCTAGACCCCCCAGCTAGAGCTGATTTACACATGTGGCACAATTTTCTCTAATCTTTGAATGGTATTTCTATGTTTCACCCTTTCACCTTTCACCCTTTATCATGACTGATGCAGCAGCCCATACTGGGTTTGCTGCAGTTTTTGGGAAATTTTGGTTCAGGGGTTCTTGGCCGCCTGAGACTCTCTCCTTGACGGCTTTTAAGGAGACCTCAGTCCTGTTCGAAGTTTACCTACCCCATAGTAGCAGCTGCTCACACTTGGGGTAATCTTTGGACAGGGAAGGCCATTAAATGTCTGTGTGATAATGCGGCAGCTTGCAAAATATCAATAAAGGGTGCTCGTCGTCCTTGACCATCATGAGACTGGTCCGAAGATTGACTTGGCTTGCCACCTCATTTACATTTTTTCTATGTTGTTAACATATCGTAGGTGTTAATAACAGATTGGCTGACATTGTCATAATCTCAATTTCAGGTGTTCTCACGGCTTCATCCCACTGCAGACAGCATCCCATCCAGAACTCCACTATTTCAGGAGCTTGTGATGGACTAGCCAGTCTTCTTTCCAACGCATGGTCACTATCATGTTCTGCACTTTTCTGACAACACAAAGACAGCTTATGATAGGGCTTTAACAATATATAGAAGGTTTGCCATGGAGTTCCACATCCAGAAGTATTTTTACATTGAATCCATGGTAGCTTTTTCTTCTGTTTTCCACCTTCACCTTAAGTTAGCACACAACAGGATTAAACTTTATCTCACGGGAAATTGAACATCACATACTCACTGCCTTTCCTAGTAACACACCTTTTCTCTCATCCTATCCTATCAAAAGTATACTAAGGGGTATTAACAAAACCGACAGACCCCCTATTTCTTCTAGATTACCAATAGATGGTCCCATATTCTGAGCTCTCAATGATTTACTAGACATCTGACCATTTGACAATCATACCAACCTAGTTATTAAAACCTCAATTTATATAGCTTTCTATGGTTTCCTCAGACCACGAGAATTTACAGTAACAAGACAAACCAATCTCATTTCAAGCCTTAAAATATCAGATATCACGAAACTCCATGATCACTATATACTTTCCTTAAAAACCTATAAAACCAACCACACTAGTCAACCATCCACTATCCCGCTGTATTCCACTGGAAACAAATGGTGCCCAGTAAACATACTTGACTCTTACTTGGCCGCACTCGATCATATAAGATTTAACTTATCACTTCATGGGGTGCCACTTACCACTGCTAAATTTGTATTCTATATCAGAACCCTACTCCTGCGATTAGGTTTTAACCCAGCATCATTCTCAAATTATTTATTTAGAATATGGGCAGCTTCCGTCACTTCCAGCACTGACACTCCAGTGCATATCATCAGAAAATTGGAGAGATGGAAATCCTCAGTTTACAATCGGTACATACCTGATCCTGAAAAGGAAATGAGGAAAGCTTTTAAAAGTTTGGCATTATAAATGTGATGCAATAAAGTGTGTTCTTCTCTGATACCTTTTACGGCACACCTGAACCAACTTTGTATTAAGCCGATTTACGTATATTACTAATATGTTTCTGACCACAAATATATGTATATAAATACTGTACTACTATTTTTGTTCATGTGTAAAGTGTTTTTTTTAGCAGTATACAGTAAAAAACATTTCCTTTGCCTTAGACGAAATCTTCTTTCTTCCAGTCTAAACGCATGGCCTTGTGTCCTATGTAAAGTCCGGTTTGTGAATAGATTTCAACACAATGGTTTGTATTGGCCCCGAATATATTTGTATAATGTTATCATATCCTCTCTCAGGCGACGTTTTTCTAAACTAGATAGGTTTAAATTTGTTAACCTTTCTTCATAGCTGATATGTTCCATTCCTTTTATTAATTTTGTAGCCCGCCTCTGCACTGTTTCTAGTGCCATGATGTCCTTCTTTAGAACAGGTGCCCAAAATTGCACAGCATATTCAATCTGTGGTCTTACCAGTGATTTATAAAGAGGCAAAATGATATTCTCGTCCCGAGAATGAATGCCCTTTTTCATGCATGACAATACCTTACTGGCCTTGGCCACTGCTGATTGACATTGCACATTGTTGCATAGTTTGTTGTCTATAACAATTCCCAAGTCCTTTTTGTGTGTTGTTATCCCTAATTCACTTCCATTAAGGGTATACGTTGCTTGTGTATTCTTTACACCGAAGTGCATAACTTTGCATTTTTCAACATTAAATTCCATCTGCCATTTGAGTGCCCAGTCCTCCAGTCTATCTAAATCCCTCTGCAGCAAAGTAATATCTTGCTCACATTCTATTATTTTACAAAGCTTTGTGTCATCTGCAAACACTGAAACATGACTTTCAATGCTGTCTTAAAGATCATTTATAAACATGTTAAATAGAAGGGGTCCCAGAACAGACCCCTGAGGGACACCACTTGCCACCTCTGTCCAGCTTGAAATTTTACCATTAACGACAGCTTTGTACTCTGTTTAAGCCAATGTTCTACCCAAGAACAAGCATTTTCATCTAGACCGATTTCCTTGAGTTTGAACACTAATCTATTGTGTGGAACTGTATCAAATGCCTTGGCAAAATCCAAATAGATCACATCCACTGCAACACCCTAATCTATACTTCTACTTACTTCTTCATAGAACGCAATCAAATTAGTTTGACCTGACCTGTGCTTCATAAAACCGTGCTGATTTTTGCTGATAACCATGTTCTTCTCAAGGAATTCTTAAATATTATCCCTTAATAACCTTTCAAATATTTTACCAGCCACAGAAGTTAAGCTCACAGGTCTATAATTTCCAGGCAAGGATTTTGAACCCTTTTTGAATATAGGAACCACGTCTGCCTTCCTCCAATCCTCCAATCCTCCAGAACACTTCCTGAAAGAAAAGAATCTTGAAAGATTAAAAACAGAGGTTCACTTATTTCTACACTTAGTTCCTTAAGTACACGTGGATGGATACCGTCAGGCCCTGGAGCTTTGTTTATATTAACTCTCTTTAGTTGCTGCAGCACCTTGTCTTGAGTTAACCAATTACAATTATTCTGCAAGTTTTTAGTAGCAATAATTTGCACATCTATTGCCATGGGTTCTTCCTTAATATATACGGAGGAGAAATAGTTATTTAAAATTCCTGCCTTTTCCTGGTCTTCATTAACTAACACCCCCGTTTCAGTTTTTATTGTACCTACACTTTCATTTTTGGGTTTTTTAGAATCAATTTATAACTTTTTTGACAACAGTTTTTCTGGATTTTTCTTTGTTATTCTGTCTCTCACTATTAAAATACACCTACCATTAAAATTATAGAATGATCATTTCTATGTCAGTGGGCAAATGTTCAAAATCAGCAGGGGATCAAATACTTTTTTCCCTCACTGTATGAATTGGTATGGGTAAGGAAGAGTGTAATCTCTGCCCTAGCCATACTTCCAGTGAGGTTCTGACCATGGCCAGCCAGGCACCTTCATTCAGAGTTAACATTCTTGAAAATGTGTTAAAGTTTAAGGGAATGCCAGTGCCAGGGATTCCACGCACTATAACCAATTCAATGAGATGAAATACTTATGGTGTCTTTAGTGTCCCTTTAATGTAGGCACTCATAACATGGTCAAATCGGTTATCTCACCCTGTTTGGGGTTAGAAATTATTTTAAAAACTGCTAGGCACTCATAATGTGTATGCTTCTCAGAACATTGTCAAATGGATGCCTTTGTTGGAAGGAGGATTACTCTACCTATAAGTAACATACTTAACTGTGTCTACATGCAGCACTACCTAGAATATATATCAGCTTGATTAGGATATTGCTTAACCCCTTAAGGACCAAACTTCTGGAAAATACACAAAGAAAATTCTGTTTCACATTTTAAAATATTACATAGACATGTCCACCTTTAAATTCATCACATTTGTAGATTACTTACCGGTACTTTTTTATCAACATTCCCACCCTAATGATAGTATCAACCGTGCTTCAAATAGTCACAAAAGTCACATATTTACTGTACTTTATTTGGGTCCAAATAAGTTGCCACCAAATTCTCACTTACATTCTTTTCATTAGACCACTCATTCTATCAAATATCGTATACTTACATTAAAATGATATTACTCAATCTTTTCCTTCTAAAACATATAATTACAACTCTTAAAAACTGTAATTCAATCTCTATTACTCTTGTAGGTAGCACTCTGATAATACTGCATCTTTTAGGCTTACATCACACTAAATCTTTATCCTTCTGGTTGCCTTTAACTCTACCCTGACGAAACCCAGTCAAGAATTATCATTTCTCCTGCAGAACAGAAACCTAGTACAGAATTAAAGAGACAAAGATTATTATTTTTTTCTACTGACACACACATAGGAAAGTGTGTTAATCTACTTTTTCTAATATTTTATGGCTAACTATCTGTCTCCATAAAAAAGTGCAAATATTTTTTTCCACATAAAAGCTACCCAAATGCCATTATGGATGAGCCTCCACTTGTTTTGTCCTTCAGCAAGATCATTTGTGCCTCCTGCCACTTCTTGGCTTTATTTTATACATCTTCCTAGAGGGAGCACAGGTAATACTTCAGCAAACAATTGTTTTTGTGGAATTCAAAGTAATGCCTTAGCCACTGTTTAGCAAACTAGTTATCTTATTTTTTTGCGCACAAACCAACCATCGGCATGCACCAATTTAAATGTAATAAAATCTCATTCTTTAACTTTCCACGGATGTTACACATACAGTACACATTTTCAATGTTGTTCATATGGTTTATCACATTGTAAAAATTGTAGTATGAACCTGCTCCTCATACCTGGGAACATGACCTTGCAATATGCTTCTTCTATCTTTGACCATGACCTATTACCTGTTCCTTCTGTTGGGGACCATGACCTACTATGACTTTCTTGGGTGTTTCTAACTTCTAGTTTGCCATGACTTTATTCTCATCCTTGCTTGTTTTGAAACTTCATTTTGTTTCCTGTTTTCTTGTCTTGCTGATAAAGAAAGATATGTTAGTATTCTGGAACCACTGAACATTATGATTGTGATTATTATAGAAATATTTTTACTTGTACACTGCACACTTTACTAGCTTAAAATTATTTTAGTTTGCTTCTGAAAATGTTGTACATGTTGCCAACCATGAGCAAAACTCATATGATCATTTGAACAATTGCTTGTTGATATGGCTAATGCTAATTTATTTCTTACATCTGTTTTTATAGGAATTCCAATGCAAGTGCTTACTTTTTTTACTATTAACCTGCAATTTTCTAAAATGAACTTTGAGGTAGAAACAAATGTTCATGACGTCTCTGATACCAAGGAAGCTCAAATTCATTATTTTATTTCCCATGCTATGTTATTTCCACCAGAAAATGTCCTTACAAACCAATGTTCATAAAGTCTTTGACAAAATGTACAGTTTTTATTAAAGGATTCTACCTCCAAAGATTTTTTTTTTTTTTTTACTGAAGTGAGATTTGTTTGGAAGTTCATAGTGATTTCATAGTGAATTTCAGATTTAAAGCTAAATTAGCTAAACTGGAAACACAGCCAACTTGAATATTTTTTCCAGTACAGCTACTTTGACCTTACATCTGAAATTCACTTTGAATTCACTTCGAATTCCAAAAAAATATCACTTTAACAAATAACCTTGATAGATTAGATTTTTATACCAAAACAAAATTATTCTATATTTACATTTCAGTCCTAGAAGTTGCAGGAAGTAGTTCTTGCAAATCTTAAAGGGATACTACATGCACCAATTTGTTTTTAGCTTAATGTAAGTTTTGGTGTATAGATCATGCACCGGCAGAGTCACTGTTCAATTCTCTGCCATTTACAAGTTAAATCACTATGTTTATACAACCCTAGTCACACCTCCCTGCATGTGACTCACACAGCATTTTAAGGACTTCCTGTAAAGGTAGATCTGATGGTTAAACTTCCTTTATTGTACAATCTGTTTAATTTAGAATGACATATATCCTGCTCTGTTAATAGCCAGCTAGAATTAGCATGAGCCTAAAGTTCAATTTACAGAGCAGGGGATAAAAACTAAATTTTACAGTTTAATTTCTGGTTGAAAATTAAAAAAAAAAATGTCATGTGTGTGTCACAGCAAGGGGAGGTAAGACTAGGGCTGCATACACAGAAACAAAAGTGAAGTTTTCCATACTTTACCCTTTATCCCAATAGTAGCTTCAATAATGTTTGCTGGAGTGAAGGGTTTAGGATTTGTTAGTTTCAGAAATCTACCGTAGGCTTTATACCATCAGTAATGTATTGACATTGTGATTTTTTTAAATGTTAATATTTTGGAATGCTAATTATACCTACCTGATTTATTTATTTTTTTATACGTTGATATTAGTCAGAAAATGTAATATTAGTTAACAAGGGCACACTGTCTATGGTAAAAATGCTAATATATATTGTTTAAAGGAATGCAAAGGCTGTAATAAATTAATTTTGTAATTTACAATTGTGAATTTACAATTGGATGCCTTCATTTGAATCCGAGAATTCAGTCTGGCAGAAAATCATAATAAATACAATTTTGCTATTTTAATCTACAATTGAGAGCAGTGCTGCTTTAAATGTGATAATATAGTCCTATCTGATTTTGTGCCGTTGTATGTAAATGTGTTAATTAAGTTCTCATATTTTAATAAAAATTGTTAAACAGTGGTGCAGCGCATCAATAATTCAACCAAGCTACACTGTAATTTTTTTCCCTACTTAAGTATTTAAGCCAGAAAAACAAATGAGAATAGCTGTGTACATGGGGGATGGTTGCACTCACCTGAACATGCTTAAATGGGGTGCTGCTGGGGGCCATATTATACAATAAACAATACACAAGATCTATTGTACAAGATTTATTGTATAATATGGCCCCCAGCAGCACCCCATTTAAGCATGTTCAGGTGAGTGTAACCATCCCCCCATGTTTCATATATATTTGGGAGTCTAGCCAACTCCTTGGTTTTGTACCCCTCCCTGTTACAGGTGCCTCATCTCAGGTCCCTATTTAGCCTTGTACTGCAGAGAGCCTCAGATGGAATTTTTCCCCAAGTAAGTGGGTTAATCTAATAAGAGCAGACATTAGACTGTGAGAGTAGGGCCTGCCAAAGATGGGGTACATTGACGTTGTGGCAGGCTTATGCAATGTATGATCATATAATGTAACTAAATCCCCATTAATTTTGCCTAGATTAGGTGTTTTAAAAAAAAACAAATACAATCTTTCAACATTGAAGTTGCTGTTTAGTGGATAGGTGACTGTGCTGGATCTTGTGTATTGTATAATATGGCCCCCATCAGCACCCCATTTAAGCATGTTCAGGTGAGTGCAGCCAACCCCCCCTTGTTTCATATATATATATATATATATATATATATATATATATATATATATATATATATATATATATATTTGGGAGTCTAGCCAACTCCTTGGTTTTGCACCCCTCCCTGTCACAGGTGCCTCATCTCAGGTCCCTATTTAGCCTTGTACTGCAGAGAGCCTCAGATGGATTTTTTTCCCAAGTAAGTGGGTTAATCTCATAAGAGCAGACATTAGGCTGTTAGTGTAGGACCTGTCAAAGATGGGGTACATTGACGTTGTGGCAGGCTTATGCAATGTATGATCATATAATGTAACTAAACCCCCATTATTTTTGCCTAGATTAGGTGTTTTTTAAAAAAAAAACAAATAAAATCTTTCAACATTGAAGTTGCTGTTAAGTGGATAGGTTAGTGCGCTGGATCTTGTGTATTGTATTGTGTGTGTGTGTATATATATATAACACTTTTTTGACATTTGTAGACATTGTTATACAGGCATTAGAATACACTTATGTAGTTATCTAGTAATACCTTAGACAAAATACAATTACATTTATATTCAAAATATTATATTAAAGTAAGTACATATATAGATGTATTATTATATTTTTACAAATCAAAAATTTGGTAAATCTGAGTTATTTTGTGTAGTGATATATATGTAGCAGCCAGTAGTTAGAAATTCTGGCCATGCCATTTTACATATTTTGAGATTAAGTGCAATAGAGAAATACATATTTATGACAATCTTGTCTTGAATTATGATACTAGCATAAATTATGTCCATGACATTCAGTGGCTTGCTATCAGAGTGGAAAGAAACTTAAGAACAGGATTAACAATCAGTGCTAGAATGTACCAGTCTATAACAGTCAGTATTAGTTAATGAGGGCTATTAAAAGGTCAAGGATAAGCCTGTTGAAAGTGAAATGTTTTAGCTATTCATAGAGCTGCATATAGTTCTGACACTCAAAGGATTAAGGATAAATTGCTTTTTATACTGAATAAGTTATTAATTGACTCCTAGTGATCTCTTACAGGCACTAACTAAGCACAATTACCCTGGCACAAAAAGCATTATGCTATGAAAATGTCCAATACCTCTGGCGTAAGGTTATTTTGAAATATAATAAATATAATATATAAATTAAATATAACAAGCTAAATTTATTCTTGCATTAAAACAACATTTTGAAACAAACATGTATCATCAATTATATATACGCACAAATATTGGATACAGCTCGGTAACTATAAAAAAAAAAATTGAACAGCACATAGTGATGTATTGCAATATAAGGTTAATGAAGTAGATAACGATTACACTCACTAGATGTAAGATAATTGAGCACCTTGAGGGCACCCTAAAAGGGCTACAATGATCCACTGTCATTCTTTATTTGGGCAATAATAAGCCACCAGTAATAGAAAAGAAAAAAACAATGAGCAATAAAATATTGCCATGGTACCTGTGCTCTCTACTCAGGCTAGGACCCAGCCTATGGATCTCATCCCACAGGAGGGGGGCCGTCCTTCTCCTTCCCACCATCTCAGCGGTTCTGATGCCGGCTGCTGTAACTCTGCCCCTTTTTATGATGTGACGCTTGAGCACCGACAGCATGGTGTCAATGACCTCACGGCCCGCCAAAACGTTCAAAATCAACATTTTGAGGGCATGGCTATCTATTATAGAGCCACACTAGAAACATGATCATAAGCTATGATTTATTGCCCTGTTGTGGTTCAAGTTACTTTGTTCCCTCTAGTGCATTTTCTGGTTTGACATAAATGTGGGATTTGACTTTGGCACCGGTTTTGACTACTCTATGTTCTCATTTCCTTTGTCTCAGCTTTTCCTGTTTTCTGGCTTTCTTGACCTCTGCTCGACCCCGACTATTCTCTGTCCTTACTAACATTAGTCCGGACACTCTAAGGTTTGGTATACATTTTCATATTTGCACTCTGTGTATTGGATCCCTGTGTTGTTCCTGACAAATATAAATACACAGATCCAACACATTTCTTCCACACAAGGTGTAGAAGGATACAAATAAACAAACAATTCTATGATAAAAATAAACAAACAATTCTATGCAGTATGATATAATCCTAGACCCTCCAAAAGTCCTTTATATAGTACTAGTTCTTGCTCCCGATTGGAGAATCATCCAAATGGCCCCCTTCAGACAGGGAACTTCTTCATAGGATGTTTGCTGTTCTGTTCAGCCGCTTCATATTAGTGGCTTGATTCATCAGGTTGCAGCCGCTTGCGTTCTAAATTTTCGGAAACTGCATTTCCACAATCTATTTATGGTTCCAGTTCAGCTCAATAGTTCAAGGACACTGCTTACCCTAAGCATTCCATTACCCTAGTGATTTTGCTCCAGAGTTTATTAACACTGCTATAAGTATAAGCCCAAGGTAGGAGAGTTTTCAACTTGTACATACCCATGCACATCTGAACCATACAAACCTAAAACCAAAAATGGAAAGCTGTCCAAAAGTGAACAGTGGGCATTAACATTGCTTAAGAACGACGAAAATCTGGTTGTGAAACCAGCTGACAAAGTGGATAATGTGGTTCTGATGAACTCTAATGACAATGTTGGTATAGTTCAGAGAGTTTTGTGTGGTAAGGACACATGCAACATTCTGAAAATAGATCCTACAAATGTACAGATACAAGGAAATCCTGGACTGCAGTGGGAGGTGGCTGACGAATATGAGTTTATCTTAAATCGTCACCCTAGAATAGCAACCTTTTACTGCCTGCCCAAGGTGCACAAAAGCCTGGAAAATCTACCAGGCTGTCCTATTGTTTCTGGAATTGACAACCTAACTGAAAATGGAAGCATGTACATTCATGGGATTTTGAGACCTTTTGCAGGGACTACCATCATACATTCAGGATACCAAGCATATCCTGGCCCTCCTCTCTGATTTAGAAGTACCAGATACAGCCAGCTTATGCAGTTTGGATGTGGAGTACCTCTATTCCTCCATCCCACATGACAGGGGTATCCAACATGCAAAGTACTTCCTGGATCAGAGATCTCCAATCACATAATGTATGTCAACCATGAGTTAAAGCCAAATCTTAAGCAAGCGGAATGTGATGAGGAAAAGAAGGGAAATAAACTATTGGTTGGGGTATGTTATAAACAACCTAATGTTAATAGTGATGAGGAACAACAGCTGTGTGAGCAAATGGAGAAAGCTACAAATCTGGGTAACACTTTAATTATTGGAGATTTTAATTACCCAGACATAGATTGTGACAGAGGGACTAGTATTTCTTCTTATTCCCTAACACGTTTAACCACCAGGTGCAGGGAACCGCTATGGGGACGGCTTGTGCCCCAGCATATGCCAACCTGCACCTGGGTTGGTGGGATAAGAAAGTTGTAGGTTCCAATACTCTTACACGCTTCATGCGGCATGTCTATTTGTGGAAACGCTATATAGATGATATCCTTATAGTGTGGACAGGAACTAATGAGCAATTTACAGAGTTTGTAGGGGTGCAGAATAACAACACGCTTAATCTCAGGTTTACCTGGGAAATCGGCAATACATTTTTGAACTTTTTGGATTGCACTCTTACAATATCTGAAAATTTAGAGATCAACACCACCCTATATCGAAAACAAACATCGACTAATAATATGCTCAGATGGGAAAGTCATCACCCTACCCCTCTAAAGAGAGGTATTCCTGTGGGGCAATATTTGAGGTTGAGGAGGACCGGCACGCCTACAGTGGGCGGACCTGTAGACGAGAGTACGCCCACGGCAACCTCAGGGCCACGGTTCTAACTCCGCCCCCCTTTTTCGGGTGCGAGAATTTTCGGCAAGGATTGGAAAAAGCCAACTCCTAGCTTTATATAAAAGACAGCACCAGGTTAGAGACAGGTTACTGCTTTTGATAAAGGCGCTTTAGTAGCACCAACACGCGTTAGGCGTTATGGTTTTTCATTTTGTTTTGATTTAATCACATCACGTTTTATTTATGTTGAGCACTTTATGAATGAGGGTTAACTTTTTTATATATAATTTTCTTTTCTTTTTTAAAGATCAGATTTAGACTCTTTTTCCTCATTGTATCTAATCTTTTCCCCTTATTCTTTTGAATTCACAAATATACATGTGACATTTACCTTGTTTTTAAACTATTTTTCTTTGTTTTGTTTTTCGTTTTTTTTTTATGCTGTATTCAGTTTACAAATTTTTAGCCTTTATTACCTATAGAAATTAATATCAATTGGTGGTAAATCTTGTGAAGCCAGGTCCCCTCCTTTCTTGTTTTTGGGAGATGTCCTGGCCCCATCCCTTTTTGTTCTTGTAACTTAAATATTGGGTTATACCCATAATTTACCTACCTAACCCGTTTAAAGCAACAGAGCGAAGTTTAGTAACTTCTCGTTTGGAGCTATTCTTCCCCCCCCTTATTTTACAATATATCACTATTTGCTGTTCAATTGTTTTTTTTTATATAGTTACTGTGCTATATCCCATATTTGTGTGTATGTATACTTGTCTATAAAGGAGTGCTGCTGGGGAAGGCCTCTAGGGAAGCTACCAGGGCCGGAGTGGCCCACCGGGATACCGGGAAATTTCCCGGTGGGCCGTCGGCATCTGGGGCCGGTCAGACACCGGGGTCTGCTGGCGGCCACTGGGGGAGGTCTGCTGGCGGCCGCTGGGGGAGCTGCGCTGGCTCTGCTCCCCAGCGTGCAGCTTAATGAGACCGCGGCCGGAAAATTACGTCATTTTCCAGCCCCGGTCTCATTCAGCAGCGCGCGAGGGCGGGAGAGCAGAGCCAGCGCAGCTCCCCCAGCGGCCGCCAGCAGACCTCCCCCAGTGGCCGCCAGCACGGGTGCCCCAGCAACCTCCAGGACAGACAGCCATCTGCACTGCATGACCCCCTGGCAGGTAGGAGTAATGTGTGTCAGTGTGAGTTTGTCTGTCTGTTATGGTGTGTCTGTCTGTCTGTTATGGTGTGTGTGTCTGTCTGTGTCATGGTGTCTGTTTGTATGGAGTGTGTGTCTGTCTGTGTCATGGTGTCTGTCTGTATGGTGTGTGTGTTTATCTGTGTCATGGTGTGTGTGTCTGTCTGTGCCATGGTGTCTGTCTGTGCCATGGTGTCTGTCTGTGTCATGGTGTGTGTGTCTGTCTGTGTCATGGTGTGTGTGTCTGTCTGTGTCATGATGTGTGTGTCTGTCTGTCTGTGCCATGGTGTGTGTGTCTGTCTGTCTGTGCCATGGTGTCTGTCTGTATGGTGTGTGTGTCTTTCTGTCTGTGCCATGGTGTGTGTCTGTATGGTGTGTGTCTGTGTCATGGTGTGTGTGTGTCTGTCTGGCATGGTGTGTCTGTCTGTCTGTGTCATGGTGTCTGTCTGTATGGTGTGTGTGTGTCTGTCTGCCTGTGTCATTGTGTGTGTGTCTGTCTGTCTGTGCCATGGTGTCTGTCTGTGTCATGGTGTGTGTGTGTGTGTCGGTGTCTGTCTGTCTGTATGGTGTGTGTGTCGGTCTGTCTGTGTCATGATGAGTGTGTCTGTCTGTCTGTGCCATGGTGTCTGTCTGTATGGTGTGTGTGTGTGTGTGTGTCTGTCTGTCTGTGCCATGGTGTCTGTATGTATGGTGTGTGTGTGTCTGTCTGTGTCATGGTGTGTGTCTCTGTCTGTGTCATGGTGTGTCTGTCCGTCATGGTGTGTGTGTCTGTGTCATGGTGTTTGTGCCTGTCTGTTTTGGTGTGTATGTCTGCCTGTGTCATGTTGTCTGTCTATATGGTGTGTGTGTCTGCCTGTCTGTGTCATGGTGTGTGTGTCTGTCTGTCTGTGCCATGGTGTCTGTCTGTGTCATGGTGTGTGTGTCTGTCTGTCTGTCTGTGCCATGGTGTCTGTCTGTGTCATGTGTGTGTCTCTCTGTGCTATGGTGTGTGTCTGTCTGTCTGTCTGTATGGTGTGTGTGTCTGTCTGTCTGTGTCATAGTGTGTGTGTGTCTGTGCCATGGTGTCTGTCTGTATGGTGTGTGTGTGTGTCTGTCTTTCTGTGTCATGGTGTGTGTCTGTCTGTCTGTCTGTGCCATGATGTCTGTCTGTATGGTGTGTGTGTCTGTCTGTCTGTGTCATGGTGTGTGTGTCTGTCTGTGTCATGGTGTGTCTGTCCGTCATGGTTTGTGTGTCTGTGTCATGGTGTGTGTGTCTGTCTGTCATGGTGTGTCTGTCTGTCTGTGTCATGGTGTGTGTGTCATGGTATATGTGGCTGTCTGTCTGTGTCATGGTGTGTGTGTGTCTGTCTGTCTGTGCCATGGTCTCTGTCTGTATGGTGTGTGTGTGTGTGTGTCTGTCTGTCATGGTGTGTGTCTGTCATGGTGTGTGTCTGTCTGTCTGTCATGGTGTGTGTCTGTCTGTCTGTCATGGTGTGTGTGTGTGTGTGTGTCGGTCATGGTGTGTGTGTGTGTGTGTATGTCTGTCATGGTGAGTGTGTGTGTGTCTGTCAGTCATGGTGTGTGTGTATGTCCATCATGGTGTGTGTGTCTGTCCGTCATGGTGTGTGTGGGTCTGTCTTTGTCATGGTCTGTCTGTGTCATGGTCTGTCATGGTGTGTGTGTGTCTGTCATGGGGTGTGTATCTGTCATGGTATATGTGTTTCTGTGTCTGTCATGGTGTATATGTGTGTTTAAAAATAGTGTTTTTGCTCACCTTTTTTTCCCCCCATGCAGCGTGCTGGTCTCCCCTCGACTGGCCCTGCCTTTATGGCTGAGATCATCAAGCTTTGGATTGGCTGCAAAACGTTGCACCAATCAGCATCTCCTCATAGAGATGCATTAAATCAATGTATCTCTATGGGGAACGTTCAGCACCTACAGAGTTTGGAGGCCCTGAATGTAGGTGCACTGACACAGGAAGCACCTCTTGTGACCGTCTGAGTGACTGTCACTAGCGGTGTCACTTTGAAGCAAAGTAAACACTTCCTTTTCTCTGAAAAGTCAGTGTTTACGTTGAAAAGCCTGTAGGGACATGCTATAGACACCAGTACCACTACATTAAGCTGTGTGTGTGCGTCTGCTAGTGAGTGAACTTGCTTGCATGTGTTTGCCTGCTAGTGAGTGAGCTTGTGTTTTTATGTCAATGAGCTGATGTATATCAGTGAGATTGTTTGTCTATGAGGCTGTGTATCAATGAGCTTGTGTGTGTCATTGAGATGTCAGTGAGATTGTCTGTGTCTGCATGTGAGTATGCTTACTGTATAATTAAACGTTTTACTCTGAAAGGACCAATATTTTATATTAGAAAAAGCAATATTTATATATATATATATATATATATATATATATATATATATACATATATTACTCAATCATCTGTCATGGCAAGATATCGCCTTACATATTACACGTGACAATATATGGCGCAATGACTTATGGGGCTGGCATACATTTTTTTTCCAGGGCTGCTTTTTATCCCCAGTCTGGCCCTGGAAGCTACACTACATTATGTTAAGTAATCTTGTTTATATCACACACAACATTCATTTGGTGTAGGGGTGGTGTATTATACCATAATGTATCATCAATTAAAATAAGTAAATGTATGAATGGATGTTAAAAACAAAGGAAATGTAAAAAATATGTTCAATGAATCAAAGCACATAATACACTGATGGTGATTGGGATGGTTTATTATCTCAGAAACATAGAGTGAGTGCACTATGGAATTTGCAATCTTGCCCTGTTTTTTCCTTCATATTTCCAGGGTTAGAGCAAAGGGTCTGAAATACATGACATATTGACACTTAAAGGGACACTCCAGGCACCCAGACCACTTCTGCTCATTTGAGTGGTCTGGGTGCCAACTCCCACTACCCTTAACCCTGCAAGTGTAATTATTGCAGTTTTTTAATAAACGGCAATAATTACCTTGCAGGGTTAACTCCACCTCTAGTGGCTGTCTACTAGACAGCCACTAGAGGGCACTTCCGTGTCTATAGCACAGATTTTCTGTGCTAGAGCGTCACTGGACGTCCTCACGCGGTGTGAGGACATCCAGTGTCGCTCAATTTCCCATAGGAAAGCATTGGAAAGCATTGTCAATGCTTTCCTAGGGAGAGATCTAATGCCGCGCATGCGCATTAGGTCTCCCCGACCGGCGGGCGGGATCAGTCTCTCCCACCGGCCGATGTAATGAAGAGGAGGAGTGGCGGTGACCAGAAACCACCGCCGAGGGACATCGGCGGGAGTCTCAGGTAAGTGACTGAAGGGGTTTTCACCCCTTCAGCAACCGGGGATTGGGAGGTGGGAGGGAGAGGGGACCTGCAGTGCTAGGAAAACAGATTGTTTTCCTGGCACTGGAGAGTCCCTTTAATTTTTAGGACTGCATATCGCCAACTTTATTGCATATGATATACCTCTTTAGTTTGTTTACTGCTGTTTTATTTAAAAATTATACTTAAAATACACTAGCAAGTTTAATATCGTGAGTAAAAAAAAAATTTCATAAAGCTTTTGAATCTCTTAGTTTTGGGGTTAATAGGAATGGGAGATTTTAAATGGTGAGAGATATTGAATGAGGTGGTGTGCTGTGAAAATGTTTCACACTGGGCTCCTGAAGGCCAAAGACCAAAGTCTTAATTGAAAGCAATTGTTTTTAAGAACATACTTGTGTTCGTGGCTTGAATATTGTTTTAATATAGAGTGAGGAGGAACTAGTAGTTAATGGAACATTTTCAAGTTGAACAAATGGCTTTGAGATGAGTAAGAGTGAATAAGATGCACTTGGGGTTTATTAAATACAATTGATTAGACAGCAATGCACAATGCTATTAGGCTGTTGCAAATGCCTGAAAGGTAATGTAATTAATTTTAAAAATATATTAAATCACATTATAAAAATAATGATCTTTACAAAAGAATACTGATAGCCTATCCTGAATTTGCTATGCAAATTTCAGCACTTTTTAAAATGAGGATATTATGGAACTGAAAAAAAATTTAATGATGGGCTAGAAAATTAAAAGGGGAATAAAATATTTTAGTTATGATTAAAGATTTTAAAAAATGTATTTACTCACATACTTTACACACATATACACACAGACATTACAAACAGCTTTCTGTTAACCTGGTCAGTAACAGGACTGCACAAATAGCAAGAGGTTACCATTTGATACTTGTGGGAAAATGGTATCACCTACAGAGGAGCAAATTATTATGCTGAGTACAATTTATACAAATGGGCAATGGTCTACATAAATAGGTTGTTTTATCAGATTATGTAGAGATTTTTAAAAGAGGTCTTGGTGTTTTGTTTTTTTTAATCCAAGTCTTAATAATTTGAAGTCAAGAAGGATTTTTTTTTCCATTTTGACATAATTAAAAAAAAAAATTAAAATATGTTTTTGTTTGCCTTCTTTTGAACCAACAGCAGAAAGAGATGCATTTAAAAGGACAAACCTGATGGCCTTCACTGTTTTACATCCTATGTTAGTATGCAAGTATTTAACATTTTTTAATACTAATCTATCTGATGTATTCAGCTTACAAATTAATGCGATTCTCTATGTGGCATGCAATCTTGTCAATAATTAAATAACATGTACTTGGAACACGGAGGGAGTGCACTGTAAGTCTTTTTTCAGTGTTGTATGTCTCTATTTTTTAATGAATTTATAAGCCTTTGATATTTTATTCATGCATGGCTGAGCAGAGACTTTGAACATGTACACATTTGTGACTTCAATTATTTATAACAATTTAAAATGTATAGAGATGTATGATATGGTTTTCAGTAACTTTAAAGAGACATAAGTGGAGTAAAAACATAGCATATAAAATATATTTCTGCTGCACATTAAAAATAAAAATATGAGCATTACTGGAAACAAATCATAAAACCCCCTGTCAAGAAATATCAAAATCTGGACGTATTGTGATATACATAAAGATAGTATGTACTAATCGACCCCTTAAATGTTTAGGGAGTACAGAAAGAACTGTACAACTCTATGATGCTCACTTCATGATCATCTCTGTTTTAAATAATGGTCACAATGAAATATACAGTGTACATTATCTGCAATTCAGCAGATAAAGATAAAAGGAAAAGAGAAAAACAAGGATAACAAGGGCAACAGAAATTCAATTGTCACCGGTCAAATATTATACTCACCACTAGCCTACATTCAAAATACAGCATGAAAACCCATAGAGGTCAGATACATTTTGCCTGTGTTCACATATTCATTGGGCTAAAGCATAGGCTTAGGAGCAGAGGATATAGTACCAAAAGAAGAGACAGGAACAACATTCAAATAGCAGAGTAGAGGGTGAATTTATTTCACATATACATGTAACATACATAAACATTGACCAACGCACATTTTTTTTTTTTAAAGCATATCATACATTTCTTTTGTATTTGGATGTGAGTATGAGAGTAGTGAGTACAAAGTGACAGAATTCGAGTAAATGGTGGAATGAGTGTGTGTAGCTCTAGCTTCTTGGTCAGTGCTAGATTAAGGGCTTCATTGTCTTGAAGAAATATATTTTGATGGAAAATGCAAAGGATATCAGAAGGACTGACGGATGATAGCCTTGTAAAACATAAAAAAGAGTTGTGAGTATTGTTCCGAGCCAAGTCTGCCTGGGAAAGCAGATCAGACAAGTTGTTTATACATTGTTTCAATGACTTGCCCTTTCAGTAGCTCTGCTGGTCTGGGCATTACAGGTCGAGAAGTCTAGTTGAATACCAATCTCCAAGCAAATCTATTAGAAAAACATTTAAGTTGGTACCACATTTAACCCAATGTAACTTATCTGGTGAGTAATAATTTAGAAAGCAACATGAAGCGCCCCCATTTTGGAAAAACCTGTCTATAATGGTCAATATAATAGTATTCTCTTTAGAAAGGAGAAGACCCACAATAAAATCTGTTACTATATTTGACCGTAATCATATAAATAAAGAGTGACAGGAAGTGAGACCACCTTGCCTGTTTTTAACACATGAATTATTTGGCATCACATATGTACAATAGATTCTTGGGTCATACATATATTGTGCCCCTACCCCCCCCCCCATCCACCCAGTCTCCTAGACTCTGTCTAAAAAAAATATGCCCCCCTCAAAATTGCAGCCACCCAAAAACGCACATCTGCAATGACAAGGACGAACCGCGGACTTTGACGCAATATGCATCACGTCTCCCAGACATCCCAAGAAGACATGCCCACTCAGAATATGCTATAGATCAGCCCTGTGGGCATGGCTAATGATGAAGCACTCCACCCCGGTGTCCATGGCAACCCCAAGCTCCCTGACAGCCTCCACACTAAAGAGGCAGTATGAAGGAATATCATATCAGCATCTGGTACTGACTGGATGCTGTTTTAGCACCAACTTTTTTAAGTATGTGTCAATGCAAAATACTGTACAAACCACTGAGGATAACTCCAATAGACGCTTTAAGCATGCATCTTGAACCAAGTGCATCCAGCTTATATCAACATAGTTCTGCACAAACATGAATTCCATTGAATTAAATAACACAGACATAATTAGTGATTGCTGATGCCTCTTTTTCTGCTGATTGCTTCTTTACACCTTTTCTGCATTAATCAATATCTTATATGGATCTTGACAAGGTGAATAGGTTTAAAAACATCATTAATATTTAAAAACACCCTGAGGTCTAGAGGAAAAAATGCATTAACTTTAAATAAACTGCATATACAATATAATCTGTTCAAATTATACATCTTGGGAGAGCAAGTTCAGCCTTCAAGTTTTAAAAATCTAACTGTTTCCTAAAGCTTATTACATATAAATCAAGATGGCTTAATACTGTTCCTACTGTGTGGGTACTAACTCCTCCAAGTCAAATAAATAATAATTATGAAATATAATTGTTATGCTTTGCATGTCTAAAGCATACAGGTAATGAAACATTTATAAACAATCTTGTTTACCATCTTGCATGCTTTGTAAGATCTTTTTTTTCAGTACAATCAAGCTTGTTTTTTATTTTGTAGCATTTTTTTATTATTATATAATCATTGTCATTATTGTCTTAAAACAAATAAAGAAGTCAATAAACATGAATCCAAAAAAAATTAAAACAGCAAGAAAAAAAATACAGCAAGAAAAAGGTTAAAATAAAATGAAAGTTTTATATAATTTTAAGGAAGTACTTTAATTGTATTGTTTTCCGTAATAAAAATATGTCAGACGTGAACTACACAAGCCAAAGCTCTTATTTTGATGGCTGTATGACAGCGGTGGTCTGTAGTCTAAACAACAAAGTGAACAACAGGTGTACACAAGAACAAATTGGAATTGTAAAGTATAAAAGTTTAAAGCCTGATGCTCTTACAAAACACCTGCCAGGACTAATGACATTTAAAAAAAAAAAAAGGAAAGTCAGTCACTACTAGTGTGGAGTAAAGAATGACAAAATAAACTGGTAGTGCACTGCTATCAACAAAAATATAAAATATATAAAATTTAAAATATCACCATACATATATCTATACAAATTCAGTGGTTCCCAGCAATAGTCAAGGTTTTGTGAGTATCCCCATTGGAATAAAAGGGGAAATACATAAATCCTAGTTTGGGAACCCTTGTCCTAATTCATTTCAATGCACAAACCTATATTTGCAGGCGGCACCGCCAGATATAAAATTACATTATGCAGAAACATGAAATGTTTGCATACAAATGTATTCAAGTGTTATTATCCTTATGGGTACAATGAGTACCACAATTAAATCTGCCTATGTATTTAGACATGGAACATTGTGTTTCTTTGTTTTGCAATAAATTTACCATCTCTAATTCAATGCTATAACAACAAATTAACAAAGATAAACTCTAATTTCTAAAACTCCAGTTAAACAAGGAGCCAAGGAGCCACTCCTTTGACGTGGTAAGACTTTTTTTTCCCCTGAAATCTGTATGAATGTAACATGAATAAACAAACAAGCTTGCCTGAAAGGTGTTCTGTTTTGATTTTCTCATTTAAAAATAATTGTAGAAAAAAAAAAATGAAGCTATTACACTACCTTGTGATAAACAGGTTCTTTATACCACTGTTTCAGTCCAGGGAGCAAAATAATACCTTTTTATTGCAATATTTTTAGACATCGGATACATCTGGAAAAATATTCAAGCAGATAATTAGATTGCATTAGCCATGTGTCTGTTGCGGTTTCTCTGATCCCAAAGAAGGCAACCCT